>NW_012133858.1:1851709-1922308 GCF_000956105.1 Propithecus coquereli
CTATTTAGCTTAATATACATAAGCCCTATAATTTTCCATGCGGTCAAATTATTACACTGCTTAAACATAAAAGTTTTAACATAGAAAACTGCAGAGAGAAGCAAAAATTGGTCCATAATCTTCCCAGATTGCCTCTGTTGATAGAATACCCACATTTTGATTATTTTTCTGCTACTTCCCTTTCCTAGACTTTCCAGAATTATAGGATACCCACTGGTACAAGGAGAAATGGCACTCTGACCCAATTCTTGGCACCAGGCTTAGGGACCACGAATCCTGACCTGAGTTCAGTAGTGAGGCCTTGAAACACCAATTCATAAATCAGGAGCTGGCTGAGGTAAGGCAATGGAACAATTAAAAATAGGGATGGCCATGAGGACAGGGTGGAATTAAAGGTGGTCCAAGGCCAGATTTCAAGACAACCATAGAAAATGTCCAGCCCAGGAAAGGACAAGTATGGAAATCAAGATCCAAGAGAGACTTAGATCTAAGCAGGAAGTTGTAGAGAGACCAGGGAAGAGAACCAGAGTGGGTATGTCATAGACCGAAGATGACGTGGTCCAGGAAGTATTGCCACAGTGGAGCTCTCCTGGAGCCCCTCAGGGCCCTCTTTTGAATGGATCTATGCTGGTCCACGAAGCCTGGAGCTTTGCAAGGAGCTGCTGGTATTACATTCAGTCAGGAGGCAGTCACTGCGATTAGTGGTGTCAGGACCTTATGGCTCTCTTAAATGATATTGGGAAACTCAAAGTAGGGTCAAGCAAGCCAGGATTATTAAGGGTGGCTAGAAGGTTAGTCTGTACTCTGTAGTCTGCAAGGCCTCGGTAAGGTTAAAGGCCAGAATATCGAGAACAGCAGCCACATTGTAGACAATATGGGTTCATTTTTTATTACTAATTATGTGTGTGTGTGTGTGCATGCATATGCGTGCTTTAATGTATATAGATATATAAAACAAATTCTTAATGACCACATAAACAACATGTTAAATGTTCTTGTCTGAGTAATGAGATTATGAGTGATCTTATTTTTTGCCTTGTCTATATTTTTATTTATTTATTTATTTACAATCAACTTGTATCAGTCAAGGTTCTTCCAAGCAATAGAACTGACCAACCCTGATTTAAATGGATGAGGAATTGTTGAATGACTATTGGTCACAAAACCACCTGGTAGTCTGCAAAACCAGGTTTGGAAGGAAGGCAGGAACTAGGGAGCCTCAAACCATCCCTGGAATAAGTCTGGTAAGGATGCTGCTTTTGCTGCCACTAATCCTTAGCCATTGCTGCCACTAAGCCATGGCCACCACAGCTCACATTTCTACCTAGCCTTTAATACTGGATACTACTGCTGCTGACCTGAAAACTCAATGTTGCTACCTGTTCTGCTTTCACCTGTTGCCAAAATGGAAACTTCCTTCTTTACGATAATAGCCCCTATTTCAATGTCTGGGGAGTTGACACTTGTTTAACTGAGCTTAGGACACTTTCCCATGCCCAAGGATAAAGAAGCTGGGAAAGTGAAAATCTTAACTTTCAGTTTTCATAGTGGAAGGCAAGATCTGAACTCACCAAGACTCATAAGGTAGGTCATTCTCTGAATATAGAAGTCGAAATAAAAATAAAAAATTCATTTACTCTTGTAATATTTTTGAAAATGTAATAAGGCAAAACAAAACAAAAAACCCAACCTACACCAAACCAAATCAAACAAAACCAGAAGTGTAACATCAATGTAAGCACTTTAAAAAAGATCACTAATTTTTTTAAATAGAAAAAGTAGACGCACACATTAGGCACATCTGGGAAAGAGATAATTTTTATTAAGTCATCTGAATTTATATACCTTTCATATTGGAAACACATTTATCTCACATTTCCTAGTTTTCTAACCAAAAGTTTGATTCAGAATACACACCATATTTTCAATCTCTCTTATTGTCACTAGGAGTTATTTCTTCTAATGTACCAACAGATATAGTTAATTAGATATAAGCTGATGTTTTAAGCAGCTGAACTCCCTAAAAGCATGATTAACTGAGTAATAAAGAATGTTTCTCCATTCAGTTATATATTTTTTGCCATCAAAAATAAAAATTTAAAAAATGGTTAGAATAACGTACTGAATGAAACATTTACTAGCATTAACGGTAACTATATTTAAACAAGCAACTTCAAGCGAGATTCAAAAAAATACAAATATACTAAATATACAATTAAGTATATTTGCCTTTATCTGCTTTGAAATTTTTTCCTGAATTTTCTGAATACAAACACCAGGAGAATTTTCTTTAAGATGCCAATGTCATCATGTCATTCACATGCTCAAAACCTTCCAATATATCTTCGTGCCTTTAGGAAAACTCCGGACTCCTGAGGGGGCATTAAGATTTCTCTTCAACACGGCAGCCCCAAACCTACCTTTCCAGCTACATCTCCCACTGTTTCCCTACCTGAGCTTGCAATTCCAGCCCAATGGGCCACTGAGCAGGTCTTGTGCTTTCTTGGTGCTGTGCATACCATCTTCTTCACCTAAAAAGCTTTTTTACCCTAACCCTAACCCAGCTCTTCCTATCCATATCAATTTTACTTATCTCTAAAAACCAGGCTCATATCCTCTGTTCTGGGTGAAGACTTCTCTGACTCAGCCCAGAATCAATCCTTCAAATTCCTATAGCGAAAACCACTCAACTTTCTAGTTCGTAATGGTGATGTTAAGTTGTGAGGTATGTCTCCATTTGTTACCACTAATCATTAAAGCAGAATATTATGAATTTTGAAGTAATTAATTAATTTATGCATTTTTAAGATTCTCTCCCACATGAACACCACTGTCCATCACCTGAGTCCTGCTGGGCTTTCTGGGTGTGGAACCACCTCTCCAGCACTGGTGACTGTACATCATCTCAGGTCTGCCCAAGAGCATGTCTTGCGGTGTGATTCTGAGTGCCACACCTTGCCACTTATTCACCTTGTCCTTTAGGCCAGTAGCCAGTGCTCACATTGGAGTACCAGAGACCTCTAAGATACTGACAGTCCCCATGTAGGGATTTAAGGGAGGGGATGACCCTTGGGATGACTCTAAATCTATAGCGGGCCCAGTAGCTTCAGCAGTTACCAATGGAGTGGAGATATTGGGAAGGAAGTTCCAGTTTGGGTGCAGGGACACAGGAGGTAAAACCAAAGCTGCCAGGACAAGGAGGGGAGGGACAATCGAGATCACCTTTTGATTGAAAAAATCTTGTTTGGGAAAACACATGAGATCACCCCCCATCCCCAACCCTGCTTCAGGACTCCCAGAAATAGTTGGGTTGGATTTGAAAGTGGTCAGATTTCCCGCAGTTCAAGGTGACAGCACAGTCAGAGAAATGCCGTTTTTACCATTACTGTGACCCTTTTTATTTCAGACAGGTGTGACCTGGGACAACATGGGTTATATTCAGATGTGTTTATTTGTCAACTTAAGGCACACAGGAACCACAGAGAGATAAAAATAGTTGCATTTTGGTGAGGGAGTTATGGGTAATTTTTGTGGTAACAGTGTAATAACAAATATACTGTTAAACTGTTACCACAAAATTAACAAATATTATAAATATAAAAATGCTATTAAATTGTTACCACAAATTTTATATTTTAAAAATATAAAAATTTTAAAATATAATAAACATATTCACATATATGTACAGGCATACTTCATTTTATTGCACTTTGAAGGTATTGTGTTCTTTACAAATTGGAGATTTGTGGCAACCCTCCATCAAGCAAGTCTACCCGTGCCATTTTTCCAAGAGCATGTGCTCACTTCATATCTCTGTGTCACATTTTGGTAATCCTCACAATATTTCAAACTTTTTTATTGTTATTATGTCTGTTGTGGTGATCTGTGATCAGCAATCTTTGATGTTACTATTGTGATTGTTTTGGGATGCCATGAACTATGCTTGTATAAGACAGTGAACTTAATGTTGTGTGTGTTCTGACTGCTCCACCCACCGGCCATTCCTCCTCACACCCCCGCCCCATCCCCCACCGTCTGCCTCTTCTCAGGCCTCCCTGTTCCTTGAGACACAACAATATTGAAATCAGGACAACTAATTACCCTACAATGAGCTCTAAGTGTTCAAGTGAAAGAGTCACACGTCTCTCACTTTAAATCAAAAGCTAGAAATGACTAAGCTTAGTGAGGAAAGCATGTTGAAAGCTGAGATAGGCTAAAAGCTAGGCCTCTTGTGCCAGACAGTGAGCTAAGTTGTGAATGCAAAGGAAAAATTCTTAAAGGAAATTAAAAGTGCTACTCTAGTGAACAGATGAATGATAAGAAAGCCCAACAGCCTTATGGCTGATATAAAGAAAGTTTGAGTAGTCTGGATAAAAAATCATACCAGCCACAGCATTCCCTTAGGCCAAAGCCTAATCCAGAGCAAGGCCCAAACTCTCTTCAATTCTGTAAAGGCTGAGATGGATGAAGAAGAAAAGTTAGAAGCTAGCAAAGGTTGGTTCATGAGGTTCACATGAAGAAAGTGTCTCCATACCATTAAAGTGCAAGGTGAAGGAGCAAGTTGATGTAGAAGCTGCAGCAAGTTAACCAGAAGATCTAGCTAAGATAATTGATGAAGGTGGCTACACTACATAAATAAAAGATTTTCAGTGGAGACCAAGGAGCCTCCTATTGGACGATGATGTCATCTAGAACTTTCCTAGCTAGAGAGGCAAAGTCAACATCTTGCTTCAAAGGACAGGCTGACTTTCTTGTTAGGGGTTAATACAGCCAGCGACTTTAAATTGAAGCCAATGCTCATTTATCATTACAAAAGTCCTAGAGCCCTTAAGAATTATGCTAAATCTACTCTGCCTGTGCTCTATAAACGGTACAACAAAGCCTGGATGACAGCACATCTGTTTACAGCATGGTTTACTGAATATTTTAAGTCCACTGCTGAACCTATTGCTCATAAAGAAAGATTCTTTTCAAAATAAAACTGCTCATCAAGAATGCACTTGGTCACCCTAGAGTTCAGATGGAGATGTACAAAGAGAGTAATGTTATTTTCATGCCTGCTAACACAACACCTATTCTGCAGCACGTGGATCAAGGAGTAATTTTGACTTTCAAGTCTTATTATTTAAGAAATACATTTCGTAAGGCTACCTGCCATAGATAGTGATTCCTCTGATGGATGTTGGCAAAGTCAATTGAAAACCATCTGGAAAGGATCCACCATTCTAGATGTCATTAAGAACATTCATGATTCATGGGAGGAGGTCAAAATATCGACATGAACATGAGTTTGGAAGAAGTTGATTCCAGCCCTCACGGATGACTTTGAGAGACTCAAGACTTTAGTGGAGGAAGTCACTGCAAATGTGGTGAAAATAGCAAGAGAACTAGAATTAGAAGTGGAGCCTGAAGATGTGACTGAATTGTTGCAATCTCATGATCAAATTTAAATGAATGAGGAGTTGCTTCTTATGGATGAGCAAAGAAAGTGATTTCTTAAGATGGAATCTACTTCTGGTAAAGATTCCGTAGACATTGTTGAAATGGCAACAAAGGATTTAGAATATTACATAAACTTAGTTGATAAATCAGCAGCAGGTTTTGAGAGGATTGACTCCAATTTTGAAACTGTGAGTAAAATGCCATCAAACATTATCGTATGCTACAGAGAAATCCTTTTTGAATGGAAGAGTCAATCAATGCAGCAAACCTCATGGTTGTCTTATTTTAAGAAATTGCCACAGCCGCCCTAACCTTCAGCAACCACCACCCTCATCAGTTAGCAACCATCAACATTGAGTCAAGACCGTCCACAAGCAAAAAGATTATGACTCTCTGAAGGCTTAGATGATCATTAGCATTTTTAACAATAAAGTATATTTAAATTAAGGTATGTACATTTCTTTAGACATAATGCTACTATACACTTAACATACTACAATATAGTGTAAAAACAACTTTTATATACACTGGGAAACCAAAATATTTGTGTGACTCACTTTACTGAGATATTTGCTTTATTGTGGTGGTCTATCACTGAACTTGCAATATCTCCAAGGTATGCCTGTACATATTGTATAGCTAAAGGCACACATTGTTCATGTTGGTTTGGGAACAATTTCTGACTGGACACTTCATGGGTCAGCGATAGCTTCTACATCAGGGACTGTTGCCCTTTTCAGATTCTGGTAGGAAAAGCCAATGTGTTTAGAGACAGAGAAGAAAGGATTCTGTTAGGGTATGAATAGGAAGAAGGGAGACAAGGAGTCACTTCCTGCACACCAAGGAACAGATAAAAGAAGAAACTAAGTGATACAATCTCTCTAGACATCAAGAGTCAGCTTAGGGTAAGTTTGGCTTGTGGACAAAGTAGGTCTTCAGTCCAATCCCATCCCACTTTCATTTCCTTGGACTTCTTTTTCTTCCATTTCTCCTTCATATCCTTATTAAAGTTTATGAAAGTATGTTTCATTTCTTTGCTTTACTTAGTTGTTTCTTGGGGCTTTCTTAGCACAAGAGCTCATTCTCTGCCTCTGTGTTCCTGAGCCCCAGTTCTGGCTCTATTTTGACGGACCAACTGGGAGATCCTAGACCTCACACAATGTCCTTTTAGGCCTCAGGAGATTCCTCCATATTAAGCTGGCCATGGACACACTAGCTGCCTAACCTCAGGCTGCCACCTTCTGTCTTGCCCTGTAGATGTTCATCTACTAGGGATGAGCTTTGGTACAGACTCTGGCAATCTGTACCATGAATGGCATGAGCTCCTTTCCCAGATGGATTCCATTCCTATCTTCTCTGAGAACATGCTCATCTCTGACTCATGATTTATTGGACCTTAGGAAGGCTTGGGAACAGTGTTCTGCCCATTTATTAATAAAGAAAACAGAGTGTGGTTAAGGTCAGCACCAGGCCCTCCTTGCTGAGCCTACTATCCTGTGGAGGATTTCTGAGGTTTACCATGGTTTAACCTCAAGGGCCTCTCTAGACTTCATGAATATCATTCAAGTAAGCCCTGGCTACAGATGCCCTGCCCGGTCACATGGGTCTCCCATCCCCCACCCCAAGCAGCTTGATCATTCTTAGATTTGTCTGATGCATTTACTTAGAAAACCCCACCCAGAGTGCAGTAGTTCTGCAGAGCCTGTGAGAAATCCTTCATTTTGTCTTTATCTGGTCTATACACTATCCCAGGTGACCCCAGGGATTCATGACCTGGTAATGTGAAGGAAGTTTCTGATAGCCTGACAGAGGCCCTAGTCTAGGGTTCAGATTTTCATCAGTTGGGGCTTAATGATTAATTTCCAATATCTTGAAAGTGTCAGAGTTATTAATGACCCAACATTGCCACATAATGGGCTTTCTGTTGAACATCCAAAGCATGCAGACTTTGACGAATCTCACTGGGACCCTGACTTTTTGGGACCAGACAGAGCTTACAGAGACACCACACCTACCCTGAAATACTGTGGCTTCAAGGTGTGCTTTAGATCTGTCTTCTCACACTTTAATGTGCATGTGAGTCATCTGGGGATTTTTTGAAACTGTAGATTCCGATTTAGCAGATCTGGGTGGGGCCTGAGATTCTGTATTTCTAACAAGTTCCCAGGTGATGCTAATACTGTTGGCCCAAGGACCACACTTTGAGTAGCAAGATTCTGATGGAAGCTGAGTAGAAGGAAAATATCCCAGAGTTCAGATTTTCCTCTATGGACATAATTTTCTTACAGCTGGGAAGAAAAGAACCTTTAAGACAAATGGCAAATGGCCTTCATCCACTTGGCCTTTGTCATCTCCTCCCAGAGAGATGACAGTTCTTTGTATGCAAGCAGAAATAAGGTAACTAATCAGTGCTCAAGAGGAACTCACCCATATGTAGGTTTTTCCACCCCACTGTACTTATATCCCCTCAAATATTCACCTAATGACACCCTATCCTTCACCCACCCACCCACCCAGTGATACTGACTGTGGTTCAGCCTTTAGGTCCTAGGACAGGGCAAAAGAGAGGATGGGAAATTTCTCAGACTAGACAAGGGTTAGTTCTGGACAGGTGGGATTTTTAGAGAAGGTGACAAGGTTCTTTTCTCTTCAATCTCCACCTGCTGTCCAGGGAGTAGTTGGCAGCTTGTTAGGCTGGGCACTGTGGAAGTCAGAAATAAATAAATAAAAGCTCCTTCCTGCTCTCTATACACTGTTGAGTGAGGAAGACACACATGGGCAAGTAACAACAGAACGATGCACTAACTTTCTAAGAGGCTTATGACAAATATCTGTATTGAGCATACTCAGTGAGAGGGTGGGGATAAGGTTGGGGAAAGGACTTAGAAAGCCTTCCCAGAAGAATGGCCTGAGAGCTAGGACTCTACCAGGTGGAGGAGGAGGCATGGAAGGGTATTCTAACCAGTGTTTCCTGATAGGTGTCTTTCAGGGAAAGGCTGGGAAGAGAAAGCAGCTCCAAATACGAGCCCTTGGACCAAGGTTTTTCCAAAGCATTTAACACCAGGAAGGTGACTGGAATCAGAGCAAAGGCTCTTGCTGAATATTAGATAAACATTTGGTCACATGGAGCTCTGACAGAGGTATGAAGGTTTTCTCTTTTCACTTTTAACGTTTTTCTGAGTGATTTTTTTTTTCTTTTTGAGACGATGTCTGGCTGTGTCACCCAGGCTAGGATGCGGTGGTGTCATCATAGCTCACTGCAACCTCAAACTCCTGGGCTAAAGTGATCTTCCTGCTTCAGCCTCCCGAGTAACTGGGACTACAGGCACACACCAACATGCCCAACTAATTTTTCTATTTTTTGTAGAGATGGGATCTTGCTCTTGCTCAGGCTGGTCTTGAAGTTCAGGCCTCAAGTGATCCTCCCACCTCCAGCCTCCCAAAGTCCTGGGATTACAGGTGTGAGCCACGGTGCCTGGCCTGAGTGATTTAATAAGTATTTCTACTAAAGTTAAAGGTAGAAAATAAAGAGTTGATTGCTGTAATGAAAGGGGTATTTATGAGCTTCTCAAAGATCTTTGCACCAAAAAGAGATCAAAGTGCTCCACAGACAGACCACAGGGCTCCAGGGACCAGCCTGCTGCCTTGGGCCAGTTGCAACGGTGGAAAGGGGCAGAATTGCCATCTAGTGGCCCAAACCCACAAGCGTGAGCTCCATTTTTAGCATCTATAATCTCTTCAGGTGAGGAATTGCCATGGCCTATACAAGTGATTTAGTACAACCTTCACTGTTCTCTTCCAGTTCCTAGCCCTTAGTTTGGTTACTGGAGAACATTGATCCAACTAGGAAAATGTCAAATGAGCAGTAATACACCAGAAACTAATTCATACTAAAGTGTGAAGAATTACTCAAACCAATGTGAGTGATGTTTCCTCTGCGTCCTGTTCTATAGAGGAGAGGTGTTGGTGGAGGGACTGCAGAGGGCAGGAAGAGCAGGAGTGGGTGGGAGCAAGTTGTCCCTAAGCGAAGGAACAAATACAGGAAGAGGAGCTGCAGGAGCAGCTGCCTTTGATTTTACTTGTTTATCTTCTCCTGGGAAGGGGCAAATAGAAGTTGCTCCTGATGTTATTTTTAGAGCTATTTTCAAATAGTGTGGCTAGAAAGGGCTGTGGGCTGTTTTGCTAGCAAGAGCGTTTAGCATGGCTGATTTTGTTATAAAGTGGCTTTGTGCCTAGATGTTGAATTAAATGTTCTGAAGAAAGAAATCCACTATTGGTGCTCCCCAGATGATGTGTGGTGGCTCCTTTGGCACCATGAGGGGTCCTGGCGTGGCCTTCTGCCCGTGCCCAGCTGAGGGTGGTCGGTCAGTCTGTTTCACTGTTTTCCCCCTGGACGCCAGTTCTTCAGGATCCCTTATTATTTGCCAAATTCTTACATCACCAAAAAAAATAAAAATAAAGTAAAATAAAATAAAGACTGTGAAGAACGTATTTTCAGATAAGGAGGCTGACGTGCAGCAAGGCAGAGCCATTGCAAAGCAGGTGAGAAACAGTGTCACGAGGAGGCCAAGATGGATGAAACAGGAAGGCAGCACTGGCAGGGACCGCGGAGCGTGCGGTCAGACGTAGACCCAGGTTCTCATCCTGGCGTCGCATGGGCCGTGCGACAATTTACGTGAGTTTGCTAATCTCTCCAGGCTCAGTTTCCTGTTCCATAACATGGAAATACAAACATTTAGTTTTTATTTATTTTAGTGTTATTGTGAAGATTTAAAGGAGATAAAAATATAAAGAATTTAAAGACAATAAAGAATGTAAAGCACAGAGTCTCACACCATGTAGGTGCTGTCATTTTTTCAGTGCTTACCGCCAAATCTCCCTTCTAAGTACCCCATTTCCTTCACTGCGCCTCCCCTTGTCCTGTTTGAAGGGTGCCTCAGTCTCCAGTGTTGGTCAGAGATTCCTCTCTTCTAGCAGGAGGAGTTCTCATTTGGGGCAAAACAAAACCACGGTGAAGATATATTAAGGATGAAGCTTCTGGTTGCCAAGAGATGTTAAAATGTTTGTGTGCCAGGTGGAGGGCCCTCTCCTTTCAGAGTTCCCCGGCTCCTCTTTGGAACCACTTCCTCCTTCCGTGCGAGGGACTGCAAAGGGGCCCCTTACCAAAGGTCTAGGAGTGCGTGGCTCAGGCTGGCACTGCTCTGAGTCTGAGTGAGAGATGCTCTTTCCCCAGGCACTAATTCTTTGATTTCCTTTCCCAAAGGGGCTTTTTTTACCATTTGCGTGTTACAACCTCAAAGGTCTAGGTTAAGTAGCTAGACCTGAGAAAAAGAGTTCTAGAAAGACCCACAGCCGCTTTCAGCCTGGGCTGGGATTTCTTATATTTGGGTAATAAACAATCCTCTTTTTAAAAATTGTGGTAAAATATACATATCATAAAATTTAGCTTTTAACCATTTTGAGTGTAAAGTTCAGTGGCGATAAGCAGATTCACATTGTCATACAACCATCACCATTATCCCTCTCCAGAACTTTTCCATCATCCCATACTGCAATTCCATACCCATTAAACACTTACTCTCCATTCTGCCCTCCCCCAGCCCCTGTTAACCCGATTCTACTTCCTGTCTCTAGGAACTCTAGGTACCTCATATAAGTGGAATCATACAATAATATTTGTCCTTTTGTGTCTTATATTGGCCTCTTCTAAAGGAAGAAATTGTATATTACAGACTTGCTCTCCTGAGTATTCTGATGTTGCACACACACACACACACACGTAAAAGTAGGTAAAAATCCTAAGAGTACAGCTCTATTTATAGTTTATACAATTATAAAATCAAATTATCAAATTAAACCTAAAAAAAGTCCACAAAATCTTGTGTAATTCAATTTAATGTGAGAGATGATGTTTTGCTGAAACAAAGCCCCAAAGTTGTTTAACAATGGAAATAGTTTGGGGTCTGTTTTTATATTTAACTTGTATTTGCATTTTGGCTTCAATTATTTTAATGCAAAGAATAACTGTTTACATACGTATGTTATGGAAAATGTAACATCAAAACTTTGTATGATAGTGTAGGATAATCAAACCACACACTTAACCATAATACAGCCAACAAGTGATTCTTGAAGGCCAATTTTAATGAGGTGTTACTAGACAATAATGGAAAATATCTTTTCTTGGAGATAAGATTAGCACTATGGTATTATTGAAATATGAATTAAAGGGTCATCTAATTTAATTCTTGTTAGAATTGGAATCGGAAAAATCCTCTATTGTGAACACCTACTACACTTGCTTCTAATGAACTGCTACAGGTTGGCAAATACAAAAATAAGCTTCAAGCAATAGAATCTGAATACAAAATCACCAGCTATGGCCAGGTTCTCTTGAGTTCAGCATACCTATGGAAGTATTTCAATTGCTATGAAACAAGCCACCCCAAAAGCTTAGTGGCTTAAAACAATATTTTGCTCATAAGTCTATGATTTAGGCAGGGCTTGGTGGAGGCAGCTTATCTTTACAACACTCTGCCTTACCTGGGGTGGCTCAAAGACTGGGGCTGAAGCCATCTAATGCAGAGGTCAGTAAACTTTTTCCATAAAAGACCAGATAGTGAATTATTTTCAGCTTGTGGACCCTGTAGTGCAGAAGCAGCCATAGACAAACAAATGGGCATGGTTTTGTTCCCATAAAACTTTATAAAAATAGGCACCAGGCCAGATTTGGCCCACGGGTCAAAATCTGCCACTCACATGTTTGGCAGTTGATGCTGGCTGTTGGCGGGAACTTTATCTTGGTCTTCCAGCCAGAACACCTCTCCATGTGGCCTCTCTCTGGGGCCTGAGCTTCCTCACAATGTAGAGCTGTGTTCAGAAACAAGTATTCAGAAAGAGCCAGGCAGAAGCTCTGTGTTTTTTATAATCTAGCCTGAAAAGTCATGAGACATCACTTCCACCATGTTATTTGTTGAGGCAGTCACAAAGGCCCACCTAGGTTGATGAGGAGGAAATACAGACTCTACCTCTTGATGGGACAGTGACAAGATTCTGGAAGAGCATATAGGACCAGGAATACTGCTGAGCTCATTTTTGGAAAATAAAATCTTCCACATTTACCATCTGCCATATGATGATTCAATTCTCCCACCGCTTTTTTATATTCAAATCCTTTCAAAATTCTTACTTATACAGTGGTTCTTGATGTCATTTGAGCTTTATTGTGAAAACATTCGCAAGCACAACCTTCAGCACTGAAATTTCGTGAAGTGTTCTATGGTAGTCACCCAGATGATTCAGAACAAGCTAAGAATTATTTTTATATTATTGTTAAAATGAAAAGCCAAATTTCCAAAATTTCTCAGAAAGATCTTGTAGATCCCTGAAAATATCTTCCTCATTTGAGAAACACTGATCTAAGTCTTAGGACAGAGGAGCAAACAATGTCCTCCCAGCTCTTAGATGGTCCAGCCCGACTTCCTGGAGCAAAGGCCCAAAGTCCTGTAATTATAAGCATCATGCACTTGCTGCCTGAGTCCTCTCCCAGTGCTCCCTTGGGAAGGTGTAGTTCAAGGATTTGATCTTGGCCATTTCTGTGTCTTTCCCTCAGAGACATTATTAAAAGCCCTTAACTGCTTTTAACCATTTTCAGGTGCATTGTGGTTCTTCAGTAGCCTCTTCACAGCAGTGCGACAAAAAGGTCCTGTTCTTTCTTTATTATTGTCTGGTTTTCTGGTTGATGTCATCTTCTAAAAGTCATTCTTAGGGTTTTGCGTGGTACCCAATCTGGAGGACTGGACACCCGATGCAGGCAGTCAGTTGGTAGAAAAGAAAGCATGGAAACCTTTTCCTGCTTAACCATGTAACTTCTCATTCTTAATTAACTAAACAGGTAGGTCTTCAGAATGCTGCCCACTCTGACAAGTCCTTTGCTGAGATCTTTGTTCAACATTTTTAGTGATGGAAGGTAACATGAGAAGCGTGTCGTCAGGTGTCTCTGAATAGCCCATTCAGAGAATCTGGGATGGCTACATTGAGATTCCATACCTCAAGACTACAGGGGACAATGAGGGTACACAGTAGACCTCAGCGAGTCAACCAGTGTGTGGCAGGATGGTGGTAATAGCCTGGAGCTTTCATACCCATGGTGACTTCTCTCTGGGTAGTTGGGTACTGAGCTTCTCGCAGGTGACCCAGGGACAGAGGGCAGGGGGCTCAGCTGGTGTGGGACTTTGTGACCTTTACTGAGCAGCTGAAAGGGAAGTAGCAGCAGATCTTGAGGTAGGGAGATGCACAGTTGAAAGCTATTTTGTTGTTTCTGTTGCATTTGGTAACTGAGAGGCTGACCTGTGGGCCCTCCTTTTCTCCTGTACATCCTGGTGAGGGGTGTCTGTCTTAAGGTGCTTTCCCTGTTTCCTGCTGTTCATTTCCCTCCTGAGAGCCAAACCTTCTCTGTATGACTCATGTAATTGCTATAGAGATAATCCTGATGTCAGAAGCAGCGGCTATTGAGTTGAGAGGAGGAGGGCAATGACTATTCAGAAACAAGTCTCCGCTCATCATGCAAATACCCCTAATTAAGAAATCCAGAGTCAGATTCTGTGTCATGGAGACATAATTTCCTTTGACTCAGAGAGTTCCAGGAATTGCTGCAGGCTGTAAATCTTCCTTAGTTTCCTGGGTTAAATGGCTTCACCCTTTGCCCTGAGTTTTCTTGGACAAAAGCGAATTCAATCTAACATTTGTGAAGTATATTCCATGTTCCAGGCATGGTCCTAGTGACTCAAGAGATAGGAGTGAACAATAACAGAGTTCCTGACCTCAAGGCACTTAAAATTGAATGAGAGAATTTGTAAGTGGTAAAGCCAGAATAGTATGTGGATCCTGCTAGAAAGGTGAAAACTTTGTTTAGACACTGTTATGGGTTGAATTGTGTCCCTCCAAAATTACTAACTCCCGGGATCTCAGAATGTGGTTCTTCCCTCACAGTCCTCAGAAGGAACCAACGCTACTGACACTTTGATCTCAGATTTCTAACCTCCAGAACTCTGAGGCAATAAATTTCAGTTGTTTAAGCCACCCAGTCTATGATATTTTAACAGTCCTAGCAATCTAATATAGACTTTCAGGGGCTTTTGTACAATCTGATGGGAAAAATACTGGGTGGACATAACTTAAATGTTTGCGTGGTTTACATTTACTAGATTCATTTATTTAATAAATTCATTCATTCATTTAATAAATTCATTCATTCATTTATTTATTTATTCATACATTGCCCATCTCCTTACTCTGATTATTTTTTTATTGCATTTACCACTCTCTGGGAAATGATTTTACCTTTTAGGTTTTTTAATTTATTTTTTATTATTTCTAAGTATTATGGGGGTATAAGTGTTTTTGGTCACATGGATTGCTTTTGTAATGCTTGAGTCAGGGTCATAAGTGTGCCCAACACTCAGATAGTATTCGTTGTACCTGTTAAGTAGGTTTTTACCCACCCCTATCTCCCCCCTCCCTTTTGCTTGATGTCCACTGGTTTGACTTCCCTTTGTGCACATGTGTGCTCATTGGTTAGTTTCAGTTTAATAGTGAGTACATTATTTTGTTTATTCTTCCATTCTTTAGATATTCCATTTATGTTTATTTTTCCATTGTTTAGATATTCCACTTAGGATAATGGTCTCTAGTTCCATCCAAATTGTTGCAAAAGGCATTAATTCATCCTTCATCATGGCTGAGTAGTATTCCATGGTATGCATATACCATGTTTGTTAATCCACTTGTGAAATGATGGGCACTTGAGTTTCTTCCACATCTTTGCAATTGTGAATTGTGCTACAATAAACATTCGAGTGCAGGTGTCTTTTTGATAAAAATGACTTCTTTTCCTTTGGGTAAATACCCCCAGTAGTGGGATTGCTGGATCGAACGGTAGATCTACTTTTAGTTCTTTGAGGAATCTTCATACTGTTTTCCACAGAGGTTGTACTAATTTGCAGTCCCACCAACTGTGTATAAGTGTTACTTTCTCTCTGCATGCAAGCCATCATCTGTTCTTTGCTGAATTTATTTATCAGTTTCAGGAGTCTCTTGGTGAAGTCTTTGGGGTTTTCTAGATATAAGATCATATCATCAGCGAAAAGTGACAGTTTGACCTCCTCTTTCCTGATTTGGATACCCTTTATTTCTTTTTCTTGCTTGATTGTTCTGGCTAGGACTGCCAGCACTATGTTGAATAGAAGTGGTGACAGTGGCCAGCACCCTTGTCTCATTCCACTTCTTGGTGGGAATGCTTTCAACTTTTCCCCATTCTATATGATATTAGCTGTGGGTTTGTCATATATGGCTTTTATAATTTTGAGATATGTTCCTTCTATGCTTAGTTTGTTGAGAGTTTTTTATCATGAAAGGTGCTGAATTTTGTTGAATGCTTTTTCTGCATCTATTGAGATGATCTTTGTTTTTGCTTCTATTTATGTGGTGAATCACATTTATTGATTTACATATGTTGAACCATCCTTGCATCCCTGGAATGAAGCCCACTTGGTCATGGTGGATTATTTTTTTGATGTGCTGTTGAATTTGGTTTGCTACTATTTTATTGAGGATTTTTGCATCTATATTCATAAGGGTTATTGGACTGTAGTTTTCTTTTTTTTGTTATGTCCTTTCCTGGCTTTGGTATCAAGCTGACACTGGCTTTTCAGAATGAGTTGGGGAGGATTCCTTCCTTCTTGATGTTATGGAAATAATTCCTGCAGTACGGGTACCAGCTCTTCTTTGTGGGTCTGGTAAAATTTGGCTGTGTATCCATCTGATCCAGGGCTGTTTTTTGTTGGAAGATTTTTTTATTACTGTTTCAACCTCATTGCTTGTTATTGGTCTGTTCAGGAGTTCTATTTCTTCCTGATTGAGTCTTGAGAGGAATCTTTTGATGTCAATGTTAACTTCATTATTGACCCAGTAATTATTTAGCAACAGGTTGTTTAATTTCCATGTCTTTGTGTATAATTGAGTGTGTTTCTTTTGGACTTGATTTCTAGTTTTATTCCACGGTGGTCTGGGAAGATACAAGGTATGATTTCCATTGTTTTGAATTTGTTGGGACATGTTTGTACCCAAGATATGATCAATCTTGGAGAATGTTCCATGTGCCAGTGAGTAGAATGTGTACTCAGTAGTTTTTGGGTAAAATGTTCTGTCAAGCCCATATGTTCTAGAGTCCCATTTAAGTCCAGTGTTTCTGTATTTATTTTCTGCTTGGATGATCTGTCCAGTTTTGTCAGTGGAGTGTTGAAATCCTTGGCAATTACAATGCTATTATTTATCTCTTTGCTTAGCTCTAGTAGGGTTTGCTTTATGAATCTGGGCACTCCTCTGTTAGGTGCATATATATTTAAGATTGTTATGTCTTCTTGTTGAATTGTTCCCTTTATCATTATATAATGACTATCTTTGTCTTTCTTTACTATTGTTGACTTAAAGTCAATTTTATCTGAAATAAGAATGGCTATATCTGCTTTCTTTTGGTTTCCATTTGCATGGGAATTTTTTTCCATAGCTTCACCTTGAGTCTGTATGAGTCATTGTGATTAGATGTATTTCCATCTGGAGACAGCAGATACTTGGCTTGTATTTTTTCATCCATTCAGCCAGCCTATGTCACTTGAGTGAGGCATTCAGATTGTTCACATTGATTGATAGAATTGATATGGGGGATGCTGTTTTGTTCATCCTGTTGGGTGGTACCTTATTGCTTTGTTTTACCTCTTGTGCTATTGTTTTATATGAGCTCTGAGCTTTAGCTTTTGGGTGGTTTTACATTGGTGGGTGTCCACTGTGCTGATCCACGTATACTGCAGTTCTGAATATTTCCTGCAGGGCAGGTCTGGTCTTGACAAATTCCCTCAGTGATTGCTTGTCTAGAGAAGTCTTTATTTCTTCTTCATATATGAAACTTAGTTTTGAAGGATACAAAGTTCAAGGCTGGCAGTTGTTCTGTTTAAGAAGACTAAAGATGGGGCCCCAATTCCTTCTGGCTTCTAAGGTCTCCATTGAGAAGTCTGCCATTAGCCTGATGGGTTTGGTTTTGTAAGTTATTTGATGTTTTCACGTCATGGCTCACAGGAGTTCCTCCTTCATGTTGACTTTGGCCAGTCTGATAACTACATGTCTTAATGACTGCCTTTTTGAGATGAATCTCCCAAGTGTTCATTGAGCTTCTTGTCCCTGGATGTCTAAATCTCTAGCAAGACCAGTGAAATTTTCCTCAATTATTCCCTCAAATAGGTTTTCCATCCTTTGTACATTTTCCTCTTCACTCTCAGGGATGCCTATGATTCTTATATTTGGCAGTTTTACATAATCCCATATTTCTTGTATTTCTGTAGACTTTGTTCATTCCTCTTAATTCTCTGTTCTTTATTTTTGACTTATTGAGTTAATTTGAAAGAGTTGTCTTCAAGTTCTGAGATTCTTTATTCTACTGGTCTAGTGTATTCTTAAAACTTTCCATTGTGCTTTGGATTTCCTTAAATGAATTTTTCATTTCCAGAAGTTCTATTTGTTTTTTTTTAAATATGTCAATCTCTTTAGTGATTTTTTCATTCATTTCCTGAATTATTTTTCTGGTTCTTTGAGTTGGTGTTCCATTTTCTCTTGGATTTCATTGAGCTTACTTACAATCCATATTTGGAATTATTTATCTGTCATTTCAATATTTTCATTTTGGTCAATATCCATTGCTAGAGAGCTGGTGTTCCCTTTTGGGGGTGTCTTTTTGCTCTGATTTTTCATACTTCTGAAGTTCTTTTGTTGATTCCTTCTCATCTAGAGAGATGTTGCTTCTTATTTTTGGATTTTCATTTGTTTATATCGGGCTCCCTACAATACCCAAAAAGGTGTGTCTGTAGTATATGTTGGGTAAGAATCTTTAGTCTTGGCTGGAGTCAGGAAATATTTGTGTGGGACAAGCAAGATGAAAACTGGGGGGCTGAAACCCCCTGTGGAGGACAAAGGCTTATGGTGGGTGGAGAAGCAATATGGCACCTGCCATCTCAGCTTGGGTCTGTGGTGATGGGAAGTGCCCCAAGAGGGCTGCCAGCCTGGTGCTTTGTCCTCAAGAAGCTCCCAGTTCACTGGCGGCAGCAGCTTTTGGGCTTGTGAAGGTAGAGAGGCTCTTCAGCAGCTCAGGATCCTGATGACTGCCAGAAATGTGAGGGAGGGAGAGATAAACTGTTTCACCTACCCTTTTTGTTGTTCTCTAAGCCTCTCAGGCATTGACCTCTGCCAATATCTTGCTCCTTCTCATTCTGCTCTGCAACTTCTTCCTGTGGAATCTCTTATAGGTTCTGGCACTTTTCCCTCGAAATTACACCCAATCTACATTTGTTCATTCTTTTTCATCTAAAACTTTTCCATTTTTCTGAGATGATCTGGCAGCCGGTGTCTCTGGTCAGCCATCTTGTCACTCTCTTACCTTTTGTTTACTTGTTTCACTACTAGCTTCGTGATAGATGTGCAAGAAATATGTGTTGAATATGAATTTATTCTTCCTTGCTCCCTTCCCTTTCTCCCTCCATTCAGTATTTAAGCACCTCTTATGTCTACTGTGTGCATAGCATTCTATGCTTGTCACTGTCAGAGCATGAGGAGGTAGAAGGAATGGCTCTTGTCTCCAAGAAGTCTGTGATTTCAGGGAGGAGTCAAAGCATGCCCACAGGAGGGATGGCATTCCACTACCAGGTGGTAGGTGAGTGTGTCCTGGTCGGTTGCTGGATCATAACTGCTGCTGAGGAAGGTGCAGCTGGTGAAGGCTTGCAGGAAATGGCTAATGGAGGAGGAGGCTCCTGCAATTGAGATGAAAGAAGGGAACCTGAGAGAGTATAGGGGAATAGAATGTTTATAATCCCTTGCCTTCCCTTACACCTGGGAGCTATGTTTAGGGAGGAGTGGGATTGCCCCAGGCAGAGTCAGGCAAGGGTTGGAGATGGAGAAGATGGAGAGAACCAGAAGCTTAATTCTGGCATCCCAAGAGATCAGAGCCAAAGCTTAGAGGTTCTCAACTCTGGCTACACATTATAATCACCTTAGGAACTTAAGAAATGCTAACATCTAGATCCTACCTTTACCTGGTATATCCCGGGACTACAGGCAGAGCTTCAGAGGGAAGAAATCCCTTTAGGACCTGGATGGACATCAGTGGCTTCCAACTGCAAGGCCCAGGCCACTCTGGCCCAGGCATGGGACATCTGCAGTTCTGGACTGACAACCGTAACTGCTGGAAATAAGGCATCTGGCTGCCTTCCACTGGTATGGCCTCCTTTTCCTGAGAATGAAAATGCCTGCTTGTGACATCAGACGAATGTGTTGATGGATCTGCATCCTGTTTCCAATTTTTATTGTATTTTATGGTGGGAGCAGCAGCAACAGCAGCAGGATTAACCTGGTCTCCCTCTTTTTTTGGCCCCTTCAGCTTCCTGCAGCTGTTCATGGATAGAAACCATCCAGAGATGTATTTTGTTATTGTTTTTGTTTTTTGAGGATGTTGAGGATGTTGGGGAAATTGTGTCCAGTGTTTTAGGGACTGCTATCATATGAATGTGTCCTTTCCAAAATTCAAGTGTTACCAGTGTGGTATACTATTAAGAGGTAGGGCCTTTAAGAAGTGATTAGGCCACGAGGGTTTGTCCCACATGAATGAGAATAAGACCCTTATAAAAGAGTCTCTGTGCAGCCTTTAGCTTGTTAATCCTTCCGCTTCCACCAGGGGAAGACTCAGTGCCCCTCCCCTGTAGGGGATGCAGCCCTCACCAGATAACTGAAGCCACTAGCACCTTGATCTTGAAATTCCCATCCCCCAGAACCATGCGAAATAAATTTCTGTTCTTTATAAATTACTCAGTCTGTGGTATTTTGTTATAGCAGCACAAAATGGACTAAGACCTTCCTAGTTGGGTTTCGTTAGCTCAGTTTCTTCCAGCAATATATGTAAGCCCCTATCACAGTATCTGGCACACAGGAGGCTCTCAGAAATGTTTGTTTCCCTCCTTTACAATGAGGGAGCAGAGATTCTCTGAAATGCTAAACTTCAAGTACAGTCTGGGAGAAAAATATTGCCAAATTCTTTTTTATCTGCTCAGGATCGTCTTGGTACAAACAGAAAGGTGGGAGCAAAGAGAGGATCCATTTTCCAAATAGACCTAGAGATGTTGATTGAAATGTTGCTAGGCACCAGATACATAAGATAGTGTGGAAATGTAACGATAAATTAGACATGGCTCCTGCCCTTCAGTCTCTGATAATCTATTTGGAGAGGCAAGGTATGAGTATGTGAGAAGTTAACAACAAAGGATTTATATATAACAGCCAAACACATCAGTAGAATTGCTATCAAGGGCCATATCAGGAGTACAGAATTTATTGCCTGTTCCTCCCGTCTGAGGACAGCTGGAACAGGTCAGGAGGAGAGGCCCCTTCAGGCTGGGGTAGTAAGAATGAAGGAGAGAGGGGCTGGTGTGAGCAAAAACGCAGAGCCTGAGCTGGCCTGGGTGTGCTCCAGAAACGACAGTAAACCCACGTGGCAGGAGTGAGGGGAGTTTAAGGTAAGTTGAAGACAGCGGAGGGTGGAGCTCCATAATGGAGGGCCTCAAACCTCAAACCCAGGTGAGATTTCACCCTGCAGGAGGTGGGGAGCAATCAAGGCTTTTCAGCAAAGTAGACCTGTGAATTGAAAAGAGATTCTGTGAGTCTTCCCCAGGTCAGCAGAAGAGCTGAGGTCAAGCTGTCACAGGGTCTTCTGGGTCTCTCCTCATCTTTTTGTGCCACTTAAAGAGCACAATGCTTGAGAAAAAATTTTCAGCTCGGGGGACTGACTGGTCTGAACAAGAGGCTTGCTTGTTTTCAGTATCGCTTGTATTTGACATTGAACTTCCTGAAGTGGGGGAGTGGCCAGGTAGCTTTAGAGAGCTTCCTTCCAGCCTCCAGGATGCTGACTCAATGACTCAGCAGTGGAGGGTTTTGCAACAGGCTTACAGAACCAGACCGGCTTGCTTTTCCTAAGGAAGCCTTGGTGTCCTAAGAAAACCTCAGCCTGGGTCCCTGCCCTGCCGGGTTGAAATTCCTTCCCTCTTCTGTAGCATGCCTGTAGCACATGCTCTGTAACCAGCACTGGGGAATCCAAAAAGGGCTTTGGAATCAAGTCAGATTTCACTGCAAACTCTGGCTCTGCCTCTAACCAGTTGTGCGACTTTCAGCAAGTTATCTAACCTCTCCCAGTTAAAGTTTCCTCATCTATGAAACAGGGACAATAACTACTTTGCTGGGTGGTAGTAAATATTAAAGGAGACAAGCATTAAATGGCCCATAACTGGTATCCTACACATGTTTTTTCCATTACAATGTGCATAATATTTTCACAAAGAAAACTAGCTGTGTCTCTGTGGCTCCACCCTAAGAAAATCAGATTTCTTGACTTTCCAACTACACCTTTCCCTCTGGCCTCATCCTGACATTTGAGTCCTGCAGGGGGATGTGCTCCCCATACTAAGTGCACCTGACTAAGAAGGGTTCAGGGAGAAAATTCCATTGCCCCAAAGGTGGGCTAAGCCAAAAGGCCATTTATTGTCACTTTGCCAGATCTGTTCCCTCAGAACAAATTGGAGAGATGGGGAATTTTGGTGTAAAGCAAGAAAACATAGACAGAATTTTTAAAAATAAATCTGTATTTTCCAAACACTTTTCTAAGACATCTTATCTACTTATTTTTATTTAAAAAACACTTATATAATGCTTGTTGTGTGTCACAATTCAAACCATTTTACAAATATTAATTCATTAAGCCCCCATAATGACCTTATGAGGTAGGTGCTTTATCCCAATTTGCAGGTGGGGAAACTGAGTCATGAAAAGTTTGTGTATACAACTTGCTGAAAGCCACACAGACATGTTGGTGACTTTAAGTCCAGGCATTGCAGTGGGAGCAGAAAATTATTGTACAAAAATTAACGGAGGGTGGGTGCGGTGGCTCAATCCTAGCACTTTGAAAGGCCAAGGCGGGAGGATTGCTTGAGGCCATGAGTTCAAGATCAGCCTGAACAAAAGCAAGACCCTGTCTCTACAAAAAATGGAAAAATTAGCCAGCCATGGTGGCGTGCACCTGTAGTCCCAGCTGCTGGTGAGGCTGAGGCAGGAGGATCGTTTGAGCCCAGGAGTTTGAGGTTACAGTGAGCTATGATGACACCACTGCATGGTAGCCTGGGTGACAGCAAGACCCTGTCTTAAAAAGAAAAAAAAAATTGGAGAAGAGAGCCCATCTAAAATGGCTTGACAAAAGTTTCAGATATTATCACAGCAACTTTAAACTTAGGTGAATCAGCAATACCGTCATTCATCACATAAGCGGATGAGATACCTCAACCCTGCTTCCCAGGTGAACTTTTGTGAGCTGCCTCACTGTGGTCCCCCTTGATTTTATTTTTGTTGAGACAGAGTTTCACTGTGTGTCCCTGGGTAGAGTGCAGTGTGTCTTTGTAGCTTATTGCAAGCTCCAGCTCCTGGGCTGTAAGTGATCCTTCTGTCTCAGCCTCCCAGGTATCTGGGACTACAGGTGCAAGCCACAATACCTGGCTGGATTTTGTTTTTCTCTTTTTTTCTCTCTCTTTTTCTTTTTGGTAGAGATGGGGGTCTCACTTGTGCCCAGGCTGGTGTTGAACTCCTGAGCTCAAGCAGTCCTCCTGCCTCGGCCTCCCACAGAGCTAGGATCCCGCTAAGACACTCTTCCCTTGATTGATTTCTTTTGACAAACATTTGCTGGGCGACCATGCACCAGGCACAGTGCTAGGTGCGGGAGATTCCAAGGTAATTATGACAAGGTCTAGGGTCAAGTAGCTCACAGTCTAGTGGGGAAAGTGGAGAAATGAATCAACAGTCACATATGCGAGGTTCGCCTCTCAACTCAGAACTGGACCAGCACATTTATTTCCATGAGAGGCAATTGCCACAAACTGTCTACTGACCAAGGATGCCTTTCGTTCTTTGCCTGGTTCCCTCCTTCACATCTCCCTCTTGTCTCTCTTCGTTCTTTGGACTTCTTGTCCTGCTTGCCTTCTTTACTTCTATCCTTCTGCTTTTCTCTTAGTCACCCCCAGACATTTCCAGGGCCCCTCCCAAGCACTTATTATCCGAGCATCTGTGTCTTCTGAAACAGACCTAGTCAAACTCACAGCAGGTTATTTTGCCTTGTGACACTGGCATGCCCTGTCTTTTTGTGACCTCAGCAGTGAACTGAACATCCCAAGGTGTTTCTCTTTCAAATGTGGCTTGGTTGGGGATGCTAAGATCAGGAATGTTTCAGGGAGGAAGGTATCAGAGTGGGTGCCAGGGGCAAGGGAGAGCAAAGTCTGAGGACAAAGCTGTAAGCTCCTTGGTGCTTTCAGCCTCCTAAACACCATCGTTGCATTAAATCTCCCCTTAACAGAGCCCAGACAGTGTTACTGGGGAAAGTGCCGCAGTCAGAGGGAATGGAGAAACTGCTTTTTTGGGGATTCTGAGAAAGGGGACTCGGGAAGGAGCTGGTGATGAAGATGAACAGAGTGCCCTCCTGCTAATTCTGCTTGTTACCCATTAACAAGCCTGTGACGAAAGCATCTTTAAGAGAAGACCCCTATCAAAAGAAGCTTCCCTTCTAATAACTCCATCACCCTCTCCCACCTCCCCCAAGAGACTTGAAGTACTGTCCTTTTCAGAATTCAGTTACGTCTGGGTCTGTTAGTGATGTTGTTTCATGCTTTAACTAGTTGGAAGGTGGTGGAACCAGATGGCTCTGTCTCCCTTTCTGCGGCTCTGCTATGGTCCCAGAACAGGGTCTTTGCCTTCCTCTGTTTCACCCATTTGTCTCCCAGAAATCCACCCATCAAGCAGTTGTTGGGCTTATAGTTTACGCAAAGCTCTCTACTGGCTACTTTAGAGGAGATACAAGATGAAGAAGACATGCTCAATGCTTTCAGGAACTTGCAATTTGTGGAGGAGACACATCCAAACATAACACAATAAATACAGACAGAAGAGATTTTATGGAACTTGGATCGACTTTTCTCTATTTCACTTTAAAGTGATATGGTTCTTTTTGTTTGTTTTTTATTTATTTGTTATTTTTTTCTCTAATCCCATGACACATTATCAAAGTAATGTGGTTCTTTAAATATAGGCCTCCTACAGCTAGGCACGGTGGCTCATGCCTGTTTTTCCAGCTACTTGGGAGGCTGGGTGGGAGGATTGCTTTAGCCTAGGAGTTTAAGGCCAGCCTTGGCAACATAACAAGAATTTGTCTCTAAAAAATTAAAGAACGAAAACCAAAACAGGCCTCCTATATCTGATGCTTTTTTCTCCTTTTTGAACTCCAGGAAGGCCAAGTTGATCCTTTAGGAAAAAGGGGTTGGGACAGGCCAGGAGACAGGAAAAGACTTTGGGATCAGGATGGGCACCTCCAACCCCAAGATTTTCAATCAGCAGAGAACACATACTGGGGTCAGAGTCAGGCCTGGCTCCATGCCACACTGTAGTACCAACAGAGACCTGTATAGCCCAGATGACAGCAGCAGGAGGAATGTTTACTTCTCTTGGATTCCTTTGCACAATTTACTGCCCTTTCCTCAAGAATATGACAACCAAGAGCATGCCGCAAGTCTTACACACTCAGTCCTTTAAGAATCTCATCACTGGATTAGCTGGTCTTAGGTAAAAGATTTAGGAAAGGAGCTGGAGAGGACTGGTCCACAGAATAAACATTAGAATTGGACACAATATTTTGGGGCAGGCAGTCGTGGTGTTTGGCATGTAGTTTTCAAACCAAATGATAAATAAGGAATATTCAGGGTAGATTCTCTATCTTTTCAACCAGGTCTGGCAAGGGATACAAAGTCATTCTAGGTCAAATGGATGATAGAAGTCTCCATATAGCCGAGCCCAAAACATGAACTTCAAAACATTCTTCCTTATTTAACTTGGGGATCTGTCAATTTTATCTGGAGATGTTCAGGAAAGGCTGAGGAGAAAATTTATGCTCCACCTGAGTCTTGAAGGATGACTAATTCACAAGGTGCACAAAGTGGGGAAAGAAATTCTAGTAAAAGGATGGAGGTAGTGGAAGGGCTGGATAGTGGGACCGAAGGTCTAGAAGCAGCGTGAGAAGCTGCTTCTAGGCAAGAAGGATTTCCAGGTTTAGAGCCTGCAGGGTCTGTATTAATGGACAGTAGGCTGCTAGTGGTGGCACACTGCGGGCGAGGGAGCTAAAGGAAGGGAAACCCAGACACAGGACTCCTGGGGGTGCAAAGAGTCCAGGGTCTCCAGTGTTTCCTCTGTCCAGTGGGGGGAGTGTTTCTGGGATAAGGTGCTGCACAGGGAGACCACAGAAGAATCTGGTACAAATGGAAGTTTGGTAGAAGATACACTTGGAACCCAGGGGAACCCAGCAGCAACTCTGTTGGCTTCTGTGCTTCCCGTCCTTTGGGTGGTTCAGTCTTCTCTGGGCCCTTCCTCCCCAGCTCAAGACTAAAAGTTCTGAAGAGATTTGCCTTGGGAGTCATTTCTCTTTTATTAAGGTACCACCTGGAAAGCAAACACAGGACAAACTACAAATCCACACATAGAATAAATTATGAAACTCATGTTTGAAAGTAGACTATAGAAGAAGCTGTGCTACCAGGAGGGCCTCCTGGTCCAGTGGCTGGAGAATCATGGGGTGTCAGCAGCCTCGAGAGTCCATGATGAATCTACAAGACATTTACAGCCAAATGCCCCCTCTGAGCATATCTAATGAGGCCCAAACTCCTTCACACAAACATGTGCACACCCACAGATGCACACACAGGATTGGGGGCAGGGGGACGGCCTGTTTATGACAACCAGCTTGGCGACAAGCAAAGCGGACCCTGCTGTGCTCTCCCTGTGGCTTTGGCGGCAGCGGAGTTCCCGGCGCTCATCCTTCACCAGCTGCCTGGCTCCTGCGGGAGGTGCGGTCGTGCCCCGTGCCCGTGGCAGTGGGAAAGCGGAGGCCTGCTTCCCAAGGGAAGAACCGGTTTTGTCAGCCTGGACTGCAGTTCTCATCCCGCCTTGCTTTATTGTCTGGCCTACCAACCCTGCCCGCCACTCCCAGAAGGAGTGAGGAGTTGAGTCCCCAGGGAAATCCACCTTGGAGTCCCAGGAGCTGTGTGTAAGTCCTCCATCGGCTACTCTCCAGCAGTGTGACACTGAGGGAAATTATGTCCTTCCTCTAAGCCTCAAGTTCCCCATCTGTGAAAATGAGAGCGTCTACTTCACAGAGTTATCGTAAGGAATCACTGAAATTTGATATTGCCAAGTACTGTGGCAGACTCAAGTTAAACATTCAAACCCTCTTTTCTGTCCTGACTTCTTGCCCCCATTTCTTCCTTCCAGTTTCCCCATCTGGCTTCCGGGTTTATGTGTCTGTTGGTAGTCATGCAATCCCAGCGGCACCCAAAGCACCTCTTGAACGATAGGGCCTCCCATGCTCCACCGGAGACTGCTGGGATGCCCTTCCCCCGGTACAAAACTGCGCCTCTGGGAGAGTCAAAGGGATGGGCCATAGGACCAGGGCACAGTCTGGGTCTCAGGCACATCTGAGCCCAGCAGAGAGATCTGCGTAGCCTGTGGGTGCCTGGAAATCTGGCTGTCTCAGGGATAACGGTGAGGTGACGGAACAGTGGAAAGACGTGAATGAGAAATAGCAGTGCAGCGGTGGCTCTGAGCTGAGTCTGGCCAGAAGCTGGAATCTAGGGGTGGTGCTGTTCACAACCTTCAGCAGAAACAAAACCACCACCTTCCAGGATGCAGGAGACTTATCTTCTTGGCAGGTCTGTCGACCAAAAGGCCAGTTGGACGCCACCCCTCAGGATTTGCAGAAATTTCCCATTCATCTCTCCATCTGTCTGTCCTTCCAGCCACCCACCTGGTATATATTAATAGTTTTGTAGAATGCAGGCTGACCCGGATGGAAAACCCTATGTGTTCATTTAGCACCTTTCATCTAAGGAGTCAGTATCTTTTATAGTCACTCAACTGGAGTCTTTTACAGTAATGCTGTGAGGTAGTAACGAGACAGGCAATACCCTTCTTTTTATAGATTAAGAAGCGCTCACAGTAACACAGTGAGCATAGCCGGAGCACAGCTGAACACGTTAAGGGCTGGCTGAATGCAGGACACTGGTCTGTTCCCTGAAGACCAGAAACTGGCTGTCCGCCTGCAGGCCTGGTTACGGCTTCTGCTGCACTAACCTCTGTCTCCAGACTAGCTCCGCTGCTTTTCATACCAGTGTGGGTTTCAAGTCATCTTTGAAGTTCACGATGGGCTTGGAGCGGGCCCATAGCTTTTCCCAGGAAGCCAGCCCCCTGGCAGGCTCGGGGTCAGTGTCTGATGTGTCACTAGAGTCAGAGGAGCTCTGGAAGCAGATTTCACAGTAGGGCCGGTGGCATCGGCAGAAGAACTCATCTGAGCTGCTGGACTCAGTGTCAAAGGAATCGTACTGAGAAGACAGGGAGGGACAGCCTGGGGATGCTGGGGGCCGCAGCTGCCACTGCTCAGGCAAGTGTGTTGAGGCTCTGGATAGGCGTGGGGCAGCAGGACTTTGTGCCCGGCCAGAACCAGAAGGCTGGTAAGGAAAGGCTGCCTTGCTCCCTCCAGCCCCCTGGGGATCTGTCTGGCTTTGTTTGTTGCCCTCCAGGGTGCTCGGCCTGCTTTGAGGATCTGGAAGTAGAGACGGCTTCCTGGAAGAGGGTCTTGGAACCCTGGAATCAGCAGTTTGGGGGGCCGGGCTGGGGCTGTCTCCATTCTGCATATTCAGCCCACTGTGCGCCCCAGAAACAGTTCTGTTTGCCTGACGCCCCACACAGGAGGGTACAGAGCCAGGAAGGCGTGAGCAGGCCTGCCGAGCTGCCCGTCTTCTCCTCCTAACCATGTACGGGCTGAAGCCCAGCTCCTTGCAGAGGGGCATCTTCTGGGGGCTGAAGGCAGCACTGCTCCTCCAGGGCTGCTGGGGATGAGATGGGGAGGAGGGGAGCGGAGCCTCAGGACCCAGGCCCAGATCTTGTAAGACTTCCTGAAGTTTCTCCCTGATCACTGAATTGACCCTTGACAGCCGCTGTGGAGGTTCTTCTGAGTTCTCCAGCTGCCTCTGTCTCTGGGTATCAGAGCCCCCTCTACCTTGTAAGGGACTACGGCTGGGGGCCATGGGTACCTGCTCCCCTTTTTCCGTATTCCGGCTTTGCTCAGTCTGTGGCTTCTGGCTATAACCCGAGTCTAAATGATCAGAAAAGTCTTTCAAGTCAGACATCTTCTCCCGCTGCCCTGGGGAGGCGCTGGTGTCCTTTTCAGGCCCCTCAAGGCTTTGCGCACCTAAGGAGGGCACTGAGCCATGCTGGGAGTCCTGGGCAGCCGCGCCGGTATCATTCTGCAAGCCAGAGGGGCATTCCAAAGGCCGCTGTGCGGAGGATGCCGTCTGGGCATCCTTGTTCTGGGAGGAGGCAGGTGGGGCAGCCCATGTTGGGAGGTCATAGGTGCACTCAGCAGACATCAGCTTCACTAGCTTCTCTTTGGCATTTTTTACTTGTTCCTGCAGGCTTTCAATCACAGCATTTTTCTGTAAAATAAAATTAAAAATATCAACAAAAGGTGCTGCTGAGGGTTCCATACTGCCTGCCGGGGTGGGGAAAGTGTGGCTACAGAAGACCTTGGTTTAAATTCCAGTTCTTCCAATGTATTGGCTGGTGGCCTCAGGCTCTGAGGAGGTGAAATGAGTTGATATGCACAATAACTGGCATGGATGAGGCTCAATAAATAGCCACAAGTTATCGTTGTTGTCTTCATCTCCCCTTGTATCCCAGGCAGTGTAGCATTGCTTGAGGAGGGAGGAGTCACAGCCTAGCTGCTTGGGTGTACCCCCACACCCTTCCCCAGAACTCAGAGGGTCAGGTCATTCTGCAGGACACCAGCCTCAATAATGTTTGTGATGGTCCAACTCCGGGTTTATCGCACTTTTGAAAATTACAGACGAATTTGAAGCACATCCCAGGGGATGAACAAATGGGGAAACAAATATTTTGGCTCTTGCTAAACAGCCTAGAAAATGGAAAGAACAGGGAGAAGGGTGGAGGTTCCTGGGCCAAACACATGAGACTGGAGCCAGGAGGGGCCAAAGAGAATCTCAGTCAGTGTCATCACCTCCCTAGGCTGGACCTCTGCGGGTGAGAGGCCAAAGCTACCATGTGGCAATGTCGGCTGTCAGTATCTCCTAAAGAAGTGCATGCATCAGAACTGTTGGAGAAACTTTAAAAAAATATATACTGTTGGGCCTAAGTCCCTGATAGCTTGATTCGACAGACCTAGAATGGAGTCCAGGAGATGAATGAGGCCGCGGCGGTTCTGCTACTGAACCACTTACCTGCTGCACAGGTGTTACCTGACCAACAAGCCGTGCCCAGGAGGGCTGGCAGATGACAGCTGCAGAGACACCTCTGTTCTGACTGCAAGATTCTGGGGCACAAAGTAGGAGGAGGAGCGCTGGCCACGGGTGCACAGGGAATGACTGAAGCCTGGACACCTGTCCTCCGTGCAGCAGCTGATTCTCCAGCTCGGACTGCGAGTCCACCTTTGGAAATTTCTTATGCCCAAAAGCAGAGCAGCAGGGAGGAGATCTTCATGGGGAACAGCTGGTTTTGGGGCAGGTGACATGGCGCTAAGGGTCTTGGGAAGGCAAAAACATAAGCATATGTTCTAGGAAGTCTTGTCCGAACACCAAAATGCCGCCTCTTAGCTGCCATGCCCTTTAGAAGCTGAGGATGAGCATTTGGACATATTAATATATTAATTATGCCCTAGAAACAAAAGGATGTTCCCTTTTTAGGATAACTAATACAAGCTGCCTATGGATTGAACCTGTGGTTTCTTCTCAAGTTTTTTACATGGGAGAGTTGCCCAGAAATGATCCTTTAAGGGAGCAGTAACTTCAGTAAAATAGTCCAGTATTCTGACTAGCGACTCCCCAGGCAGACCCACTGCTCCCCACGTACGAGCAGGGAGGGGATTTTCTGATCGTCAGTACTCCCAGTTTCACCCTGGTTTAAGTCTACTTCTTTTACCATCAGGAGAGCGGCCAGGACCAGTGAGCGATGGATGAATAAGGCGGAAGGGACTTTCAGCTGAGCACCCGCATGCCCGTTCTCCCCAGCTGCAGAGTGGCAAGGTCTGGGCGTTGCTGGGTGAGTGCAGATGACTCAAGGACTTGCTAGGAGCGGTGCGATGAGTAACAGGAGACACTCGGCCTCTTCAGGATGCCTGGCCGTGCCTTTGCTCTCTCTCTCTGAGCATTGCATAGGGGTCACGGTGATGGCTGCACAGGAAGGACCCCGAGTCCCTCCTCCTCCCCTAGTCCCTCCTCCTGAAGCCCACCCTGCACAGTCTCCTGCTGGCTTCCGCAGGCCTCTATTGCCTCACAGAGTTAGGAAGAAGCCGTCAGCTGATGACAAACACTCCAGCGGGCAAAATCGGAGTACTGCGTTTTTGTGCTTCATCCACAAACTCCTTTGAGTGTAGAAAAACAGCATAAACACTGAGCTGGGAAGAATATTATTCTTCCAGTAAACCAAACATCTGAAGCTGGCTGCTGACAGACTTAGAAATGTCAACCTAAACAGTCAATTTCCCTTCTTCCAGAAAAGGAAGTGGAACTGTCTTCTCCACGGCTGCATACTAGTTAGAGGCGTGGGTGAGGCACTGCCATTGTGAGACCAAAATCCGACCATGGCAGCTGCACTGCAATGAGCTTATTAATGATTACTGTTGGCACAATGCGGGAAGCAAAATGACCACTGGCGTGGTTCATAGGGTGCAGGCCGTAAGCAAAAATGGAATCAACCTCTTGTTTCTACGGTTCAAGGAAGAAAAGTAATGGGTGGGTTTCACTGGCTGCAGAGTGTAGAAGGTTCTGTCTGCTGGCCTTCACTCTTGACAGGGAAGTCAGTGACAGATGCCACCCCAAACAGCTTTTAGGGGACCCTTGGCCATACGGACAAGAGAGGCAAGGATGAGAAGATGGACAGCCCAGACCGTGGGAAGTAAGAGGAAGGGCACGGGGGTGGCAGAGGGGCTGCTCAGGAGGGAAGTGCACACCGTGAGCTGGTGTCAGGGTGTGTGCACATGCTGAGGCTGGAGAGAGATTTGTGTTTATCTAACGGGCAGCACTGGAGCTGGGGATGCAGCTACTGGATCTGCTCTAGGCCTGCCACGGGGTGCTAGGACTGGCTGCTGGTTCTCAGGCCGGTTCTGCGGAAGGTGTTCCAGGTGTAGCATGTGCTGGGAAGGCCAGCTTCTTACTGCCTGTGCGTCTGTATCCATTGAGGGCCCTTGCTCTGGAGACTCAAAGCATCGTTTTGAATAGAGCAGACTGAGTCCCTGCGTGGGAAGCAGGGCAGCATGGCAGAAGTACAAAAAGCACGTTGCACAGTACCATAAGGCTAAAGAGTCAGTACACTTGGCTGTTCCAACATTAACTGATCGTGAATGAAAACCATCCTGGCTGTTCTAGCCAAGTTTCTGGCCTCCTGTTTAGCTAGAAAAAAAAAAATGCTTCTTTGATACTTCACAGAATATCAAAGGCAATGCTACTCCCTTGCCAGGTGGGAAGAAATCTGGCTTTGAAATAATGTCCTGAATACTTCATACATAGTGAAGAGATGGAGGGGTATTGCTCTGACGGACGAAACAGGTCCAGAACCGAGGGGACGCTGTGAGAGACTGGAGGGCAGGGACGGTGGGTGCCTAAGCAGACTGGGCCCCTGCATCTGTTGTGTTTCGTAAGTCCCCATCACACCGTCCTCTCACCAGGGACTATTAACACCCAGGTGGCAGTCCCATTACAAAAAAGCAGTTTCCCAAATAGCACCTACTTAGCTATGTTCTCAACTGAAGAAAATATGGAATGTAATTCAATTAGTGTCAAAATACTGACTAATTCCCCTGGGCCCTGTGCCTTCCTTCTGAGTCAATGCAGCCCTCAAGCTTTTCCACGTGCTTCTTCAAGCCTGCACAATGCTGCCCAAGTCTGGGAGAGGGGCCAGCTCTGCTCCAGTACAGAAGAAATAATGACTGGGGGCTGCCTGATTCCCCTTGGTGCTACAAGAACATGCAGAAGCCCTTGGTTAGTCCCCTTCCCCATCTGTAGGTATGTCTGGACTTAGTGGGCTGATGGGATGATTGAAATCTCTATTTAGCACCTGAAAAAGAGAGTCAGGGTCCCATAAGATCTTGGACATGAAGGCACTACTCTATGTAAAGAGAGTGTCACCCAGAAGCCAGTGTCCACTACAGCTCAGGGCCTTTACAGTGCTGTTCCCTCTTCTTGGGTCTTGGAATGCTTTTCCCCGTACTCCTTGCCTGACCACTTTGTACTTAACCTACAGCCATCAGCTCAGAGAATCTTTTTTGAATGCTCTATATTAGGTTCCCTTTCCTTACCACCCTGATGTTTTCCTTCATAATTCTTATCGCAATTTATATGTTTATGTTTCCTCCACTCAACAGTGAGCTTCATGTGGGAAGGAACTAAATTTTCGTTCATCAGCACTTAGCACCATGCCTGGCACACAGGAGTGACTCAATATATCTCCGTTCACTGAATGAATGAAGTGGATGCGGGCCACTGGGGAAATGTTGAGGCTTTGTTTGCGGTTCAGGGAAGCGGAAGGATGGGAGGAAAAGAGAATGAGAGCAATGAGAGCATCTGGGGGCCACAAATACATGACTGAAGTTCTTTGCAGGGAATCCTCCAGGCAGGGGTGCAGCTTACTTCTGTGAGGAGCCTCTCCATGGAACTCTTCTCTCCGCTCGGGTGGCAGTTCTGTTCCTCACCGTACTGGGTATGGAAGCTTTTGCTGGGAGTGCTGAAATATTTGGCCATGCGTCTGATTGTTTGGTTTTCCTCTTCAAATGCCTTCCATTGCTTCAGCTGTTAGATAAAAGAACACATGTTACTTATTTAATTACACACCAAGAAGCACATTCTCTCTCTCTTTCTCATAAACACCAGGGAATGACACTGTCACAGATACATATGTGCACAAGCTCTTCTCTCCTCAAAACGTACTTTACTCTGGAGAGCACACAGACAGTAATGACAGAAGGTATAGAGAATGTTAAGGTTGGATAGTTTTAGAAAACACCAAAGGAAGATGACAGGTAGATGAAATAGAACAATCTTAGCCCATCTACCTACCCACTGCCAAACTGATCAAATAAAGCCAGAGTGGAACTATCCTTCCAGAGCCATATTCTAAAGCCAGTGTTTGGGAGCTATCACAGGGTTAAGCAACCTAAACACCGTATGTTTCCAATGAAACCATTTCTAGTGGTGTGCAGCTGTGCTTAATTATTTTTCATTTGTTCACTAATGGTGTGCTAACTTCTATTGAAAACCCGGTTCCTTGCTGGTGGACTTCTAACATGAGTCAGTTATTAAGGCTCAAGCAGAGAAGCACAAATGTCAATACATATGATAGAATATTAAGTCTGAGATCTGATCCTCTTTTTTCCTTGACAAACGAAGGATTCAAAAGGAGCGTGCCTGTCTAAGCTCACACAATGCGCTAGCAGCAGAACCCCAGCTGCAACCAGGGCACGGTGCCCCACACAAGTCCTCACACAGTTGACGAAGAAAGAGACTCTTCACTGCGGGGGTCCTCCAGAAGGTTCTTCAGGAGAAACTGGTCTTGAGAAACAATCTGTGGAAGCATGGGCTGATTTAGTTTAGCAGGGATGGAGCTGAACACAGAACACTCACACACAGGCATCCTCCTGAGGCTTTGGGACGCTGTCTCTACCTGGGGAATGCCAGATGTGAATGACAGAGGAGGCCACAGTGGTGGAGACTTCTCTTTTTCCCTTAAAAACCCCCATAACTAAACGTCCTAGTGGCAGATGCTGGGGACTCTGGCACCTTAGTTCTACAAATGATGCTGAGGTGTCTATGGGTAGCCTCGAAAGGAACCTGGAATTTCCTTGCTCACTCATCAAACATTTATTAGGCTCTGACTATGGGGGTGTAACCCAAATTCCACAAATCTCAGATAGAAATCTAAGTCCTGCCATCAATTTCAATACCACATTCTCACCCAAGTCCTCTTGGGTCCTCTGTTGACTCAGCACGAGTCCTTCATGGTGTCAGGAGTCTGTGTGACCTGTGCTGGGTCAGGCCAGGAATGTCGCCTCTCAGATGCCCTTCTGGAAGGTGCCCTCCCTTCTGAAGGATGCTGTCAGCTCACCACCCCACTCAGGAACCAGTGGAGCCAACACCACACGGTCATTCTCTGGTCTTGGTGGATGGAGCGGACCAGGGTTACTCTCCTAGCACTGACCCTGGCAGTGTTGCAGTGTTTCTGCTGTTGCTCAGCAACCCCCCTTCCTTAGCAGTACAGCTTTTCCTTTCTTTCCCCCAGCACACCCGGTCTGAGGCCTCTCTGCAGGGCAGCTGGAGGAACAGCTCAACATTGGCATAAGGGCACTTCCAGGGCCTTTGGGCCTAAACTGGCCAGGTGGAGTCAGGTCAGGTACTCTGTGACTAAAGCTGCCCCACCTCCCTTAATTCCTTCTTTGTGAAGATGCTGGTCCTCAAGACTTGAGCCTTCAGAAGGACAGACACATTCTAGCTTTCTCGGCCTCGGGGCTATGTGGATATGGTAGGCTGAATAATGGCCTCTTGAAGATGTCCGTTGGCCTCCTAATCCCTGGAACCTGTGAATGTGCTACCTTACATGGCAAAAGGAACTTCGCAAATGGGAACAAGGTAAGGATTTTGAGATGGGGAGATGAGTCTGGATTATATAGGTGGGCCCAGTGTATCACAAGAGGGAGGCAGGAGGGTCAGAGTCAGAGAAGGAGATGTGACAACAAAAACAGAGGTTAGAGTGTGAGATTTGAATATGCCACACTGCTGGCTCAGAAGCTGGAGGAAGGGACAATGAGCCAAAGAATGCAGGTGGCCTCTAGAAGCTGGAAAAAACAAGGAAACAGATTCTGCTCTGGAGTCTCCGGAAGGAACACCGATCTGCTGACATCTTGATTTTAGCCAAATGAGACCCATTTCAGATTTTTGTCCTCCAGAACTGTAAGTTAACAAATTTCGGTTATTTTAAGCCACTAAATTTGTGGTAATTTATTACAGCAGCAATAGGAAACTAATACAGTGGGATAAAATGCGGAGTCTTTAACAGGGCACTCCAGGGCCCTCAGAGGCTCCCCGTCTGTGCCCTCTCACCTCTTGTCATTCTCCTTATTTCCGTTTGTGCTCCAAACACACCCTATTCTCTCATGCGCACCTGTCTGCCTCTGGTCATGGTGTTATCCCATCTGAAATGCCACCCCCTGTGCTTCCCCCATCTGCTCAATGAACTCTTACTATTCCTTCAGGACTGAGCTCAAACACCCCATTTTCTGAGAAGGTGTCACCGAGTTCTCAGGCAGGCTGGGGAGGGTCTTCCTCAGCCCTGTGTAACATGCCTTCCCCAAAGCACTTAACACGCATTATAATTCGTTTCATGTCTGCTCCCCACTAGACCTAGAGGCGGGGCCATGTCTTTAACTGTGCGTTCCCAGCAGTTAATAAATGGATGGATGGATACCTGAGCAAATGAAGGAAGCTTTCCTTTAAAAGCTCACCGGTCTAGCAGGGGTGCTGGGACACAGAGAGATAACTGCGAGGCAGACTAGAAAGTCCCAAGTGCCTCCAGGGAGAAGTAGATGAAACACGGCTGGGTTTAGAGAAAACAATGTCCTACCTCAGGACCTGCCTGCCTCTCAGAGGAAGTGGAGGGGTGGAGGATGGGTCATGTTCAGGTCACAAAAGCAGAGGCTGGCCGATTACTGCCAGTGCTTGGCATAAATACTCCGGCATTTCCTGAGGGTCTGTGTAGAACGCTTCTTGGTGCACCTGCCTCTTTACTAACGTCATCCATGTCACCCAGCTCTCTGGCGCCGCCTGGCTGCCCCTGGGGGCACCTGTGCCTTTGCTTTCACTAACCCCTCCCATCGCATCCAGTGTGAAAGCTCGGCGGGAAGAGGGAAGCCCACCTCGCCGCAGACCTCGCTTCCCCCGACCTCGCGCCACGCAGCTCCCCTCACGCGCTTTTCCAGATTTACTCAGCTGTCTAACTCTCCAGGGAACACACTGCAAGTCTCACAGGGAGATTCGTTCTCACCTCTGAGCCTGAGAGGAACACACAAGAAACTGACAAACCTCGGTTACTTTTATATTTTGAAAAAGGATTAACCTCCTAAGCATCAAATACAGTAGACTATAAGATATATTTTTTAGTTTCACATTATGGCCAGTTCATTCAAGAGGAGGGGGAAAAAAGCATGAGAGAGAAAATAGAAGAGGAAAGACAGTAAGAGAAAGGAAGCTCAAGAAAGCTAGGAGGAAAAGGGGATGGAGAGCCAGACAGAAGGAAAGAGATGGCCAATGCTGTCCGTCCCCCTGCTGCTGTCCCCCACAGCCACTCCATGTCCACTCCATTCCAACAGATCAAGTGCTTGTGGCTTAGCGCAAACCTGGAAGTCAGATTGCAAGCTCTGCTTCATCCTGCACTTTCGTGTGTACATGAGAGTACCCAGATGTCGCTCCTGTCCTTGGTGCTGAGGATTCACACACCAGAGGAAGCAGAAGTCGTGTGGCGGAGGCTTGGGATGCAAGGAGGCAGTGGTGACAGGCAACGGTGGACAGAGGAGAGGTAAGCAGGGCACCACCGTGGAGGTCACTCATTCACTTAATTTTCAGACGTTGGTCTCATTTGAGATCAGGAAGGCGTTCCTCTAATAGGTCCTTGATGATCACTTCTGGCCCAAATTATTCTGTTCTTTTTCAGAGACTCCTACTAGCTTTCAATTGTATCCCTAGATGTTTTCCATATTTTCTTATCTAGTCTCTCATTTCTATCTGTTTTCTTGCTTTCTGTTTCCTTAAATGAATTCAGTAATTCAATATTTTGCAGGATCTAATTGCCTATTCAGTGCTTCTCTGGGGGTTTTAAATTTAATACAATATTTTTCATCCTTATTCAATATTTCATTATCTAAGATTATGTTCATGATGGTTTGCTCTAGTTGAACAGAGGCAATATCTTCTGAATCCCACTGCCAAGACAAATCAGATGTCTTCTAAAAACTTCTACTTCAGAGGAAGGCAGCTTCTCTGAATAATGAGAAATTTGTGGTCCTTTTCTTGTGAACTGCAGATTCCCTTCATATGTCCTTTCCCTCTGAATTTATAGTCCTACATGGGAAGAGCTGTATTCTCCTGGCATAGTAACTATATTCTCTTGGTCTTTCCCTCATGAGCACAAGATGGCTGCTATATCTCCAGGTATCACATACATTCCAGACAGGAAGAAGATAAAGGGGCAATGTCAGCCACACTAATCACTTTATTTAGGAAAGCAAAAGCTTTCTCACAAGCCTCTCAGAAAACCTCTAGTGTTCAAAATAGTGTCATATGGGCACTGCTAGCTATCAGAGAGTCTGGCAAAGCAAGAGTTTAGTTTTTCTGTCTATCTAGTAGAGGTAAGCACAGAAGAAAGGCATTGGCAAAGAGGTTAACAATCAACAATGTTGACCACAGGGCCTTCCCCAAAGGCCCCTGCCCACTTGTCCCCATCATCCCCATCTCCTAGGAAGGAACAGTACTTGCTTTTCAGAGCCCATTTCTGCTATATCCCAGACAAATAAGCCTCCGCTCTCAGTGGCTTCCTTCATTCCAGTTCTTACAACATTAAGATTCGGCAAAAATTCCTCCAGTGTCTGGCACAGAGGCAATATCCATCCTTGGTTTCTAGTGCTGCTGCTGCAGACTTTTCCATTGTTACTTATTCTGTTGAGTATTTTAATGAGAATTTATGAGCAGGAAGAAGAGTGAAGGGCCCATGCTTGTGTTACACCATCACATCCCAAAGTACAGTCTCTCTTTGAAAAATACACCATCACCCTCCCCCCGCCAACACTTAAATTATCAGTTAGCTCCCTCATGAGGACGTGAGGACGTAGTTCATAGTGAACTGGAAGCTGCTGTGGGAATCAGGATCGGGTCTTGAGGGAGGAGTGGGGTGAAGGAGGCCTCAAGGGGAAGAAAAGGAGAACTAGGAGAAATACGAAAGTGCCTAATGCCAAATTCATTAACTTTGATGTCTGTGGCTCAGTGGTCCCTAGGGCGCGGCATGAACATTACAGCTCACTTGCCCTTTTGAGCCTATGGATCCATCTTCTTTCCCTCTGAATCTTCCTTCTTTTTTGCTGTCTGGATATATTCCTGTTTCTAGCTTCTCCCCTCATTTGATTTTTTTTCTTAATCCCCATAATATGAAATATATTTTTATTTGGTTTTTATTTCTCCTTGTTGTAAAAAGAAGAGGAATGTTCTATAAACATTCTTCCAGTAAGAAAAAAGGAAAAGCATTTTAAATCATAAAGTTCCAAATGGATTTTTCCCTGTGAATCTGCAACCCCCAATTGGAAAGACATAAAGGTTCCTCACTCCCACACTAGTGAAAGAAACAACATTGAAATGAAGGGGCCTTGGGAAGGAGTGCAGCAGACTGGAGGGTGGGCGGAGAAGCAGGTCTGCGAGGCAGCCCCCCAAGGAACAGGCGCGGCAGGTGTGAAGGGTGGAAATGGAGGTTGCCACCACTACTTGGCCCACTCTGGCCTGACCTCCTTGTGACAGGGAGCAGAGCTGTGCTCCTCCAGGACAGCAAGGAAGGACAGAGGTGGCCAGCTCACTAGGATAATCTGTCTTCCTTCTGACTCTCCAACAAATGGCATGGAGGGGTTATTAGTAAAAAACAAAATGAGCAATTTTTTGTGCCCCGTGAAAACTCTAGAGTGACTAAGAGGACCAGCCCTGCAAGAGTTTTCCTAGAGCATACCTGGGGAATGAAGATGAAGCAGTTGATTGTGGTTGTGCAAACAAAGATGCCTCCAGACGTGAGTCCAAAGACCAGGTTGGGCCAGGAGTGCAAGTATCTGGTGACCACAAAAAGCAGCCCAGCAGCCAGTACCAGGAGGTTGACCCCAACCATGATGGTTAAAGACTGGTTCACAGGAGGAGAGCTGACATGGTCAGTCAGGCCAGCCAGGTAGGCACCATACAGCAGGAGCAGACCCTGGGCAGGGAGGAGAACCAGAGGCTCAAGGGAGTGGAACAACAGGTTAAAGAGCAGTAGGGTTGGAATCCATTTCCTTCTCTGTAAAATTGGGATAATAATACCTACTTTTAAGATTGCTATGAGGATTTACTAAGGTAACACATAGGAGAACGCTTAGGGCAACCCCTCATACCTAGTAGGTACTTCATAAATGTTATCTTCCTCTCCTTCACTGAGGATAAGTTTATCAGAAATTGGCAAGTCAGCCATCATACAGGACTCTTCTGGGACAAGGCACAGGATCATACAAGTGGGCAGGAGCCCTACAGAAAGGGCCGTCGGGCACTAGGAGGGCAGTGGGCACAGGGTGCTGCTGGTGGTGGGAGCTCCCACATCCACCGGGCAGTTTTGCACCCTGCACAGAGCTGAGAAGGCACGTGGAAGCGGAAATTGACCTGTGGTCTCCTTGTCAAGTCACGTGCCACGGCAGGGGCAGTGCCCAAAGGAAGGGGCTCTTTTTTCTAATTTACCCAAAGGCACCATCTGCTTGCCAAGCCCTGCACCTGCAAGGCTGCATCTGCCTAGAAGGAATGCCTTTTTCTAATTGACACAAAGCCTGTCTATAGCAGCGGCTCTGTGCCAGGGAGTGTTTACGGGAGATGAAGGGTGAAAAAAGAGGAGAACAAAGACGAGCTGGGACCTAGGCAAGACTGTGGGGCAGGCACAGGCAGCAAAAGCCCCATCTATACTTTTCACCCTCTGTGTGACATTCCCTGCCCCCAGCACAAGGAACCCAGGGCCCTATTCTTTCCTCTCTCCCATGAATATAAACCTGCTCTCAGCGTTCTCGTTCTCGTTTGTACTAAGGAGAAAATATCTCGCAGCACCTTGAAGTGCTGCCTCTCCCAGAGGAGCTGCATTTATGCAGGAATCAAAGCTTTAATCAATAATAAACAATATCTAAGTTCAACATATGTTCACCTTTCTATATGCAAAGTGTCATACGAAGTGTAGGGCAGCAAACAGGGCTACAAAGAAGAATATGTCATGGTCCTGGCTTTCAAGGCACCTAGTCTGGTAGGTAGATTTAAGGTGAGCACACAAATGTCCATGCTTATAACACAGAATGTGAAGACACCATGGGCGCGACCACGTGGGGTGGGGACCCTGGTATTTAGAGGAAGACCTAACAAAGAAAGTAAGGTCAGGGATCAGCAGGACATCTGCTGGTGACCCTGAAATCATACAACCTGGCCAACTCCGCCTGCAGAGATGTCCTAAAGATAAGTTTTTGGAGAAATGGCTGTGCCAGGAGGGAAGGAGTCAGCCTGACAGAGATGCCTACAGGTGCCCTGGTGTCCCAAATGGGGCCCGAGGGCCAAATGTGGCCACCCTGAGATCTTCAACAACTAGAGGACACATAAGTCAGGAGGCCAGCGGGGCCTGACTTTTGGGTAACTGACGCCGTCAGGCGGCATTCAGCAGAGCTGGATTACCGGTAATTCAATCAAATGTGAATGAAATTAATTCTGTGATTTTGAAATATTCAAATATGATTCCATTTAAAGATTTTGATTCCATTAAAATTCTTGTTGAAAGAGAAATCAGTATGAATAAAGTCTCTACACATCCACGGCTCATGTCTGAGTGAGTCTTATCTGATCCTTGCGTGCCATTTGCTTTAACTGCTGAGAAGTGGGAGGCAGGGGGGCGACAGGCTCAGGTCGGGGGTCACAGAACTTAATGTGGAGATTGGGGTCCTCTGCAGGAGCGCCTCACTGGCCAGGGAGCCTACAGGGTCTGGCTCAGTAAGTTTCCTGATGCTCAGCACTCTTTTCCTTCTTTGTCCTGCAGAGACATTACAGTGAAATACAATGGAAATGGGCGTATATAAAAGGCAATGGAGAAGATACATCAAGTTGAGTCACAAAGTGAGTTGCTGTGGACGACGTGCTAGGTCTCTGGGCTGGGCAGGACATGCTCTTCTACAGGGACTCAAGGAAGCAAAAGAGGCACTGTATTTTCCAGAACTGCCTGGGGGCAGCGGAAGAACAATAATAATAATATGTAACATGTATTGAGTTCTTGCTGTGGGCCAGGAGTGGCTGAAACCCTTAACATGCATGAACTCTTTAGAAACTCGGAGCGGCTCTGAAGGGACATTATCCTCATGCCCATTTTACAATGAGGGAACTGAGGCTCAGTGAGGTTCATTCAGTGAGGCTCCAGGTCAGCTAGGAAGGGCCTGAGTCAGAATCCAAACCCTGGTCTGTCTGTCACATTCTGAAGTTCATTTTCTTAACCTTATCAAGATACTAGTGATCAAGAGCTGTTCACTTCCTAGAGTCTTCTCTTAAAAACGTTTCTATCAGAATAACTTATGCACGTAAGTTAGAAAGCAATATCTCCCTGCTCTAGCCCTGCCCAGCCCCAGGCCTGCTCCTCAGAAGCAACCTCTCGTAGACTTTCCTAGTGGTGGAGTGGGTCGAGTTTACCTCTGAAGGCCATCTATTTCTACAAAAATGCTACCTCCTCTGCCATCAGTCAATCAACCAGTCCTCCCTGCCCTGATAGTCAGCGGACAGCCTCCTGCCACATAGGGCTGGCCCTGTTCATTGAAACAGGCCTGCCCTATACCCCTCAGAGCCAGTTCTCTTCCCTCTAGGCTGAAAACTAGATGTCCTGTTCTGATGACCTCCCGTAGTGCCCTGTGCAGGTAACCTGTACCCTCTGGAAATAATATCCTACTTCTCCACATCTAACAGAGACAAACGAGTCTCATGATGGGAGATTTGGTGCAGTATGGGAGACATTTTGAGACAGTGGGAACCCCTCAAAGGACACCATGAATGTTGCCATCTGTCTCAGAGCCAGCACTGCTTCCAACCGGAGCAAGAAAGTCAGGGAGGCGAAAGGTAGCAGGATACCTTGACCCAAATCCTGAAGAAACACACATAATAGGGGCATTAGGAGAACAAATTAAGCTGGGTCAAATGTCTCCTCAGCACTCCTCTTGCAGGGGAGCTGGGAAGAAAACCAGTATTGCTAAGTCAATTAAAAAACCAGACCAAGAAATGGGAGAAACTGTGAAAACTGCAGATGTTTTGGGGAGGACTGAATGAGGGAGTTCAAAGAGTTGGAAAAGTGACCCCCCTCAAACCAAAAGTAGAAAAATAAAAAGGGTCACGGCTTTGAGGTTTATGCATCAACAGAGGTCTCCTCTGAGTTCAAGATTCTTTGTAGTCATCACCTCATTAATTCCTGAAATTCCCTCTTCATATGCATTTTGTTGGTGACAGACTGCATCCCAGGGAGATGTGGCTACCTACCTTGCAACCCCAAACGAGAGCAATCCAGACATCAGAGTACCGGGAAGCACAGAATTGGGTGCTGGTCAAAGAGCAGGACACGTCTCTCCCTGTCACCTAGGAGGAAGGCCGAGTTAGGGCTGAGGGTGCCCACATTTACCAGGAACACACAGATCTCTGTGAACACCCTGGAGCGGGAACTCCTCTATGGCACATGATTGCCCCCTCAGGACGTAAAAACTGTCAAATGGAGGTGACTCCGTTAGGGACTAGATGAGAGTGGCTGTGAGTCGGAGGAAAAGACAAAGCCGGGCTGACGTGCGCATGCCTGCTGGCAGTGGGATTCGCCCTGTCATGCGCTTTGCCACCACAGTGATTCAGATCGGTGCCTCAGCAACATTACAAACTATTTCATCGTGGACCAGCTGTTCGCCAACAGTTGAAACTTTAAACACGAACATTGCAATGTAACGATTCCCCTGTATTCCTCAGCTTCTTGTAAGGCTGGAGACATATTCCTATTAATTGAGCACTATGTACCCAGAACAGTTAAGTCCTTTACTTGCATCGTTTCACTTAATGTTCATCACAGCCCTGTGAAATAGGTAGTATTATTATCTCCATTTTACCTATGAGGAAACAGAGACTTGGAGGGGTTAAGTAACTTTCCCAAGGTCACACAGCTGGTGAGCTTGGCAGGGCTGGGATTTGAACCAGGGCTGACCGGCTCCAAAGACCACCTCCAAAGGCTACCTCTACCTTTAGCAATTAGGGGAAGGGAACTGCTCATGGTGGAAAGTTCTCAGCATTGATAATGTGGAAGCAGAGATAACCGCCAGATCCCAGTGTGCTGACATCTCAGTGGAGGCCCACGAAGAGACACTTGGGTGGGGGGGCAGTGGGCGCAGCAGCACACCCAGCAGACTCAGGGAAGGTGCTCATGGCAGCCCTGGCTGCTGACTCTCCTTCCTCTAGAGTCCTTTATCTTCTTGTTTCAGGGAAGACCCCTGTGTATCCACAGAGGCCAGGCCAGTCCATGAATTAGAGTCTCGAGGGATTGGGCCCCTCACCGTCATGCTGACACTGAGGATCTGGAGGCACTGGATGGGGTCAGTCAGCACCCAGGTCACGAGCAGGATCACATCAGCCATCACCAGGCCTGCCACCAACCCCAGCAACTGCAGGTCTTTGATAATCTGCAAAAGAGTCAAGGTCAGAACTTCCCCTTGTTTGCTGGCTATATGATACAGGGGCTAGAGTGTCCCACGTGCTCTGAGCTATAGGCTCCGGGATCAGCCCTCCCAAGGACCTTCAAATCCAGCCATCAAAGAGGAAACAGACACCAAACATTTGCAATGACTTCTATGTTGATATCATTATTACTAATGAGCATTTCTATTTATTTAACTTTTTCATAGCCTACATTTTTCCACAAAGGATTCAAGCGGTCTTATAAAATAAATACACTATTATGTCTAGATATGTTTGTATGAGCCCATAGAGAGATATAGAAGTTTTCACATCAAACTGTTAATAACTGTTAACTCAGAGGGTGAGTTTCAGAGATGCGTGCAGGAGGAATTATTGACATTTTCCTAATATGCATATAAACTACAGATGCTCTTTGACTTATGATGGGGTTATATCCTGATAAACTCATCGAAAATTACAGAAATGCATTTAATACACCTAACCAGCTGAACATCATAGCTTAACCTACCCCACCTTAAATGTGCTCAGAACACTCACATTAGCCTACAGTTGGGCAAAATCATCTCACACAAAATCTAATTTATTATAAAGTGTTGAATATCCTAGCAATTTATTAAATACTGTACTGAAAGTGAAAAATAGAATGGTGGTTTATGTGCTTGAAGTATGGTTCCTACAATATACACATTGCTTTTGCACCATTGTAAAGTTGAAAAAGTTTAAGTGAAACCATCCTAAGTTGGGGACTGTCTCTATTTGACTTAATATAAAGAGAATGTGTTACTTTTGTGACTACAAAAATAAAATTAAGAAAAAATATATAATGCGACAGGATTAAAACCTTGAAAAATATCAGGAAGGAGAGAAAATAAGGAGAAATAAACCTTTATCATAATAAAGGCTCAGGTGAGGAGTGTGTACAGCATTCATTAATTGGGGCAGAAGTGTGGATCTGAGCTTTTGACAACCAGTAAAAGAAAGAAGCACGACCAGTTATATGATTCAAGGTGTTTGTAAGATAAAAACAAATCAGTGGCCTAACCAAACTGCTCAAAACCAGATAAAGAGAAAATCTTCAAAGCAAACAGTGAAAAAAGACATATTATATGTAGAGGAACAAAGATAAGAAAGACATCAGACTTCTCATCAGATACAAGGCCAACTAAGAAGACAGTGCAGGAACATCTTCAAAGTACTGAAAGAAAAAAAGAAAACCTCAATCTAGAATTCTGTACCCAGCAATATGTCTTTCAGAAACAAAGGCGAAACAAAGACTTTTTCAGATAATCAAAAGCTGAAAGCTGAAAGAATTCAGCACTAGCACACTCACACTAGAATGTTAGATATCCTTCAGGCAAAAGGAAAATAACGTTGGATAAAATTGAGGATCTATATAGGAAATTCAGAGCACTGGTGGGACAGGGGTCGTGCCGCCGCTGTGAGCTGCACCATTGAAAAGACCCTGATGGATGCCAACATGCTGCCGGAGAGGCTGCAGGAGCACGCACGATGCAGCCTCCAAGTCGGCAGTGGATCAGTTTGAGGCCCTGCACCAGCGGGTGACAGCTATTGGGAGGCGGGGACTGTGCTTCTGGACCAGTATCAAGAAGACGCATCTGATATAAAGGACATGTCCAAATACGAACCTCACATTCTGCTGTCCCAAGAGAACACACAGATTAGAGACTTGCAGCAGGAAAATAGAGAGCTGTGGGCTTCCTTGGAGGAACACCAGGGTGCATTGGAACTCATCATGAGCAAGTACCAGACACAGATGTTACAGTTAACGGCTGCTAAAAAAGCAGGGGATGCTGAACCATTCCTGAAAGCTCACCAGTCTCATGCTGCAGAAATTGAGTCAGATCGACAGCTTCTGTGAAATGGGAGAAGTGACCAGGAAAGCAGTTCTGGTGGATGATGACCAATTTTGTAAGATTCAGGAAAAACTAGCCCACTTAGAGCTTGAAAATAAGGAACTTCAAGAATTATTGTCCATCAGCAGTGAATCCCTTCAGGTCAGAAAGGAAAACTCAAGGAACACTGCTTACCAAGCCATCAAATAACTGAACTCTGATGGCTAGAGATTATCTATCAAGGAGGGAAATTATTATCTTCCCATTCAAGTATCTTCCATTCAATGTCTTGCCTCAAACTTGATTTAATATTGGATAAAAGTATTAAGTGGCAAAAAAAAAAAGCACTGGAAATGGTAACTACATGGAAAAATACATGATTAATTTTCATTATTTAAATATCTCTAAAAGATAATTGTTTAAACAAAAATAATAAAAATTGTATAAGGCTTATAACATATTTAAAAGTAAATACCACAAAGATTGGGATGGGAAGAAATGGAAATATGCTATCATAAGACACATGTACATGAGTGCCAATTATACAATTATATTCAAACTCTTCCAGAAATTGAAGAGGAGGGAATACTTCCCAACTTATTCTATAAAGCCAGTATTCCCTTGATAACAAAACGAGAAAAAGATATTATAGGAAAAGAAAACTACAGAGCATATCCATTATGAACAAGAATATACAAATTCCAAACAAAATTTTTACAAAAATAAATGCAACAATATATGAACAGGATAATACATCATGACCAAGTAGAGTTTATCTCGGGAATACAAGGTTGGTTTGACATCCTAAAATCACTTAATGTAATCCACCATGTGAATAAACTAAAAAAGAAAAACCATCTCGATAGATACAGAAAAAGCATTTGACAAAACCCAACATCAATTCTTGATAAAAACTCTCAGAATAGAGTAGAATAAAATAGAACTTCCCCAACTGGATAAATGTCTTCTAAAATGAAACTATAGCTAACATCATGCTTAGTTTTGAAAGATTGAGTGTTTTCCCCATCAGATCAAGAATAATTCAAAGATATCTACCGTCACTGCTTCTATTCAAGATTGTACTATTGTTTCTAGCTAGTGCCATTAGACAAGAGCTTGGAAAGAAACTATCTCTATTCACAGATTATATGATTATTTATGCAGAAAATCTGATAAAATCTACAAAATAGCTATTAGAACTAATATGTAGTTTAGCAAGGTTGCAGCATACTAAAATCAACTATATTAATCTTTCAATATATTAGCAACAAATGGAAAGTAAAATTTAAAAAATAACATGTCCAATAGCATAAGAATATAAAATATTTAGATATAAATTTGATAAAAGACATGAAAGACCTATATTGAAAAATACAAAAAAATTGCTGAGAGAAATTAAAGAAAACCTAAATAAATGGGTTCGTGGGTCAAAAGACAGCATTGGTAAGAGTCAATTCTGCACAATTTGAACTATAGATTCAACACAATCCCAATCAATATCTCAAGAGTTTTTGTAGAAACTGGCAAACTGATTAAAAAAATTCATATGGAAATTCAAAGGACCTAAATTAGTCAAACAACATTGAAAGAGAAGAAGAAAGTCTACACACAGTGAGACAGAATGGAGAATCCAGAAATAGATCCATACATCTATGGACAACTGATTTTCAATGATGATACAAAGGAAAGTCAGTGAAGAAAGGACAATCCTTTCAACAAATGATGCTAGAACAATCAAATGTCCATCTTTAAAAAAATAAAATGCAATCAATACATCCCACCATATTCCAAAATTAACTCAAAATGGATCATAGGCCTAAATGCAAAAACTAAAACTCTAAACTTCTAGAAGTTTAGACATAGGAGAAAGCCTTTTGGTGCCTTAAGTGAGGGAAAATTTCTGAAATATAATAACAAAATCATGATCCATAAGGAACAAATTGGTAAATTGGACTTCATCAAAATTAGAAATATCTTCTTTTTGAAAGACACTTAAGCAAATTAAAAGACAAACTGGAAGAAAATCTTTGCAAATCATATATCTGAGAAACAGCTTGTATCCAGAATATTAAAAAAACTCTCAAAATTCAATAATAAGAAAAGAAAAAATACAATTTAAAAAAATGGGTGAAAAATTTGACTAGTCACTTCACCAGAGAAGATATATGGATGGCAAGTAAGTGTAAGAAAAGATGCTTAACACTGCATTAGGGAAACGCAAATTAAAACCACAATGAGATACTACTACGTGTATCTGTTAGAATAGCTAAAACAAAAAAGATTGACCAAATCAAATGTTGGCGAGGATGTGCAGGAAATGGACTCTCATGCACTGCTGGTAGGAATGTATTAACACAATGGTACAATCACTGTGGAAAGCAGTCTGGCAGTTTCTTAAAAAGTTAAATATATACTTACCACATGATCCAACCGTTCTACTCTCAGGGTTTTTTCCAAGAGAAATGAAAGCACATGTCTATACAAAGAATTGTACATGAATGTTCATAGAAACTTTATTTTTAATAGCCTCAAACTGGAAACAACCCAAACATCCACCAACAGGTTGAAGAGATAAGCAAATGTGTCTACACATTGGAATACTACTCACCACTAACAAAGAAAGAACTACTGGTGCATACAACATGGGTGAATAGTTATAATATTCATAAAATAATTATGTAAGCAAAATAAGCCAGACCAAAAAGAAAAAGAGTACATATTGTATTATTCCATTTACATAAAACTCTGGAAAATGAAAACTAATCCATAGTGACAGAAAGCAAATCAATGGTTTCCTGAGGTCAGGAAGGGGGACATAAGGATTGGACAGGAGGGGGAGATAACAAAGGGGCATGAGGAAGCTTTTGGGGATGATGGGTATGTTCATTATATACCATGTTTCATGGGTGTATATGCATGTCAAAATTTATCAAATCATATACTTTATGTATAGTTCATTGCATGTCAATTATACCTCAAAAAAGCTATTTTTAAAAAAGCAATCAGTGTTCTAGAGGGATGGATGAATTTTTTGTCCTTTTAGATAATCTTCTTCATCCATATGGTTACTCAGAGCTGAGCTTTTGGTAAGTATACCCCATGATTCAATAACATTTGCTTAAAAAAACAATCCCATCATTCCAGAGAAGTAAACACCAACTGAATGATAGATCAGGTCTGGGCAACCTCTGGGCATGCAGCCAAAGAGGCTGATGGTCAGGTGTTGAGGTTTGGCCAGTCCTATCAGGGAACCTAACTAACGAAATGGGGGAATGTAGCCAAGTTGATGCCTGATATCAGGGACATTTAGTGGACCCCAACCTTTTTGGCACAAGGGGCTGGTTTCATGGATGAAGCTTCACCTGCTGGGCCGCCGCTCACCTCCTGCTGTGTGGCCCAGTTCATAAATTTCATGGAAGACAATTTTTCCACGGACCAGGGTTGGAGCGTGGGGGTGGGGAGCTCAGGTGGCGATGCACAGCCCAGTTTCTAACAGCCCACGGACCAGTAGCAGACTGCAGCCTGGGGGTTGGGGACCACAGAGGTGATCTGGCTGCCACATAACTTCTAGGGTTGATTCTATCTGCTGAATGGGTGTGCTCTTCCTTGCTGACTGCTCTGGGCACACCCTTCTCAGTACAGAGGACTACCTTCTACGTAGAAAAGAATTAGGCTCCAGGGAGGGAAATAACTCTGCTTACTTGCTATAGCTTCTCTGCAATCACTCTCGTCCCTCCACTTCCAGCTCATCCCTGTGCCAAGCAATAGTCTCTCTGGGCATCTTGTTCTCCCCACCCCAGCACCAGGTATTGGCCAGCTCACACACCCGCAGGAGCAGACCCCAGGTTGAAAGACCTGTTCTCCGACAGCACTGATCCCCAGCCCTCCAGGCCTGGGGCTTTACGAGGCCGCACAACTCCAAGGTTTTAAGTGAGGAGCAAGAACTTCAGATATCCTAAAAGGAGCTAGGCCCAGAAATCTGCACAAGCTTTTCTAGCTTTTAATCAATAGTGGAGCTGCCATCTGCAACCACGCATTGTGAACTTGCTGCCTACTCACCACTCTCTTGTCTGGGACCCTCTGCATAAACACCTTGTAGAGTCGCCAGCTCTTTCCCAGAATGGGGCCAAACACAAGGGAGGTCCCGATGCATAGCATGGACAGTCTTATCTACAGGTGGAAGGGGACAGAAGCAAGAGTCACGAGAGAGGAACCTTTGTTGCTTCCCCACACATTCTGATCTGCAAAGCCTTGGTTCCACAAGAAGGCAGGGTGTGGAAGGTGGGCCTTACCAAGTGTTCCAGGGGTTGCCTCTAAAAGTGCCCACACCAAGGATAAAGCTAACCCCCACCCACAGGAGCAGCTGGTTTAAAAAATCACGAAAACTTTTAACTTCAATTAGACACTTTTAAAAAAAATCATCAAAATTATAACATCATATTCAAAACCAAACTTAAAAATTTTACCTACCTGAATCAGAGTTTCCATTGAGCTTCCTACTGAAACATCTTGAATCCCAAAGAGGTAAGCACTGCTGTAAGTCAGACAACTGCCCAGTAAAGTCACAATGTTCAGATTGGGACTGGACATCTTCACAATCCTAGAGGGGATCAGGGAGAAAGACACAGCCAGGGCCCTTTGCCCTGGGGCCAGTGACCTGTAAGAGCAAAGCTTCCCCCCCAGCACAGTCTCCAGTGCGGCCTCTCAGTGAAGGGCCCTTGGGGAGAAACGACTTGGCAGCCCTGTGAAAACTTAGGATTTATTTAAATTTATTTTCAAAAAGAATGAAATTCTGGCACTTCTTGCTTGTATAACTTCAAGTCTTTTAAAAGAAGGCTGACTACCTACAAACAGGTGGCGTCAGAGTTAGAATTTTATGCATGAAGTCTGTGGTTGCTAAGGGACTGCTGCATGCAGCTGAGTGAAGAAATAACCAGCAGGTAGATACCCAGAGAGACAGTTTGGAGCCTTTAGAAATGAGCTGTAAGGAAAATGGCTATTTGGAAAGGGGTTTGGGATTTTCTTAATACACTATTCACCTTGTATGTAAATTGTTTTCCTCTCTCTACTTGACCAGGAGAGAAAGAGCAAGCAGGGATCAGAAGCAGCAAATTGGGGAATGGTCTTTCCCGAGTCGTTTTAAACGAGGTTAGAGAGCAGTTTGAAGGTGAGAGGGAGACACGGATGATCAGGGTCTCAGACAAACCCTGCACAGCAACAGAGGTTCTGGAGGTGAAATGGTTACGCTAAGGGGAAAATTGAGCTTGCACTGGGCAGTGAGTGATAATGATTAATTAAAAGTAACAAGTATCAGGGAGGAATACCATTATACTTAAGAATTTTGGTCTAAATATACTCTGCATAAATGCAACATTTTTACTAATAGTCATTTGATGATTATATATCAGGGATATGTTTGTTATACTTTTATTTTTAAATAATAACTAAGAAGGAAAGCATTCTTATCTATGTCTCTTGATTACCTGGCCAATCACCTTAAAGGCCAGGACCAAGGCAAAACCTTCCACTTAGTGAAGCCTATTTTAATGACAGGCAAAGTACCTAGGAGGCATTAAACAGCAGTTTGACCGTGCTGGATTTGCAAATGTCATAACCACCAGGGGCCCAGTTTGGTTACTTTGTGGCTGGTAGTGCAATACACACAAGAAGACTAAACAATCGCCCCAGGGCTCAGGCCACAAGTACTGTCACCATAGGCCAATGAGTCCAGTTGAGCTTAACCTCATCTTGGAAAGAAGATTTTTTCTCTCTTTCTAAAAAGGAGAACAACTTTTATGTATACTCTTTGTAAAATGCAAATAATAATAATAATACCTCCCCTCCTAATTCCCCAAAGAATTATGAGGATTTATCGAGGCAATACGGCAAAGCGCTTGGCACATGGCAGGCATGTTGTGAACCTTAACTTATGATATTATAATCTCACCATCTTCCTCTTCCAGGTTTTAGAAACCTAGGAATCACCTTTTCCTTCTTCTGTTTCTTTATCAGATATACGCAATCAATTGCCAAGTTCTCTCGCTTCTTGTTTCAAAGTCCCTCTGAGTTTTCTCTAACTCTCCATTCCTGCCAGTATGTTTATGCCGGATACAGTCATGTCAGGAGCAATGGAACTGGAGTCGGGTGTGATAGGTGGGAATACGCTGTTTCCTCTTCAGTAAAACAGAGATAGTATCTTTCATATCTACCCCACAGGTTATCGTGAGGATCGAATGAGGTGTGTGCCAAAACTCTTGTCAAACTCTAAGGTGGTGCAAAAATATTACTTTTCAGATTTTTGGTGTAACCTTCAGCTCTCTGTAACACCTGATTTTTTTTTTCTGTTCTAATACATCTTTATCACTTAGCAAAAGACCTACATGTATAAAGAACAATTTTCTGTTGCTTTCCTTAAGTCTCTTGCACCAAAATTCAAGCTCTATTGTACCATCCACTTATTCACTCAGCTCTGCCTCCCCAGTCTCAGTGCCTTCACGCTGTGGACTTGCAGGGAGTGCTCCTCCTTGGTTTCTTTGTTTCTCCGCACAAGAAAAGAAAATATGTGTTGAATATTAACTAGGGAAGTAAGAACAATGCCAACCAGCAGCTTCACAAAGCATTTTTGTTTTTTTTAAAGAAAAGTAACACATTAAAGAGACCAGTGCTGACACTGATTTAGAACAGAGGGCACTGCCGACCTGCGACTGGCGATTTGGTGCAGTCAGAAGCTTGGGCAGTGGCAAAACCAGGGAGTGGGCTCCTGCAAGACCAATGACAGAGGCCATTCTTCCCCATGGCCACTACCATGTTCCTGCACATAAGCTGTGAATACCTTACGGTGACCTCCTCACCAAGCAACTGCCTGGGTTTCACAGCCACATGTCTATTCTGTCTAGATCACTGATGGGTAGGTTTCTCTCTTAATTCTTCTTGGATCCATTTTATTTGAACACCATCATGCAATCAGGTTTTCTTTGAGTGATGCAGCATGACATGAAATCCTGACTTAGAATTTCTTCCCTTTCTGATTTAGTTAGGACGAGCTCAATTTAGTAATTTTTTTTGTTTCAGCATATTATGGGGGTACAGATGTTTAGCTTACGTATGTTGTCCTTGCTCCCCCCTCCCCCACTAAGTCCGAGTTTCAAATATGTCCATCCTTCGGGTGGTGCGCATTGCACTCTTTGTGTATGCAAATACCCGTCCCCTCCTCCCTCCTCCCTCCTTCAATTTAGTAATTTTTGACAAAATATATATTACATAGCCTTCACATCTCAGACGTTGATGTTAATTCATTGTTCAAATTGATATGCTATGGACTTATATATGTATATTTTGATATTTTTCCTGAAAAATTTTACTGAAAACTTGCCTCAGGGAAAAAAAAATGAATAGAAGATGATTTCCCTATTTTGTCTGGCCACGTTAACACCTGTGAAGTCACTGAAAGGTGAATCATCTCCAATTCAGCGGCGAATTATATATGTCTGGAGAATGTCTTTGCCGCTTTGGTAGGAATTCAACCACCAATGTCATTTATATTTTTCTATTGAACGAAAAGATGATGCCTGCAGAGTTGAATATTTTAATCAGCCACAAACACACATAATTTCCCCAAAGCAAGTAGATTTAAATATTGTCTACTTAATTATAAATAGCCAGTACCATCTAGATTACTTGTGTTCCATTTATGAAATGTTAAAAGCCTGGATTGGGTTAGTGGCAGGCAGAAACAAGGTGAGTTTTTTTTTTTTTAAAGTATTATATAGTTATTTCATTATCACCTCCTCTTCATTTATTGACTGGAAATCTAATGCCATTCTTGATTTTTCTATTCTCAAGTAAGATCTCAATACATCTAGATAAATACCCATCTACAGCTGCAGACCCTGTATAACCCTGGATTATCATTTCAATAGTCTTCAGTGAATTCAGACACTTAAGTGTCATCCACCAGCTCAATGCTATGATGTTTTAAAAATCTTTATCAAATATTGGTTTCTGAACTTGGAGGTCTAGTAATATTTGGAGTTATTGAGTTTGGAAACATGGCCTGAAAGTGGGGCAGAAGGTACTTCTTGGTGTGCTGTGACTAACAGAAAACTTTTCTAAGATGTCACAGGACCATGCTTTCTAAAATGCTGCATGAATTGATATTGGGTTTTAACATATCTAAAATCAAATATGAATGTCTTTCTAAAAATCTTTTTAATAAAATAATTAAGATTTAAATTGTGAAAATTTATTTTTAATCCACTATTTTTGATCCATGCTACAATGGGATTATAAATCTATCTAAAAAAAAAAATCCAAATAGCTTTATCATGTTATCTGATGTGTTCCAGCAAATCTGATCTTTTGCTGTCTTGCTTATTTCTAATGTATTCATCAATCTGAATCCAATTTAAATTTTGCACACCTCAAATTAATATTAATGCGACCTCTAGCCATTTGCATTTAAATTCTCTATCATACGGGCTGGCCCTGCTCCTTCTTTTCCTGCCTGGGCCACCATCCTAGTAGACTATTCTAGGAGATTTCGTTAACCTTTTAACCTCCAGAGTTCTAAATTCTTTAATTATAATGACTTCACTTTATTCCACTTCAGAGAGACGCCCATCACCAGGTTACACCCTGGATCTCAAGATCATTCGGAGTGGATCCACCTCAAGAATGAACACCAATATCCCACTCTTTGACTACAATCCATCCAAAATGTAATCCCTAGTCTTCTCCTTCAACTTCCCACATTCTTCCCCCCATTCAGATAATGGCAAGTCCATCCTTCCGTTTGCTTGGATCAAAAAACCTTGGAGTCATCCTGACTCTAGCGCACCACCCACATCTGATCTGTTGTGATATCTTGTTGGCTTTGCCCTTGAAATAATCCAACTACTTCTCACCACCTCTGCTGCCACCACCTGATCAAAGTCTTACTTTGCATTTCTCATTTGGATTATTGCAAAAGCCTCCTAGCTGGTCTCCCTGCTTCTACCCTGGAACCTCCTGAAAGTCTATTTTCAACATAGCAGCCAGTGTGATCCACTAAAGATAAATCAGATTATGTCACTTCTCTGCTCAAAAGCCCACAATGGCTCTCCATTTTCAAGAGGAAAAGCCAATCTTTACCAGGGTCTACAAAACTTACACATTTGGTCCCCAGTATTTCGCTACCTCATTTCCTACTTCTTCCCCATGCCCACTCCTCTCCAGCCACATGGCATCTCTGCTGTTGCTTGAAAACACCAGGCACTCAGATACTTCAAGGCTTTGAAGCGGTTGTTTTCTCTGCCTGGAATATTTCAATCTACATGTCTGAATGGCTCATTCTCTTTCTCCCTTGATTTCTTGTTCAAATGTTACTTTCTCAAGCAGGGCTGTGAAGACAACCCATTTAAAATTATACTATTCCCCCAGAGTTCTGAATCCTTTTTATCCTGCTCTATTCTCTCCTTCCCCATCCCCTCATAGTACCACCAATGCCGTTTATATTTTTCTATTGAACTAAAAGATGATGCCTGCAGAGTTGAATATTTTAATCAGCCACAAACACACATAATTTCCTCAAAGCAAGTAGATTTAAGTATTGTCTACCAATTTATATTTAAAACCTTTAAATATATTACATAATTGACTTGCGATTATTATTATTATTATTGTCTTCTCCTCCCAATTAGGATTGTTCATGATGTATTCCCAGCACTAGAACACTACCTGGACATTGGAGGCACTCAGCAAACACTTTGATGAGTGAAAGAATGAGTCTCGTAGCCTCCAACCCTCTCGCATGCTCACTCCTAACTCACTTGCTTATTGACAGCTCACAGCCTGCATCTCTAGTTACTTGGTTTTTTGCTTCCCACAGTCTATCAGTCTCTTCCTTTCTCTACCCAGTTTCAAGCCCCTGGTTGGTTGTCTGAACTGTTGATCTCAATAACACCCAATTCCCTTTCCAAAAAAGCCCTTCTGCAGCATCTGCCCAATAAAACTCAGATCAGAATTACAATCCATCGTCTGCTTTTACATCCGGGCAGCTGAGTGCTGCAGGAGAAAATTATACGACTTTGCAGATTGTTGCCACCAAAATCGATGGTCTCCAACATCAATCACACAAGCTTAGTGTGCCACCAATCTTTTTATTTGCTCTATGAGGTATTTTTTCATATTCTCTTAGTGAATAACTCAACTCATTGGATTCAAAGAAATGAGAGCATGTATCTGTCTGGATGATGCCCTCAGTCTAGGTCGGGTGCTGTCCTCTATGTCCCTATAACACCCCTGGGTCTACATGCATCAATACAATTGTTATGGTATATTACCACTTTTTTATGTTAGTCCCACGACAGTTTCTACGCTTCAAAAGCCAAGCTTTTTTCTATTTGTTCCTAACCCAGCCCTGCACAGTCTTTGGACAATGGTAAGTATTCCATAACCATTTGTTGTATGAATGAATGAATTTTTAGTGGAACTGGAAGCCTCATCTTTTCTTCCTTTTTTTTTTGTTCTCTTCCCTAATCTCATTTTTCCCTGGCAAAGCTCTCCTCTGTTAGATGGAAGGATGAGGGCTAGCTAGGCAGGTGTGCCAAATGGCTCTACAGTACCAGAGATGCCTGAGAGTCAGAGGGACAGTCATGAGCTGGTTCAATGTCTGTGTGTTAAGACAAGAGCGGTACCTTCTGCGTAATGGTAGTGGTTTCAGGGGGATCCCCGCGGTCCCTCCTGGAATGGCTGAGAATTCCCTGGCATTACTGAATGCAAAAGAGCCAAAGATATCCTGGGGCGGGGTTGGGGGGCTCCGAGTGCTGTGGACTTCCACAGTCACTGGGTTTTGACCACTCAGCAAATCTCCACACCCCAAACCCTCACTAAAAAACTTTGTCTGGGTGAGCCCTTCCTTTGCTTCCCCTCTCAGCATAGTGCTGAAAAGAGTCTAAATAAATGAGAGAAAGGATCCTAACAGGATGCTTGTGAAGCATTTTGCTCTCTCGTTTTCTTTGTTTCTAGGAAAGTGCAGCATTTTGGGCAGTGTATATTCACATATGCACATGCACATATATGTTTACTTGTTTCCAATAAGATCAGGCCACTCGAAAGATTCCTTTCCATTGGCTGACTTCTTCCTGGAGAATTCCCCCAGGAAATTCTTTTTCCAGTATGTCTCTTACATCATGTGTAGAGGGCCATGCAGGCCCAGAGATATGGTGACAGCCCTTGTCGAGCAATTGATGGATGAGAACTCATCTTCACAGCCACACAGATTACAGACTCTCAGCGGACATCTGCATCAGAGGTTAACAACATGCATCCCACTCCCGGGCTTCAGAAAATCTGCTGATCTTGGACTGAGTTGCTGCTTGCAGCTGGGCTAGGAAACATGCCTTCTTTTTACATCCTTGAAGCTAGTAAATTGTTTTGTCATGAGCCAAAACACTCAGCACTACCTCTTGTCCTGGGTGGGCCTGGCCTCTCTAAATTTGTCTGCTTTCCTGTAGTGCTTGAGAGTGAGCTCCCTGCCCCCATCCTGTCAGTTCAGACCACAGCTGCTGAAGGTGGAGAGCACGTGGAAGAACAAAGACATTCTGCCCACAGAATAGCTGGATGGTTAGCAGTGGTGGGACCTGGTTAAATAGAAGGTCCCTTCTAGCTCTTCCCTTCTCAAGTTATCCCAGAGGCCAGCGTCTTTCCCCTACCCCTGGCTTATTAATAAGCCAGTCACACTTTGCATTTCTGCCTCTCTTCCTTAATCAGGAACAGCAGGCTGACCTGGTTACCAGAGAAGCAGTGGAATTTACATCCCAATCAATCAATCAATCAAATAAACAAAAAGTTAGCTATTAAGGGCAAAAGAAAACTTGCTAAATTTCCTGCCCCCCAATTTCCCTTTAGCAGATGACTTCAGTGTTCCCATGCTTTATTAGTTATCTCTTTAATGACCTCTATGTGTCAAATGTTAATTCAACAATTCCTAAATATCTACTTGCCAAGGTATTAAGAACTGGAGATAGGAAGGCAATTGAGATATCATGTCTGCCCTCAGCTCATTAAGACACTAACCCCCTGGTTTCTAACCTTTTTACTGCAGATACAATTTTCTTATTCTTTCTTTTCTTCTTTTAAAATGGAATAACATTCTAATTTAATATTAAAGTTGTTTTCTCAGTATGTAGTGGGCTATTTAACAAAATCTGTGTCTATGAATGTATGTCTATTATGGATATTAATATGTGGATATACATATAAATTGACATGCACAAATTTCAGAATTCATAGCTTGATTGGACTGTAAACAGGCCTAAGGATCAACTTAAAAATGCATCCTTACTACTATTTAAAAGTTGAAATATGGAAATTTAGACATAAGACCAAATGACCATTACCTCATTATAACAGCCCATGTTTAGGAAGTGAACAAACATACTGATAAATTCCAGATAAGCTGGTGATGAGGAGGGGGAAAAAAACCCAAAGGGTATCCTTACTGGAAAGGAAGCTTGTGCAGCTTTTCTTAGGAGGATTATGCCCACATTCCACATTGATTTTTTTAAAAATAAGTTTCCGAATATATTTTTACCATATCTCATGCAATTGTAATCTATTTTAAATGTGCTTTTAAAATGCCAGGGGGGAAAACACCAGAAACACATACAAATTCTCTTTTCTCCTAAAACCTCCGGCCCTAGGTTACAACATGTGCTGTAATTTATAAGGCAGTGATTTCAACTTTCTTTCTCCTTTTAGCTGCAGGAAAAGGCCTTGAGCAATTCCTAGCAGGAGACTTGTAGCTATTCCAAAGGGCACAGCAGATGCCCTGATTTTAAGTAGGGCATAAAGCACGAGCACAGTTGGCCCTAGAACCATCCAATCACCAGGAGTCTCTGCTAAATCAGAAACGTTATCAGCTATCAGGTGACATGTAAATGGATCTCTCTGAGGCACAAAAGACTACCTGTCATATGGGGGAGGTTTCCTTTCCCCTCTTTCTCATCCTCAGGTTGGTGGCAGGAGAACATTGGGCCTTGGTGTATCTTGGAACCAGAGAGGAATTCTGAACAACTGCAGCTGCTAGAACCATTCCCCACCAGGCCAGAGTCTGGGAATTCACAATGTTGGGACTGGGTTTTCATCAGCACTGTTCCCATTAGCACCTTCTCTGAGGCCCTGAACCTAGTAGAAACTTCTTAAATGTTTGCTAAACTGGATATATCATTATAATTGGAGGGTTCTTAGAGGTTCAGCACTTAGAAGAGATCAAAGGAAGATGCTGTAAAGGCCGGACCTGCTTGCTCCCCACCACTGTGCCCCTACAGTTCCCTTGGACAGGACTGAAGTCCCGGTGTTCTCAGGAACACAGCTTCCTGAGAACACTGATCTGAACATTCTCCTTCATTTTAAGATGAAGGAACTTGCATGTGGTTTTACAGGCAGACAGTGACCACATTGGGACAGCTAATCCAGATGTCCTGACTCTGGTTTCCTCCAGCGTTCTTCCGCTTCCTGCTAATATACCCCAGCTGCCCGGGACCCTCTTTCCATCCTACTGATTAATGAACCTCTGCCTGGGGCCTGGTTTCTAATATTCTGTACTAATGCTGGTAGGCCAAGGATTTTCACCTGCTTCCTCAACCAAGGATCCACAAAGGCCCTGTTTAGCTGTTTAGCTGGCAGTGTCATCAAGAAGAGACAGAGAGGCAGTCTCGAGTCCCCTGGGGTGCACAGAGCCTGCAGTGCCTTCTGCTGGGTTTCGCCTGCCCCTTCTGGTTCCAATGGCTGGCTTAACCTTGGACCTTGGCACAGTTCCCATCATGCCTCCTGGATTTACCCACTGGATGGAACTTCCAGACTGAATTCTTGCTATAGTTGGCTTTGGGTTCTTGATTTCTGTCATTGTCTAGTGTCTCTAAGTCTTGGCCCCCACAATGGCCTGGAAGTGTCTGCTCCAGGCTGTGACAGGAGTTGTATAGTCTGCCCTGTAATTTGATGTAAAAAGAACTAATTGTGTGTGTGTGTGTGTGTATGTGTTTAAGCATCTTTCATGGACTAATACTGAGGTGACATGGTGTAGTGGAAAGAATGTGGGCTTTGAAATCAGACTGCCTAGATTTACTAGCTGTGCATGTTGGGTGATTTGCCTAACCACAATGAAGCAGTTTCTTTATCTGAAAATGGGGAAAATAATTTTTATCCTGCATGCTATGAAGGTTAGAGATAATGTATGCCAAGTGCAAAGCATATAAGAGACATGTAATAGAAAGTAACAACTTATTAATTTTAAGTTAAATTATATTTACACATACAGGGACTAAGTGCTGATTTTATGATTTGGAAAAGTACTGAAGGATTCTGAAGACCCTCTGAATCATCAAAATTATATTATAGGCTGGGTGTGGTGACTCACACCTGTAACTCCAGCACTTTAGGAGGGAGAGAAGGGGCCAGGAGTTTAAGACCAGCCTGAGCAACATAGAGAGACCCTGTCTCTACAAAAATTTAAAAATTAGCCAGGTGTGGTGGCGTACACCTATAGTCCTAGCTACTTGGGAGGCTAAGGCAGAAGGATCACTTGAGCCCAGGAGTTCAAGGCTGCAGCAAGCTACGATGATGCCACTGCACTGTAGCCTGGGTGACAAAGTGAGACCCTGTTTCAAAAAAAAAAAAAAAATTACATTATAGTCCGAATCATCTGCATGTAATTTTTTTTACTTCTTGGAATATTGGTAATGATAGAATAATATTAAAAAGAGTAGCCAACATTGATTATATATTTAATATATGCTAAGCAGTTGCTTCACAGCATTGTGAGATAAGTAGTCTCATCACTCCTGTTTTTAAATAGGGAAACAGGGTTTAGCAAAGTTCAATAGAGTGATCAAGCCACATGACTAGTAAGTGACAGAGCCGGGATTGGAGGTGGGGTTTGATTCGAGAGCCTGAGTTCTTATACCATCTAATCTTTCACTGTTCACATACTTAACCTTTTATGAACACTGTTAAGGAAGAACCTTTATCCCCTTCTCTCTGTTTTACCACCTAGGCCTATCGAGGAAAGATTTTCCTCCCCCTCTCTCCACATGGAAGGCAGCTGGGAAGGAAGCTTCCACCTCCCTCTCCAGCCCAGCACTCACTCTTCCCTGGGCAAGGAGTGACCAGTTGGACAGCAAGGAGGCTAGCAGGCCGGGCTACGTTCTACTGCTTCTCCTTCCTCCTTTCCCACCTCACTGGCAGTGAGCTTTCCACTTCCTGGGCTTTGCATTACATCAAGCAGTGCTTTCTAATTTAGCTTTCACCGGAAATCCCTGTGCTTTGTTTTTCTCAAAAAAATTTTTATTTTGAAATGACTTAAGACTCACAAGAAGTTACAAAAACAGTACAGAGAATTCCCGAGTACCCTTTATCCATATTTCCCCAGTAACATGTTACATAACCAGAGTACACGATCAAAACTGGGAAACTGACGTTGGTGCAATGCTATTATCTAAACTATAGACCTTACTTGGGTTTCACCTGTTTTTACATACACTCTTTGTGTATGTCTGTGTGTGTGTGTGTGTGGTTCTGTGAAATTTATCACTCGTAACCACTACCAGAATCAGGATACTGAACTGTTCCATCTCTCTCTCTCTCTCTCTCTATCTCTCTCTCTCTCACACACACACACACACACACACACACACACGCACACATGCACACACACATGCATACACACATGCATACATGCAATTCCCTCACACTGCCTTTTATAGTCACGCCTTTCCCCCGCCCTAACTCCTGGCAACCACTGATTTATTCTCCATCATGATAAATTTTCTTTTGAGAATGTTGTATAAATGGAATCATACAACGTGTAAGCTTTTGAAATCGGTGGTTTTTACTCAGTAAAATGCCCTTGGGATCCATTCAAGTTGTTGCATGTATCAATACTTCGTTCCATTTTTATTGCTGGGTAGTATTCCATTGTGTGGATGTTGCACAGTTTATCTATTCACCTGTTGAAGGATGTTTGGATTGTTTCCAGTTTTTCCCTCAGCTTTATTAAGGTACAATTGGATATTTATGGTGTACAACAGGATGTTTTGATATATGTAAGCATTGTGGAGGGATTAAATCAAGCTAATTAACATATCCATCACTTCATGTGTGGTGAGAACTTTTAAGATATACTCTCTTGGCATTCTTCAAGTATATAATACACAATTACTAACTGTAGTCGCCATGCTGCACAATAGCTCTCCAGAACTTATTCATACTAACTGAAACTTTGTGCCCTTTGACCTGACCAACATCTCCCTATTTCCACCTTCAACCCTGACCCCAGTCACTGACAACTGCCATTTTTCTATGAGTTCGACTTTTTAGATTTCACATATAAGTGAGATCATGTAGTATTAAATATTTGTTCTTCTGTGTCTTGCTTATTTCACTTAGCATAATGTCCTCCAGGTTCATCCATGTTGTTGCAAATGACAGGATTTGCTTCCTTTTTCAGGTGGAATAGTACCCCATTGTAAACATATACCACATTTTCTTTATCAGGTAGTGTGATGCCTCCAGCTTTGTTCTTTTTGTTCAACATTGCCTTGGCTATTTGGGGTCTTTTGTGTTTTCCTAAGAATTTTAGGATTTTTTTTTCTGCTTCTATGAAAAATGTCATTGGAATTTTGGTAGGGATGGCATTGAATCTGTAGAATGCTTTGGAACATTTTAATAATATTAATTGTTTCAATCAATGAACATGGGATATCTTTCCATTTATTTGGGTCATCTTCAGTTTCTCTCATCAGTGATTTATAGTTTTCAATGTACAGATCTTTCACCTTTTTGGTTAAATTTATTCCTAAGTTTTAATTTTTTTTTGGAAACTATTATAAATGGGGTTGTTTTCTTGACTTCTTTTTTGGATAGTTCATTGTTAGTGTTTCCAATTTTTTGACTATTATTAATACAAATAAAGCTGATATAAACATTTGCATATAGGTTTTTGTGTGAACATACAGTTTTATTTCTCCAGGGTAAATACCCAGGAGTGTGATTGATAAATTACACAGTGAGTGTATGTTTAATTTTATAAGAAACTGCTAAAGTGTTTTCCGGAGGTGATGTATCAGCAATGTATGACAGATTCAGTTTCTCTGCATTCTTGCCAACATCTGGTATTGTCAGTGTGCATGCTTTTGGTTTGTGTGGTACATATCAGCCTTTAAGAGTAGAAGCTTTGGACATTATTTGATTATTAGCCCTGTGTTTGTATGTAGTCTGACTGGACTGAATCCTCGAGGGGAGGGGAGTATGTTTCAGTGTGCTGAATTCTTATCACGCACTTCCTATGTGCCAGACACTATGGCAGGTGCTAGGATGCAAAACTATTATATTTGACTTTGAGGACTCAAAATTTAGGGAAGTAAATAGATAAGTGAATAAGTAAACATGGTTATGAAATAATGCGGTAAATAACATAGGTATATACAAAGTGCTATGGGCATGGATAAAGAAATTGTGCCTTAAAGCAGTGGTTCTTAAATTTTAGAATGCATCATAATCACCTGGAGAGCTTATTAAAATACAGATTGCTGGTCCTCAACCCACAGAGTTTTGGATTAAGTAGGGTATAAGGAGGGGCCCCAAGAAGTTACATTTCTAACAAGTGACCAGGTGATGCTGCTTCTGCTGGCCCAGGTCCCACATTTTGAGACAAGAATTTATCTCAAAGGATGGATAGGAGTTTGTCAGGTGAGAAATGAGAAGAGTTATGAAAAAGGAAGGGCATGAACAAAGGCATGGTGGTGAATGTGCATGGTATGCTCAAGGAATGGCCATTCCCTTGTATGACCAGAGAACAACTTAATTTAAAGGGGAAGAGTGGAACTTGTACATTAGGGCAACACTATAAAATACCTTAGATGTTTACTTCAGGACTTGTGTAGACAGTAGAAGTCTGTGTTTTAAAACTAGGCTGTGTTTGGGGAAAAAAAAACTGCTAGCAAAAGGGCAGTAGCCGAAAAAGTGGGCAAGACTAGTTAGGGGACTACTGCAATAGACCAGATGAAAAGCAAATTAGGACTATACTTGAGCAAGGAGCTGGAAAATAGGAGACAGATTTGAGAAACATTCCAGAGGTTAAATATCTAAGACCTGGTGACTAACTGGATGTGTAGGGAGATGAAGGAATCCAGAATGGGAAATGGGTGGATGGTAGTGCTATTAACCAAGATAGGAATTACAGGGAGGGACAGCCAGATTGGTGATAAGATATGAGACTGGTTTTGGTCACTGAATCCAAATGAACTGTGGAAAATCCATATGGCTATATCAACTATGAAGTTAGAAAATGGGATTAGAAAGAGGCAGGGCTGGGGATATGTCACAGGAGAGGTTAAAACCAGGTGAAGGGTGTAGTATAAGAAGTTAATCAAGACTGAAACCTGGGGTGATGTCAAAATTAAATGAGTCGGTAATTCTGGAGCCAGTGAAAGCAGCTGGTAAGAAACAGATAGGTAAAACCGTCCTTCCAGCTGCTAAGAAAATAGAAGGTTTCAGAAAGGAGGAACAAAGGAGATGGTTAACAGTGTTATATGTCTTAAAGGCTAAAAAGAATGAGGTCTGAACAGAGATCTGTTGATTTAATGACCTTGGCAAGGAGTCAGCTGTAACGACCTTTCAACAGAGTCAGAAAATGAGTTGAATAATGAATTGGAGCAGAGAAAGTTGGGATGACTGGTGAAGACTGCTCGGAAGAGGCGCGGCCGTAGGAGGGGGAGGGCTGGGGCTGTGACTTCAGGGAGGGGCATGACAGAGAGAAAAATTTCTGGAGGCCTTCAGAAGTCTCAAGACAAACATCAACAGTTTACAGTGATTAATCAGTATTTATTCTGTCTACCTGACTTGAAATATGCAAAACACAGAAAACTATTTGATCAACTCCTACTGATCTATTCATGGCAAGCAATTTGAGCAGGCTAATCACTCTGGTATCTTTCTCAATAAATTCAGAAACACATAATTAATTAAGTCTATTGTCTTCTGGTACCCGAGCACTCCCTGTGCCCCCTTATTCTCAGCAGAAGATCCTATTCTAGTTTTTTCCTTTTAATAGATTTTAAATAATCCCTTTACATGTTTCGGACTCTTCAAAAATGTTTCTCAAAGTCTTTTTTCCTATTTTGTACTTAGCCTAATATACTCTGTGGGTTCCCTGCTTTCCTCTGGGAAGCTTTTTACATTCTTTGAGAATTGTTATTTTCCCTTCACAATAATCACTGTGACTGTCACATTTTTACGTACTTGGATTTTTTTTTTTTATTGTCAGTTACTTTTTTCCTATGCTTCCAATAAAGTCTCTTAAAATAGTTTCCAATCTCCTTTGACTTTTCTCCTAGCTAATACTCACACTTTTTTTCGGTTTCGTCAATGAACATTGAATAATTGAGATTAATTTTCTGGGCTTAGGGATTTAATTGTGTCATGATCAGTCACATTTATTGGCTCACCCATGGTTACCTCATAAAACCAACTCCTAGTCACTTGGGAAGAACCACAGTCAGGCCATTTTCTCCAGCTATAGGTGTTTTGAAACTTCCTATCATAGGAAAGCTCATCCTATCAAAAATCCTAATTAAAAAGCTCACCTCTATTTGTTGACCTGATTAGGCACTTTACAATTCACATTTGGGTCAAGTCTCTCATTTTTAATACCTGGCATAATTTCTAAATTTCCAAATCCTGAACATTTCTGTATTGTTATCATCAGCTTAGTCTTCTAGTCTTTAGCAAAGGTTCTCAAACATTAGAATTACCTGGAGATTTTTTTTTTTTTTTAAACTATCATCTGGAATTCTTACGATTTCATGCCTTAGATTTAAGTCTTTTATCCATCTTGAATTAATTTTTGTGAGTGGTGAGAGGTGGTGAGAGGTCCTGTTTCATTCTTCTGCATGTGGCCATCCAATTTTTCCAGCATCATTTATTGAATAGGGCTTCTTTTCCCCTGTAAATCATTGTCTGTTTTGTTGAAGATCAGTTTCTTGCAGGTAGATGGTTTTACATCTTGGTTATCTGTTCTGTTCCATTGGTCTATGGCTAACTGGTGAAGCACACATGTGCACAGAGGGAAGTAAAACTCAGTAGAAATCAACCTGGGAGAGGGGGTAGAAGGGGAGGGACAAAACCCCACCTAATGCATACAATGAACATTATTTGGGGGATGGCCACACCTATTGCTGGGACTCAAGCATTACAAAAGCACCCATGTAACCTAAAACATTTGTACCTCCTTAATATTTTGAAATAAAAAAACGAACAAACTGTTGCCTGGGTCCTACCCCCAGATACTATAATTTAACTGGTGTAGGGTAAAGCCTGGGCATCAGGATTTTTAAGAGCTCTGTAGGAGATTCTAATGTGAACCAAGTTTGAGAACTACTGAGTTAAGTATACTCCTAAGACAATCAAATTTTAAAAACTGTCAGTCGGGCACAGTGGCTCACACCTGCAATCCTAGTACTTTGGGAGGCAGAGGCAGTAGGATTGCTTGAGCCCAGAGTTCGAGGCTGCAGTGAACTATGATGATGCCACTGCACTCCAGCCTGGGTGACAGAGTGAGATCCTGTCTCTAAATAAATAAATAATTTTTAAAAATATAAAAATTGTCAAAAGATTTGAATGGACACTTCTCCAAAGAAGATACACAAATGGACAATAAGTACATAAAAAGACACTCAACATTATTAGACATAAGGGAAATGCAAATCAAAACCACAATGAAATACCATGTTATGCGCACTAGGATGGCTAGAATTTAAAAGACAGATGATAACAAGTGTTGGTGATGATGTGGAGAAATTAGAACCCTCATACATTGCTGGTGAGATTGTAAAATGGTGTAGCCATTTTGGAAAACAGTTCTGCACTTATGTTAAACATAGAATCACCATATAACCCAGCAATTCCACTCCTAGGTATATACCCAGGATAAGAAAAAACCTATATACACACAAAAGTTCATAGCAGCATATTATTCATAATAGCCCCAAAGTGAAAACAAACAAATATCTATCAACTGATGAATGGATAAACAAAATGTGGAATATCCATCCTTACAATGGGATATTCAGCTATAAAACGGAATGAAGTAATGCTTCATGCTACGACACGATCAAATTCATAAATATTATGCTAAGATTATTCTAAATGAAAGAAGCCCGACACAAAGGGCTCCATGTTATGATTCCATTTATATTTCATATAAAATGTCCAGAACTGGCATATCTATAAAGACAGAAAGTAGACCAGTGGTTGCCAGGGCCTGAGGAGAAGGAGGAATGAGAGACTGCTAACAGTAGCAGTCTCTTTTGGGGATGATAAAAATGTTCTGGACTTAGTGATGGTGGTTACCCAACCTTGTGAAGAAACTAAAAACTATTAAATTGCACACTTTAAAAAGCTGAATTTCATGGTATGTGAGTAATATCTCAAAACAAAAAAAAAGCAAGTACATTCCTGTTGTTATCTTGTGTGTCTGTGGAATTCTTACACATGGATATTTAAGAAAGACTCCTCTTGCCCACAACATTTCTATTCTTATTATTGTTTGTTGTATATTTCATGCAAAACTAGGCCGCCTCCTCTCTTCTTCTGAGAGCATAAAGCCCAGGGTAAAGTACCATAGTGTGCCAGAATGGAAATGTTTGACTTTAGTCACCTTTACTCAAGAAGGATATGAGGAAAATAAATAAATTCTAGAGAAGGAAAACTGGAATGTCATGGTCTCTATTCAATGAGGACAGACCATTCTAGGGCTTGGAAAAGAGACAGTCAGTGAGGATGCAATCAAAACCTATTAAATCACAAAAAGATCTTGAATATGGCAGAATGAAATCCTAGAATACTTGAAAGAGAAGATACCATTTAGAGGTTCAGATATTCAAATTTAGGACATAAAAAATAAAGTTCCAACTTCACAAAACACATGGTAATTTAAGGGTGATCACTATCCTCCAAGAGATGGTACAAGCAATAAAATACAGTTTTAAGGAAATGGTCCCAAAATAGATTATTTGACCAAAATGAGTTACTAATAGGAGTTTTTATTTCACTTTTTTGGGAGATGGGCCTAACCACTAAGTTGACATTCAGAGGATTAACCTGCCTTCTCATATTCAGATGCTTGGTATCTCTGTTGGAGACAGAAAAATTCTCAGAATTGAGGTTCAGATGGTGGCCAAAGAGGTGAGACCAGAAGAGTTTAAATTCATGAGTCTAGGCAGATCCATAAGACTAAGAAGACTCATATGCCAGATCTTGCGAACATGGAAGTAAGAACAAGCAGTGGTGATACAGGCATTGATGAGGCAAGGATGTCCAAAACCAGGAGATCCTTCTGAGGAAGAGAAATATAGAAAGAGTCAAGAAATGAGTAAACTGTGAATGAGATTCACAGTCTATCATTCAGGGTCAGGGAGTGCAGAAAATTCTCAGAGGTCCTAGTGAGTCAGGGGTGGTGCCAGAAAGGCTGAAGCTAGCACAGACATCTGAGGCTAAGATCTAGGATTCTAGGCAGGTGATAGGTCACTAGAAAGGAACGAACAGACTCTGAACAGGCACCGGCTGCTCCTCTTTAGCCTCTGCCCAGGGCGTGCTGACTGATTTGTGGGTAGGGGGAAGGGGAGGAATGAAAATAGAGAGACCAGGCCCAGGAAACTTACACTGGATTGGGGGCTGACTCTCAGCATCCAAAGGGGCATGGCTACTTTGATTTCCATCCAGGCTGGAGTCAGTATCCCATGGTTGCATTTGTTGAGGTCGATAGCTACACTGTGGGGATGCTTGGGGGTCCAGCAAGTGTTAGTTATAGTTTGAAGGTTGTAGTGAGGCCTGCTTTAAAATGAATTTAGCACTAGGTAAACCCAGAACACTTATTTTCTTATGCCTAGAGCCAAAGTATGCCAAGGTTCTGGCAGATAGTTGTGAGTTGGGAGTGGGGGCAGTTGCAAAAAGAAGAATATAGAGGTTAGAAGACAATCAGTTCTTTGCAATCCTAGGCTGGATAGCCATAACACTGATCCAATGTGAGAATTCTCAGATGGGAAATAATTGTTCAGATAGTACAGAAACCATATTATCTGTTTCTTTTCCTTTCTCTCTTTCTTTTCCTTCTCCTCCTCTCTCTTTTTTGAAAGAGTTTGGAGTATACAGGTACAGATGTGTAGAAAAAACCATGTTTCTAGAAAATTATACTCACAGATAACCTTCTCTAATCTGCCATTTCTTCTGTGCTGAGGCATGTTTTCCAGCAAACAAAATGCACTAATAAATCTATCAGGGGCAGAAAGGCAGTGGGGGACAGCTGCAGCCACACGATCCAGGAATGACAATGATTAATTCCTACACCTGCTCAGCCAGATAGAAACAAAGGTCACTGTGCATAGATTAGCATCCTGATCACCACCTCCTCCCAACACACACACACACACACACACACAGAGGGAGAGGAGAGGGAGGGAGGGATGCAGGGAGAGAGAGAGAGAGAAAGAAAGAGAGAGAGAGAATCTTTCACCATTTACAATGGCAAAATTCAAAAGCCTGAAAAATGTTTACTATTTAACCAAAAGAAACAAAAAAAGCAAGCTTCTTAGTGGGACAGTGATGGAAGAAGGCATAGAATAGGATCAGGCACTGATTAATGTCAGATCACTGTCTAAGCTTGTTAGCATCCAAACTGAGTGAAATTTGGATGCTCAGCTACATTTACCAAAGCAAAGGGAACAGGAAATTTAAGATCGAATCCTGATGCAGTAATTTGATCAAAGTAAGAAAGGCTATTATGGTGAAACAGTTGAACACACGTGAACATTTGGTATGTTATTCTGCTTGGGTTGCCACAACAAAATACCACAGGCTGGGTGGCGTAAACAACAGAAATTTATTTTCTCACAGTTCTGAAGGCTAGAAGTACAAGACCAAGGTTTTGTCAGGGTTGGTTTCTGGTGAGGCCTCTCTTCCTGGCTTGTAAACAGCAGTCTTCTTGCTGTGTCCTCACACGGCCTCTTCTCTGAGCATGCAGGGAGAGAGAGCTCCAGAGTCCCTTCCTCTTCTTGTAAGGATGCCATTCTTATTGGATTAGTGTTCCACCTTTATGACATAATTTAACCCTAATTACCTCCCCAGCGGCTCTCTCTCCAAATACAGTCACATTGGGGGTTAGGGCTTCAACATATGAATTTCGGTGAACAAATTTATTCTATAACATTTGGTATTATATAAAGAAGGTATTTGGAAGTTGACTCTTTGTTCTCATGTTCAATAGTCCCCTGAAGGCATCGCCACTTCTGTTCATGACTCCTATAACTGTAGATCCCTGAGAGATTGGCTGTTTTTAAAAAAAATAATCTTGGGCCAGAAAATGTATTTTTTAAGTGTACAAATTATACGTGTATAGCTCAGCGAATTATCACAAAGAAAACAGCTATGTAACTATAACCCAAATCAAGAAAGAGAACATTACAATAGCCCAAACTTCTTCCTCACAGTTATTACCCTTTACTCTCTTCCTAAAGGTAAACCACTATATTGACTTTTTTTTTTTTTTTGAAACA
>NW_012133858.1:1922648-1923757 GCF_000956105.1 Propithecus coquereli
GCCTATACTGACTTTTAATACTATAGTTTAGTTATTCCTGCTTTTGAACTTTATAAAGGGGAATCACACAGTGCAGAACTACTTTGTGGTTGGATTTTTAATTTGATGTTGTTTGTGAGATTCATCCATGTTGCTGGGTGTAAATGCAGCTTGTTCATTTTCACTGCTATATAGTATTCCATTCCAAGACCATATCATGACTTATTTACTCTTCCCACTACTGATGAACATTTGGGTGATCACAAATAACGCTACTGTCAATATTTTCATACATCTCTTGGTATAAACGTGCACATATTTCTGTTGGGTATAATTTAGAAGTAGATTTTCTGGCTCACAAGGTATATGTGTTGTTAATTTTAGAAGATATGTCAAATTATTTTCCAAAATGGTTGTGCCAATTTGCATTCTCACCATGAATAGATGAGAGTTTCATAGCTTCACATCTTTATCTTATCATTATCTTTAATAAATTTAAGCCAATCATTGGTATATATCTCATAGTTTTAATTTGCATTTTCCCAGTTGTAAACAATCACTAATCTGTCTCTGCGGATTTGTCTATTCTGGCCAATTCCTATAAATGGAATCATACAATATGTAGTCTTTTGTGACAGGCTTCTTTCACTTGACATAATGTTTTCAAGTTTTATCCATGTTATAGCATGAGTCAATACATTATTTTAATTGCTGAATAATATTTTGTTGTATGGATATACCACATTTCATGTATCCATTCAATAGTTGATGGACATTTGGGTTTTTCCATTTTGGGGCTATCATAAACAATGTTGCTCTGAACATTCATGTGCAAGTTTTTACATGGACATGTTTTCATTTTCTTGGGTAGATAGTTAGGAATTTAATTGCTGGGTCATATGGTAACTCCTCTATGTTTAACATTTTGAGGAACTTCCAAACTATTTCCACAGCAGCTGCACCATTTTATATTCCTAGAAGTATATGCGAGTTCTGATTTCTCCACATTCTCACAAACACTTGCTAATTTTTTTATTATAGCCATCCTAGTGGGTGTAAAGTGGTATCTCATTGTGATTTTGATTTCCATCATGGGTAATGATGTGCCTATTGGCCATTCATATATTGCC
>NW_012133858.1:1938012-1940978 GCF_000956105.1 Propithecus coquereli
CTTTAAATTTAACATACATTGTGCTGGATATAAAATCTTTGGCTTACATTTACTTTTATTAAATATCTCAAATTTTAACTCCATTTTCTTCTGTTATTAAACATTGGTGCTGAAAAATCTGATGATGATCTAATTTTCTTTTCTTTATAAGTTATGTGCATTTTTTTCCCAAATGAGTTTTTCTTTCTTTCTTTTTTTAAGTTCAATAATTTTATTAGAATACATCTTGGTGTTAGCCATTATGAGTAGATATATCCAAGAAGACAGTATTCTTTCAATATGTAGTTTCAAATTTTCAGTTGTTTTCTTAAATTAGAAGGCTTTGTTTGTATATTTTATACTTGTTTTCTTGCTTGCTTTTATTTTCTTTTTCAGGGACTCCTATTATTCATAGCTTGATCTTCTTTGCCTATTTTCAAAATTTATTGCTTTCTTTCGAAGCTTTTAAAATTATCTTTATTCATTTCTTTTTATTTAAAAAAATTTTCTTTCTTTCTACCTTTATTTCTCTTAAGAAATTATGTTGTATTCATTTGCTATTGAGCTCCTAGTTCAGCCTTCATTTCTAAAACGTTGATTTCAAATTCTTTCTTAAACTGTGTTGTCTCATTTCTGAACTTTCTAATTTGATTTATGTTGTTTTTCCATGTCTTACATGATTTCTTTAATGTCATTGAATGTAAATGAAATAGTACATTGGGTTTTGATCTATTTTTTGCATGTCTTTTTTGGCATGCTTTCATTGTCTGCAGATAGCATTCTCCTTATTCTCTTTCTTAAGTTAATGTTCTATTGGATTTGGCCTCAATATTTTTCTGTTGCTAAATTTTTGTGCACATGAATTTGATTTTTATGTGATTTTAAGAAGACATTTGGTTCGGGTAGCTTTTCTACCTTCACAGGGTTCCTTCACTATATTGTATCAGTGTAGTGTTAAAAAAATATTCTGGCTTGCTTTCCAAGATTTCCTGGTTCTGATACGCTCCTCTGCTTTTATTTGGAACTTGTTCTTCTGTCATGGATATTATCTTCATTTTGCTCAATTTTGATTCTACTCTGAACAGTTTCTCCTCTGTATGGGACCCTATCTTGGAAAGGAGCCCCAGCAGGTTTGTTTGGAAACTTTATAGCAGCTAGACTCTCCATCCCTTTCAGACCTTCCAGACGTGGATCCCTCGCACTCACACATTACTGGATTTCAGCTGCTGAACTCAAATTGCCCCAGCCATGCTTTCCAGTGAAAGCGTGGGCTATTTTGGGCTCTCTGTTCTCAGGCCTGTCAGATGTCTGTTGCTTCTCTCTTATTTCTCCTGCACAGACACAAATAACACTTTTTATGGCTATTATTGGTGGTTTTTCCCCAAATGGTTATACTTTGAGGCTCATAGAAACACCTTATCATCTAGTTTTCTGGAAATGGATTTTGATTTGTTGTCCTTGGAGTTTTGCGTTTTCTATCTAGTTGCCCTGTCTGTTTTTATGTGGAGATTCAGGAAGATCTAAAACCTATGCCACCACTGCCACTATCATCTTCCCAGAATTCCCTGTCACTTATTAAGTGTAGTAATTTATATGAACACTCTTTTGAATTCTCTACACATACAATCACATTGTCTGCAAATAAGTTTTTTCCTTCCTTTCCAATATTTAATCAGTAATACCTCATAGTCCTTCAGTCTATTTTGTTTGTCTGTTTGTTTTCATTTTTTTAGCTTCAGTTTTTATTCTGTAGCCCATGTTCTAAGTGTATACAAGGAGTGCCATTGGCAGTAATTACTTGTTACTTTCAGAACCAAATTTCTCTTGGCTTAGATATAGAAGGGCACTGCCCCTTGAGGCAGCCTCTACTGTGTACTGCCAACTTCATGGTGTCCCTGTGGCAAAGCATGCAGAGCATGGGCAGAATCCATGGCACGCTACTCTGCGAGGAAACACTAGCCACGGGAGATGTGGAGTTGGTGCTCACCTACCAGGCATGGGCAGAAGGGAATCAAAGAGGACTCCCCAGAGATTTCCAGGGATTCTTAAATTCCACTTTTAGCCATTTATGTACATGAATTGAGGCACCCCAAGGAGTGGGACTTTACTTACATAGCTCTTTTAAATGTTAAAGGTCTGTTTTCAATACATCAGGTAGATTCCCTGTTACATGTAAGTCAAGTTATGTCATTCCTCAGCTCCAAATCCTACAATGGCTCCCACAACACTCAGAGTGAAAGCCAAACTCATTACACTGCCCTACATGAGTCCGCGTGGTCTGGCCCCCATGACCTCCCTGACCTCATCTTCTCTTACTTTCTGCCTAATTTACTGGGCTCCAGCCACACTGGCCTCCTTGTTTTTCTTTGAACACTAGGTATGTTCCTACCCCAAGTCTTTTTCATTTTCTGTTCCCTCAGCCTGGAATGGTCTTTACCTAATGACTTGTTTTTTATACTTTTTAAGTCTATTCTCAAATGTTACCTTCTTAGTGAGGCCTTCCCTGGTCAAACTATCTTCAATAATAGCTGCCACCCTGATATTCCCCATTTACTTTCCCTGTTTTACTTTTATTTTCTGCTCTAATCACTAATATTCCATATATTTTATAATTTATTTTGTGTATTGTCTGCCCACCCCTCTAGAAAAGCAAAGTCCATGAGGAAAGTGATTTTTGCCTATTTTGTTCTTTGATGTAACCCCAGCATGTAGAACAATATCTGAAATATTGCTGGCCAATTCAATAAATATTTATTGAAATACTAGGTACACCTGTAAGAATCTGATTATGAGAAAGCCTTCTAAAAGTACAGATCTCTGTGGTTAATAGCATCAAGAGCAGACAGCTTTTAACGGTATAGTAAGTAAGACTGAAAGGATAGCTTAGAATGAAGGGCCACAGTCAGGAGGGCTGGGAATCCAGGGCTTGGAGGCCATGCTTTGAGTTCCTGGAAGGAGCAACCACCAGGAGGGAGAGAGGAGAACAG
>NW_012133858.1:1941028-1944792 GCF_000956105.1 Propithecus coquereli
GGTATTCTCTGAAGCATAGTAGTTTTTAATTTTGATGACATTGTATCTATTTTTCTTCCGTTGCTTGTGCTTTTTGTGTAATTTAATTGTGTATTTTGATAAATGCAAGTTCTTATTTTTCCACTATTATCAAAGGTGCCATAAAAACATCTTATATAATTCATTTCTGCATTTATAGTAAAATTGTCCATTATATACTTCAATATCCACAATAAAAAGCTGTGTGTGAGAAATATTTCACAAAAATATTTTTAAAGATTTTATCTCTACTAATAAGTTGATATGTATCCTTTTGGATGTTTCCTTTTTGTCTTGTCAGGAAACCCAAAGAAAAAATTTTAAACTTTTGTTAAAGAAAACTATTTGTAAGGAAAAATGTATATACATAAATGTGTAATCCATTGAATTTTCAAAAACGGACACAACCGTGCAACCAGCATGCAGGTCAAAAAACAAACATTATCAATGCTCCAGAAGTCTTCCTCTTGCTCTCTTCTGGTGACTATTGTCTCCTTTCTCATCCCTCCTGACCTCCAGGGTAACTACTATCCTGACTCTGACATCTTACGTTAGCTTTGCCTGTTCTTGTGCATTATACACAAAAAGTGTATAATCTTTTTGTCTGGCTTTTTTTGCTCAACATTATTTTTGTGTAGATATCAAGAGTATCCACAAATACCTACATTGTGGCATGTAGTTGTAGATTGTTTATTCTCATTGTTGTGTAGTACCCAATCATTAAGCATACCATGATGTATTTAGATATTACACTGTTGATGGGCATTTGAGTAGTTCACAGTTTGGGCCTACTACAAATAGTGCTGCTAAGAATATTCTAGTGCATGTATTTTGATGAATATATGTATGCAATTTTGCTGGAATTGTTGGGACAAAGGGTATGAATATATTCAAGTTTAGTAGATACTGCTAAACAGTTTTCCAAAGATTGCATCAACGTATACTACCCCAGCAGTGCATGAGAATTCCAGTTGCTCCATAACCTTCCCAATACTTGGTTTTGTCAGTCTTTTTTTTATTGCAGACATTCAAGTATGTAGTGTTACCACACTGTGGTTTTAATTTGCATTTCTCTGATGACTAGTGGAGTTGAGGCCTTTGTCATTTGTTTATTGGGGCTATCCGGATATGTTCTTTTGTGAAGTGCCTGTTCATATCTTTTGCTCGTATTTTTAAAACCCTGGGTTTTCTGTGTTTTTCTTATTGATTCACAATTCTTTATCATGGATAAAAATTCTCTGATGATACATGCATTGTGCATACTCCTCCCAGTCTGTGACTTGCCTTTTTCCTCAGTGGTGTCTTTAACGAACAGAAGTTCTCAATTTTAACGTAGAGCAATTTAACAATCTTTTCCTTTATGAATAATATTTTTTGTGTTCTGTTTGGCATGTTTTCTTGTCCTAAGTTCATGAAGATATTCATCTCTATTATTTTCCTGAAGTTATGTATTTTGCATTTCTATACTTCACCTGGAAGTAATTTTGCTGAAGTAGGATTCAAGTTACACTTTTTCCCCATGTGGATAGCCAACTGACCCCACATCATTTATTAAAAAGTGTCTATATATGCTCAACTCCTTCTGGATTGTCTCTTTTCTGTTCCATTGGTCTATTTGCCTCTCCTTGTCCCAATAGCATACTTAGCATGTCTTAATTACTAGCTTTATAATAAATCTTGATGTCCAAAAGGAGAAATCCTCTCATTCTCCTTTTTGTCCAGGCTATTTTTGGCCCTTTGAATTTCTATATAAATTTGAGAATCATCTTGTCAAGTTTCACACACACACACACACACACACACACACACACAAAAGTTCTTGGAATTTCTATTGCAGTTGCATTGAATTCATAGGTCAATCTGGGGAGAAATGATATCTTTACAATATTAGGTCTTCTAATCAACAAATATATTTAAAACTTCTTTAATTTCTCTCAGAAATATTATATGATTTTCTGTATAGAGATTCTACATATCTTTTCCTACTGTATTAGTCAGGGTTCAATAGGAGATATATGGCTTTGTCACAGGCAATTGACTTATGCAGTTTTGGAGGCTGGTTAAGCAGTCTCTGTAACGCTATTGTCTCCACATCTGATGCTAGAGCTTGAAGTCTACAAGTCAGGCAGTCAGGAGAGACGATCAAGAGATCAGAGCAGGCTGGAACCCCTGTGAACAGACTGAAACCCCTGTCAGTTGTTGTTGCCTCTGATCTAGGCAATGAGAATATCTTGCAGAAGCTGAGACCCTTTGTCATGGAGCTAAGCACACACATCTGGCCCCAGGAGTCTGATGAGTTCGTGGTGGGTCCAGGGGAAGGTAGAGCAAGGCAGGCCCAGCTGCTGCTTCAAGCCAACTGGAAGAATTAGCAGATTTGCAACCCTACGTATGCTACAAAATGGCCGAAACTTCCAAATCTAGAAAGAATCTCTCTTATGGTCTGTCTACCCTAACTGAAAAACACAAGAAAGAGAATTCTGGGAAATGCAGTTTGGCCTAATCAAGTCGATACATTACAAAGCCATTACAAACAGATATTTTATGTTTTATATGCTGTTGTAAATTATCTAAAAATTTCTTTTAAAAATATTACATCAAGTTGGTGTTTATATATTGACCTTATATCTAACAACCTTGCTGAACTCAACTTTTTAATCCTTTACTACAAAATAAAACATAGATATAGAAAACCACTGACAAGAAATATCACTTACTGAATTATTATAAGGTAAATATCCTTATTACCACTCAGGACCAGAATTAAAATTTTGCCAGCCAACCCAGAAACATTTCCATATATCCCATTCCAATCACATCCCATCCCTTCTCCCAGCAGTAACCATATCCTGATTTTTATTGTTATCATTTCTTGAATATCTTTATGGTTTTATCACCTAAGTGTGCATACCTTGACACTACTGTTTAGACTTGCTCATTTTCTTTTTCTTCTCATTTTTTTTTTTTTTTTTGAGACAGAGTCTTGCTCTGTTGACCCAGCTATAGTGCAGTAGCGTCATCATAGCTCACTGCAACCTCAAACTCCTGGACTTGAGTGATCCTGCTGCCTTAGCCTCCTGAGTAGCTGGGACTATAGGCGTGCGCAACCATGCCCAGCTAATTTTTCTATTTTTTGTAGAGATAGGTTCTCACTCTTTCTCAGGCTGGTCTCCAACTCCTGAGCTCAACAATCCTCCTGCCTCAGCCTCCCAGAGTGCTAGGATTGCAGGCATGAGCTACCGCACCTGGCCTCATTTTCAAATTTCATATATCTTTACATCTCTTAGTACTCCTTCATCTCTTTCTTTCCCTTGCAATTTATCTGTTGAAGTACCTGGGCCATTTGACTGATGTAGTTCTCACAGGTGCAATTCAACGTGTTCCTCTGTCCTCTATGGTTCTTAGAAATTGGCAACTTGATCTAGGGGCTTAAACAAGGTTCTTTGGCAAGACTACAGGTGAGAGTATGTTATTTCTTTGAGAGGTGCCTGTTTAGTTTTTGCTTTTCTTTGATACTAACAATTATAGATGATTAATGTCTAGATCTATTAATCTAGGCGGTTGCAAAGTGATTTGATCATTTCTGTTTCATTACTTAACTGGAATAATTTTACAAGGAGATACTTCTTCTTTTAATTTCTTTTTTTTTTTTTTACAGAGTCTCACTCTTTTCGCCCTGGCTAGAGTGCTGTGGCGTCAGCCTAGCTCACAGCAACCTCAAACTCCTGGGCTCAAGTGATCCTTCTGCC
>NW_012133858.1:1944891-1947487 GCF_000956105.1 Propithecus coquereli
ATCCTCCTGCCTCGGCCTCCCAGAGTGCTAGGATTACAGGCATGAGCCACCATGCCCAGCCTAACTTCTTTTAATTTCTTTTCAGCTATTCGGTGGTCCAGATGATACAGGAAAGCCTTGATTCTTTCTTTTTGTTTTCCCAGTTTTCAAGGTAATTAGTTGGGTCCCTGTCATCTTCAGAAGGTGACCAATTAGGTTTTTTTTTAAATTATGGTCATTTTTTAAACTCATGGATTTGAACATATTTAATGTGTTTTAGTAAATTGCAACTCTTATTCTTATTGAAGCTCAAATCATCCCATCATTGGCCAGGGAAACCTCCTTGATTTGGCTCCTGAGTCAGTTTGTTATTACCTTACTGGTCTTCCATAGCTTCCTTGTAACCTGTTATCTTATTACAGGCTCATTTTGAACATTTCCTGCCCCAGACCTAGAATTAGCCATTTCTCCAAGGAGTTCTAGTTTCTTTTAATGGAAAAATGGTATTTCAAGACCATAATCTGAGCACTAGGGATGTTGATTGCTACTGAATTGGTCATTATTTTTAGGCCTTTTGAGTGGACGGAGCTAGATACACACATACACACACATACGCACTATCTTGTCATTTCAAGATACTGCTACTGCAAAGTCTTGTCACAGGGTTTTTACTTAATCTCTTAATTTTAATTTACATCTGTGTATCTTTTTTCATCACCAAATCTTGGTTCTCAAAGGACACAGAGCATAATAAATAGAATTTGATATCCCATAATTACTTGTTGCTTTATCCATATTATATGTACAAAAGTCTTAGCATAGTAAAATAATACTAATAGTATCATCATGAAATATAGGTACTGAAAATAGTTTAAAAGTTTTCATATATGCTATCCTCTTCCTGTTTTCCAATGGATGGACTATAACTACAATGTCACATTATATAATCATTATGTAATGTACTCTCGCACTTCTAACCCCCATTGAGTCTTAGCTCTACAAGTAAGTTTACTTATTTATACTCACCACTAGTCTTTTTACAGATAACTCTCTGGTCATTTTGGTTGTCTGCATCTTGTTACCAACTAGATTCCTCAGAAGGGGCTCATATTTCCTGAGTCCTCGTATACTGATAGCACTTTGTTTATTCCCTTTAAATTTAACATACATTGTGCTGGATATAAAATCTTTGGCTTACATTTACTTTTATTAAATATCTCAAATTTTAACTCCATTTTCTTCTGTTATTAAACATTGGTGCTGAAAAATCTGATGATGATCTAATTTTCTTTTCTTTATAAGTTATGTGCATTTTTTTCCCAAATGAGTTTTTCTTTCTTTCTTTTTTTAAGTTCAATAATTTTATTAGAATACATCTTGGTGTTAGCCATTATGAGTAGATATATCCAAGAAGACAGTATTCTTTCAATATGTAGTTTCAAATTTTCAGTTGTTTTCTTAAATTAGAAGGCTTTGTTTGTATATTTTATACTTGTTTTCTTGCTTGCTTTTATTTTCTTTTTCAGGGACTCCTATTATTCATAGCTTGATCTTCTTTGCCTATTTTCAAAATTTATTGCTTTCTTTCGAAGCTTTTAAAATTATCTTTATTCATTTCTTTTTATTTAAAAAAATTTTCTTTCTTTCTACCTTTATTTCTCTTAAGAAATTATGTTGTATTCATTTGCTATTGAGCTCCTAGTTCAGCCTTCATTTCTAAAACGTTGATTTCAAATTCTTTCTTAAACTGTGTTGTCTCATTTCTGAACTTTCTAATTTGATTTATGTTGTTTTTCCATGTCTTACATGATTTCTTTAATGTCATTGAATGTAAATGAAATAGTACATTGGGTTTTGATCTATTTTTTGCATGTCTTTTTTGGCATGCTTTCATTGTCTGCAGATAGCATTCTCCTTATTCTCTTTCTTAAGTTAATGTTCTATTGGATTTGGCCTCAATATTTTTCTGTTGCTAAATTTTTGTGCACATGAATTTGATTTTTATGTGATTTTAAGAAGACATTTGGTTCGGGTAGCTTTTCTACCTTCACAGGGTTCCTTCACTATATTGTATCAGTGTAGTGTTAAAAAAATATTCTGGCTTGCTTTCCAAGATTTCCTGGTTCTGATACGCTCCTCTGCTTTTATTTGGAACTTGTTCTTCTGTCATGGATATTATCTTCATTTTGCTCAATTTTGATTCTACTCTGAACAGTTTCTCCTCTGTATGGGACCCTATCTTGGAAAGGAGCCCCAGCAGGTTTGTTTGGAAACTTTATAGCAGCTAGACTCTCCATCCCTTTCAGACCTTCCAGACGTGGATCCCTCGCACTCACACATTACTGGATTTCAGCTGCTGAACTCAAATTGCCCCAGCCATGCTTTCCAGTGAAAGCGTGGGCTATTTTGGGCTCTCTGTTCTCAGGCCTGTCAGATGTCTGTTGCTTCTCTCTTATTTCTCCTGCACGGACACAAATAACACTTTTTATGGCTATTATTGGTGGTTTTTCCCCAAATGGTTATACTTTGAGGCTCATAGAAACACCTTATCATCTAGTTTTCTGGAAATGGATTTTGATTTGTTGTCCTTGGAGTTTTGCGTTTTCTATCTAGTTGC
>NW_012133858.1:1947537-1950370 GCF_000956105.1 Propithecus coquereli
TAATAAGTCTTGAAATCAAGTGGTCCTAGTCCTCCAACCTCATTCTTTTTTGAAGTTATTTTGGCTATTCTAGGTTCCTCATATTTTCAAGTGAATTTTAGAATATGCTTATTGATTTATTTAAAAAAAAAAGGGAATGTGACAGTGATTGAATTGAGTCTATAGGTCAATTAGGGGAGAATTTACATCTTAACAATATTGAGTCTTCCAACTCATGAACACAATATCTCTCCATTTATTTAAATTTTCTTTAACTTTCTCAGCAATGCTTTATAGTTTTCAGTATATAGGTATGTCACATTGTTAGATTTATTCCTAAATATTTCATACTTTTGGTGCTATTGTAAATGATATTGCTTTTAATTTGACTTTTCAAATTGTTTCTTTTTAGTACATAGAAAAACCTCCAGTGTTTTGGAATGGTGAGAGTGGACATTTTGTCTTCTTTCTGATCTTTTAGAGAGTTTTCAGTCTTTTACCATTCGAAATGATGTTAGCTATAGGTTTTTTATTGATGCACATTATCAGTTCTTTTCTATTCTTGGTTTGTTGAGACTTTATCAGGAATGGATATTGAAATTTGTCAACGCTTTTCCTATATCTATTGAGATGATCATATAGTTTTCTTTTTTAGTTGGTAAATATGGTGAATTGTATTGATTGATCTTGGGATATTAAACAAATTTGCATTTCTGGGATAAATCTCACTTTGTCACGATGCATTATCCTTTTAATATTTGGTTGTACTCAATTTGTTAAAATTGTGTTTACAATTTTGGATCTTTGTTCACAAGGGTTATTAGCCTATAGTTTGTCTGGTTTTTTCTTTCTTCTTCTAATGTCTGTTAGATTTTGATATCAGGGTAATGCTATCCTCAAAGAGCGAGTTAGGGAGTAGTTCCATATTTTCAGTTTTTAAAAAGCATTTGAGTAGTATTTCTAAGGCATAACTTAGCTCAGGGTCTCAGAAGAATGCAGTCAAGGTGTCAGCCATGGCTGCAGTCCTGAAGGCTACAATGGGGGAGTACCTGTCTCCAAGCTCATTCACATTGCCATCAGCAGAAGGTCTATTTTGAAGTTCTCTGACATAGCTATTGGTAAGCCCCAGGTACTTGCTGGCTGTAGGCTGGAAACTTAAGTCCCTTGCCATATGGGCCTTTCCACAGGGCAGTTCACAACATGGAGCTGGCTTCTCTCAGAGGGAGCGAGTGGAAGACTGAGAGAGATCCAAGATGAAAGCCACAGTTTTTGTGAACTAACATCAAAAGTGACATCTCATTAATAAGAAAGTCAGTAAGTCCACCGCATACTCAAGGAAAGGGGATTTCAAAAGAGCGTGACTACAAGGAGGTGGGAATCATTGGAGAACATCTTAGAGACTGCCTGCTACAGTGTTTATGATATTACCTTATTATCCTTCTCGTATCTGCAGAATCTATAGGGATGTTACCTCTCCCACTCTTTATTTGGGTAATTGTATTTTCTCTCTTTTTTTCTGATTATTTTGGCTAGAAGTTGATCAATTTTACTGACCTTAATAGTCAGCTTTTGGTTTTACTGATTTTTTTCTATTGTTTTTTTGTTTTCTATTTTATCAATTTCCATTCTAACATTTATTATTTCCTTTCTTCCTTATTTTGGGGCTCATTTGCTCTTTTTTTTTGTTCCTGTTTGTAAAGTGGAAGCTGAAGTCATTGATTTGAGATCTTTCCTCTTTTTTAATATGGAGTTTAGTGCTCTAAATTTTCTCCTAAGTACTACTTTACTGGCATCCTACAAATTTTATGTTGTATTTTGATTTTCATTCAGTTCAAAATACTTTCTAGTTTCCCTTTTGCTTTTTTCTTTGATCATGGGTTATTTTAAAGTGTTCTATTTCATTTATGAATATTTCAGGATTTTCCAAAGATCTTTCTTTTATTGATTTTTTAATTTTAATTTCATTGTATTTACAGATCCCACTTTATAGAGACAGAGCTCCCTCCTTCCGATCCAGTAAATGCTGTGAGCATTTACTGATGATGGGATGATGACAACCATGTCATAACAGTAATTGTGCAAAAAAGGGTGTGACCACTTCATGTAGGCCTGATATTGATTTAGGCCTGATTGCAGGATGGACAAAAAACATCAGAAACTACTTGTATGCATTAACCCCGATCCTACCTCATTAACTTCCACTGACTCACCCGCATTCCATCCCACAGCCAGTACCCAAGAAAGTCCCCATCCCTGCTCTTGGTCCTAGATCTCTTCACCTCCCCTCTGCTTTGCACCTCTTTTCCTGTGCCATTCCTGCTTAGCTATAGCTGCTGACTGCATGGTACAACACCTATTTCTGGCTCTATTCCCAATGTCTGGAATTGTGGATCAATATAATTTTTCCCTTCTATGAACCTTAGTTTCCTTTTTGGATGAGGCCTTGCAGGATCTGCTCCTGGCCACTCTGCCTCATTCAGTCCTGGGGCCTGGAAAACTACCCCAAAACTGAGCTATGTGGCCAGTATTTATTCTAGGCCTGACTGGCTCCTCTTCTTTCTTCTTGGCCAATAACCATGAAATCAGGTATTTAGAGAAGGCCCCAGACATCCTTACAGGGCACAATAGTGTGCAAACTTTCTTTTGGCCAAAAAGATCAGTACTACTTTCTTCTCTTCCCAGTCACCTTCCCTTCAGCTCCAGTTACTCAAACCACAAAGAGGACAAGCCTGAAACAAACAATGTGAAAGGAGCACAGCTCCTAGCCCTATAGTAAGGCATTATTTTTTGAAAAGCTATTTTTTAAAAAAAAGAATATGCTTTTTTTTTTTTTTTTGAGACAGAGTCTCACTCT
>NW_012133858.1:1953079-1959991 GCF_000956105.1 Propithecus coquereli
AATACCTGTACACACAGTCACCAATTCAGAGATCCCAGAACTGGAACAAAATAACGCATCTGATTGTGATGCTGCATCTTTGAACAAATTTTATTTTTATAAAAAATGTAATATCTGCAACTGAATTTAAACATTATTGTATTATTTTTATTTTGCTAAAATATTTTTCTTCCTCTTGCATGCACATATGCGCGAATACCTATACACACAGTCACCAATTCAGAGATCCCAGAACTGGAACAAAATAACGCATCTGATTGTGATGCTGCATCTTTGAACAAATTTTATTGTTCAATAAAGCACGTTTAAAACTGGGGGTTATTTTATCTTTCCTTGTTTGATCTTATAAGCTACTTATTTGTAAGATGTGTTTTTATCCACGATGCCTCCTAGTATTTTATTCTTTATGCCAAGTTATGCTCCAACTGCAAATAAAACAGGCAGCAAAATTTTAATAGAGTGAAAAGAAATATATATGTTTCTAGTATAATGCTGTGTACAGGTGTTCCTCTCTTAACAGAATATATAAATGCTTGATAAGCCTTGCATTCTGCAAAATTGTATATAAAAATAATGGGTTGAGGGAAAAATAGGATGGGGCCATAACACTCAAAACATTTAACTTTGTGAACAGAGTGCTAATAAAATAACAATTATTTCCACTGAAACACTATCACTCAGTAAATGTCCACTATCGTTTGTACCCAGGATGGCAATTGACTTCTGCAGTTTTAAATCTCAAGATATAGATCCTCAGGGGCATTCATCTCCAATGGGTAATACTGTCACCAAAACCAAAAATCTGTTCTGGATCTGTGCTTTCTTCAACAATCAATTGAAGTTTTTGAACATAAGGCAAATATCTTTTCTGCTTCTTCATCTATTTCTACAGCTTCATGTTGCAGGAAGGACACCAGTTCTTGAAGCCATTAAACCAGTCACCACTTGCCCCAAGGGAAGTAACTGCCATAGTATTCTTAGCTTAAGGCTTTCTTTTCTAACCTTGAGAAAGCTTGTCCCTGAATGCTTTAAACTACTGATCTGCTGAGGAAGAATTACATATAAAACAATGACATCTTTTCTTATACCAACTAGCACCAACTGAGTATTAATTTGCATGGAGGAAATGTGTTGCAGCTGAAAAGACTGCACTCCCTAGTTCTCTGACCTTGAAATGCGTGATTTTCCTAGTTATTTTCTTGGCAGCAGCCACAGTTGGGATTTAAATCTCCTTCCTCCTAGGATCACTGAACACATATTTCCTGGGCACCTATTATGTTTGAGTCTGTGCTAAATACTCGAGACGGTGGCAAGCATGATAGGACAGACAAGGTCCCTGTGTTCACAGACTTTACATTCTGGTAGGGGACACAGATGACCAAAAGGTAAATCAATAAATATGGTAATATCAGATTATACATGCTATAAAGAAATTAAAACAGGGCGATGGGATACGAAATGAATGAGGAGATGACCGCTGAGTAGAGAGGTGCTTCTCTGAAGAGATGACGCTGGAGCCAAGACCTATAAGATGAGCAGGAACCACTCATGGGAAGATCTGGGGAAGACTGTCAGGCAAGAGGAGCAGTACGGGCACAGTAAGCACAAAGGCCTTGAGATGGGAGGAAGCTTAGTGTGTTTGAGGAACACAATGAAAGGTGGTTGGGGCAGCCTCTGGGTATACTTCAGACGGAGTGCCACACTTCACCATTATGCTGAGGCTGACCTAGTGACCAAGTCACTGCTGCTGAACAATTCCATGTCCTCCATGCTTAAAATGGCAAATGGCACTGCAAAATGCCACTGACTGATCCTCATCTGAGTGCCAAATCCATAGGCAATGGAGCACAACATGCCTGGTCACCACTCAGTGTAAGGCTGGAGTGGGCTGGATGAGTTTGGCCAGTCTGAGGACGCTGTCCTATCCAGAAGTCAGCGGTGGGCTGGGGAGAGAGGGCTGGAGCAGGGCTAATCAAGGGGTGGCCCAGGACCTGGGCAGGATGAGGGCAGAGTGTTGGGGTAAGAAACACAGGATGGGCCCTGAGAGAAGGATAAAATTGCAGCCGGGGCAAGATTCTACAGATTTCCCTTTGGGAAAAAAGTCACCATTGTGCTTGTTTTGATAGCCAAGGGGCCATAAAAACTTCCCCAGATCAGCCAGTGATTTTCCAGCCTCCAGAATTGTCTAGCAAACGGCCAGGTGGTAGGATTCACTGCTTTTGCAGAAACCTTAACACACCCTGACTGGTTCCACTTTGCTGTCTGCAAACTTTTATGTTTCTCTGGAATCTTTCTCTACATGGTCTTCATTTTTAATACAAATACCTCATCTTCTCAGAAGGACAGGCAGGACATATATTTCCAGGCTTCGGTGATGATAGAGCAGCTCTCTTCTTTGGATACCCTTGCAGTAGTTAGCACAACACTGGGCTAGATCTTTCTCCTTCTCAAGAGGGAAGTTTACTGCAAGGCCACTACATTTCAGGGGGAACTTCTCATGTTGCTTAACACCACAGTGAGAGACAAGCTTTGCTGTACCCGCTAGCAGCTGGTAGCACCAAATGATACGAGTGGTCTGGGTTTCATGACTCCGGCTATGGGCGGTGAGAAACTGGGCATGGGGCTGCTTACCTGTTCTTCCTGCAGCGAATTGTGAAGGCAAGAAAGAAAAGCATCAGCAGAAGTCCACAGCTGAGAGAAGTCCAAACAACACCCAAGAGGACAGGAGATAATGAACGGCTGTGGTGGGAAGATGTCTGAGGACAGAATAGAGAGAAGCTGTTCGTAATGATCTTCTGTAGATCAGACGGGAACTGCCCCATCATCACCAAAGCTGGGAAATACATGCCGTGCGTGAGCAGTTCTCCCTACCCCCCTTCCTCTTTCCACCACTGCCACCATGCATGTCCGAACAGCCCTGACACCCCGTGGCTGCTCACTTACAATTGTTGTCCTGCAGAGATCATGAAGGGGTCTCCGATCCAGCTCCTGGCTAGGAAAACTGTCACAAAATTCAGAGCAGTTTATTTCAGACTCCATGTCGCCGCATGCCCCTCTTGGTGTGTGCTTATTCACAGTCTTGGTTATCCACTGGTAGGGATGCAGATCTTTAACTAAAACACAAGAGCAACTCAGATCTTTTCTTCAGAGGCCCCATTTTGGAGCTGGCTCCTGGCTCAGAATCCGCAATGAACAGCTCATTCAGGTGGAGGCAAAGGGCTATTTCACTAGGCTCCTTCATCAGACACCCTCCAGCATCCTTCAACTGGCCCCCTGCGGCCAGCGCATACCACGGGTGTCAAGAGTGGGCATCTTAGTAACCACCAGGTTACACAAAGTGATGGTTCTGACTTACCACGAGGTGGCAGTCACTGCTCCAAGTACTTTCATGCTGGTCCCTGAAGAAAGGGAAGCAATTAAACCTGTTAAACAAATACACACACGGTTTATGACAGAGATTTTAACATACTTTATATATTTTAATTATATAGTTATATACATTAGTTTATATATTACAAAGGTTTTAAATATAATATGTTTAAATACAATATATTTTAAGCCATTATAATAAATAATACTTTAAAAACAAAGATAAAGCACATTTAAAGATTTCTAGGTACAAAGCTCTGTAGTCTCTCTCCAAATCTTTTTTATGGTCCAGCACTGTAAAAACCGTAGCTTAGACTTGTGAGGCACATCTTCTTTTTTTCCCCTACTGGGAAACTCCCTGCCCTTCCAAGAGCCTTCCATGTGGCTCATGGCTTAAGCTCTGTGTGGTCCTGGGTGACGCTGGGCTCAGGTGCCCCATGCTGTCTCCATACATGCTCGGTCAGTCACTTCAGCTCCTGGTCTCTCAGGGAGTAGAGGAACATTCTATGCCCAGTCAGCTGGGGTCACAGAAGGGTACGCAAGCCCTTTGCAGGAGTTTTTATTTGTTTGTTTTTAAACTGTTAGACTAACAGAAGTGAAGATAGGCTACTTAGGCAATGGGGAAAGAAAGTGAGGAGCTCTGGGAATTCCCATAATGTGAGTGGCCAGAGGATGGTATTATTTCACTCAGAAGATGCTGGCAATATGAATACTGTGGTTGAAAAAACCCCTCAACCTTGTAGAACAAAAGTAGAAGAGCAAAAAGGCTCAAATTAGCACCAGTAGAAAAGATATTCATATCCCTAATTCTTTAAAGTAATCAGTGCCTTAATAGAGAAAATAGATTAGAAATTTTACCAGTGGGAATTTAGAAGAGGATGGCACTTCTGCTTTGTGCTTGTGAAACAGCTTAGCACAGTTTTCTTTGATTATGGAGGAAAATTGGACAAGGCAAAAAATATCAATTACTATTATTTCAATAGCCACTGAACATAGGGCCCATGTTTAGGCCAAAACAATAGTGACAGGTGTAGAATGCTAGCTTTGGATTTTGTGTGCTTAGACACAAACAATATAGCACCAGGTGCTGCCCATTCATTGGCTTCTCATATGTTCCTGAATTATTTACCAGGTTCATTACAATAAAATCCTCAGAGAACTAAAACTGCTATCTCCTGTCAAGACATTTAAATTCTTGCATCGTCTGGTCATATTACTAAATGCAAAATTAAGAAGCAAATAAGAAAACCTATTTGCATTCTAATTTGGTTGAGATTTTAATTGCTAAAAAGACTTTTTTTCCTTATTAAAGAGTTACATTCTCTATTGTGCCTTCTAGCACAGAGAAATATCACAAACCACAGGGAGGACTACACTACATGAAGGATTGGAAAAAGATGTATTTTTCCTATATAGTAATCACACTGGTAAATAAGTACACTTATATTTAAACCATTATTAATTTCATGCTTATATATCCTTGTATTATATAGAAGAAATATGTATGTATGTGTATCGATATGTATATGTATATACATAAAACCTCATTTTGTTCTCACTACAGCTGTGTTGTGTGATATAGACAACACCATTCCTCGTTTTCAAATAAAGAAACCAAAAAGCAAAGAAGTGGAGAACCCTCCTTGAAATCTGCAGAGGCAGGAATCTAGGAGTTTACTGGGTCAATATCCGCCCAGTATACTCTCCACAAGTGGCGGACACTCAGGACTGGTCTCTTCCAAGAAGACACTAATGGCTGTTGGGTTTCTCCAGCTTTAGTTCCAAGAGCTGCACTTCCGTTGGTTCCCTAGTGCATGGAACACCATAGTGTATCTATATCAGTGGTTCTTAACTACACAATTTTGTACCTTCAGAGGACATTTGGAAATGTCTGGAGACATTTGTGGTTGTTAAAATTGGGAGAAGCGTGCAATTCACATCTAGTAGGTGAAGGCCAGGGATGCTGCTAAACATTCTACAAGTCACAGGATGTCCAAAGAACAAAGAATTATCTGGTCCCAAATGTCAATAGTTCTAAGGTTGAAAAACTCTGTTCCATACTGCGGATTCCAGAAGAGCTGACAGTCTTAAACCCAAATAATCTTTGAGAGATTCTGTGAGTATGATGGGGTTGTCATCTGAATAAAGTCCTAGGGAATGTAACCCTGACTGGGGATAAGTTTCTGAGTATATTCTAAAGGTCCCCTTGGATAGGCTGAACTCTCTGGCATGGAACTTTGAATGCTAGGCCCCCTTTAGTGCATGGATATCCAGTGTAGAAACTTTATACACCATGATATAGAGCATCCACATGGGGCAGCCATTCAACTTCCAAGTCGGCACACATTCACAGAGATTCACACACGACAAGCTGGTGAAACAGTTATGGCTCAGTTATTGAGAGCAAAAGAGTTAAATGGTTTCAAAAAGTGTTGAGTGATTGGAAAAATGGATGGGGAGTAGTCAAAGAGGGTAATGGTGAGACATCTGACCACAAGATAGACACAGAATCTAAAGCACAAAGAGAAAGGCCTGCCAGGACCCCCCAAAAGCAACCCTTGCCCAATGTCCCCACACACAAAGTCTCTAGAGATAAACTGCTTATGTCACAGACAATAGTAGACCCAAGGCCACGCATGGCAGTGCTTGCAATTTATTTGATAGAGATTACAGAATCCTTTCGAATGATTAGGATCAGACAAATAGACACTGCATCAGTTACACTGTTCCCAAGTGCAAGATGGTCATTTACAGATTCACAGTTCTCAACAGCCCAATATCTTTTCCACAAAATCTCCCCTATTTTTCTACTCATTATTTCTGGCCACTGAAAAACTAGTCATACAACTACTGTCTTTTAACAAGTTGTGTTGCAGTTGGCAGAACTTCTGCTTCTGTCCATGAAGAATCCACTATTATGGGAATTGCTTTCTCCTGTAAACAACTTGAAAACCAGACAAAACATATGAAACAACTCTTTTCAGGCATTGGACAACACATTTCACAGGACTCTGGTTTCTAAGAGATACTACCTGGTGTCAGTTTCCAGGCCACAGCACATGCAGGGAAAACTAAACAGAACCTTAAAGTCTTCCTGAGGTAAGTAGAATAGATTGGAGTTGCAGGATCTTAAGGTGGCTAGAGTTTGTGGGGGCAGAATATGGAGAAGAGGGAGATATGGTGGGGGAAGCACTTTGGAAATCTGCAGGAGATCCCCTCAGTCTTTTACTGGGTATGAATATGGGCATGACTAAGAGGAAAGTACTTGAAGTTGAAGAAATAACCACTGGTAGGTAGTAGCTGAATAATTCCCAGAGCTCACACAGAGCTGAGACTACTTTGTGTTCCCATCAGCCAGAGTGGAGAGACCCCACAATATCCAGGACAATGGATAGAATCCTTAGAAAAACCATATCTTAGCAGTGAAACTAAATTAACCCAAGACTAGAGGCTACTCTGGATTTGCCCAAATATTGTTTAAAAGGAAGCCTCAAAGGATCAAAGTGATCCATAGAGTTCAACAACATAAAATTCAAAATGTCT
>NW_012133858.1:1961306-2002393 GCF_000956105.1 Propithecus coquereli
GCGCATGCCTGTAGTCCCAGCTACTCGGGAGGCTGAGGCAGGAGGATCGCTTGAGCCCAGGAGTTTGAGGTTGCTGTGAGCTAGGGTGACGCCACACCACTCTAGCCTGGGCAACACAGTGAGACTCTGTCTCAAAAAAAAAAAAAAAAAAGAAATGTTAAAGAAAGTTCTTTAGGCAGAAGTAAAATGATACCAGATGCAAATTTGGATCTATACAATGGAATGAAGAGTGCTGGAAATGGTAAATACATGAGTAAATGTAAAAACTATTTTTGTTATTTTTAAAGCTATGCTGATAAGCATGTACCTATTGGAAAAATACCCCTCTACCGAATTCTTCTTTACACTTATAGCACCTATATCCTTTCATTTTTCAGACACAATTGCCTTGGTTTATACTCTCATTGCCAGTTGAGCTGCAGTCCGAATTACCAACAATAAAACCAAATCATGACAGAGTTCTGGTGCTAGGAAGTGATGGGACAAATGTGTAAGGGGATGATATATATACATTAATGTAGAATTCTATCGATACATGTTCCCTTTCTCCTGAAAACTCTGTTGCTGCTGATATTCATTCACTAACTTTTTTTTGAGCACCAACAATATGACAGGCACTGTTCTAGGCACCTGCAATACACTGGTGAACAAAATAAAGATCCCCACCTTTAAAGAATTTGTGTTCCAATGGGGGAGTAAAACAATCAGCGGACACAATACATAAATGAATAAAATAATGTTAAGGGGGCGGCCAAGATGGCAGACTAGAAGCAGCCTGCACTTGCCGCTCTCAAAGAGAGGATCAAAGGTTGTGGGTAGAGATTCACCTGTGGACGGACCATCTCAGAGAGAGCACTCTGAATCATCAGAGAAGCAACTGGACACACCCAAAGTGGGGGAGAAAGAGGCAGAGTGATCCCCCTTGGCAAGATCAGAAAATATCTGGGGAAAGTGTCCGCACATGGAGAAGGGTTAGAGGAGAGATCCCCTGGGCTCCACACTCCCTCAGCAGACACAGCAACCCAAACTGCGAGGGGGCTCCCCCACCACAGCAGGCCTCTGAACTGATCAGGGAGCTGTTTGGATACTGAGCAGCAGCATTGCACTGGAGAGCTGGAACAGTGGGGTCCTTCAGCTTCTAATCTCGGGTTGCTGCAACAGACACCACTCTGCGCTTTCAGCCCCAGAGCTCCTGGTCTGCAGGGAGGTTGGCCCTACTATAGCCACTTCCCCATTACTTTGCCAGGCCAGGGAGGGAGTGGCAAGAGCAGGCGCTGTCATGTGCACTGTGACCCAGCCCCCCCCACCAGCCACCTCCCACGGATCCAAACAGAGCAGGCGCCCACCAGCCCTCAGCATCTGCTGCTGCCATCTGGATAGCACTTCTGCTACCACCTGAGTAGCACTGCAGCAGCTGCCACAGTCAGACTAGGGTGGAGGGAGAGCCCCAGCTACTGCAGCTGCCTGACACAGCACTGCACGTCTTCCCAGCCCCACCAACCATGGGTGGTCCAGCTGCTGTGGCCCAATGAGCCACCCCGCCACTGGCCATGGTCCTGCCACCCACTTGGGCACCAGGCAACATCCCTCCCCCAAAATGTCCAGGTGCCCATCAATGTCCTGTGGCCTGCCCTACTGCCAGCTTCAGTCTGGCGATGTGCCCAGGCACCTGCAAAGGTCCCACAACCCACCCCACCACCGTCTATGGTCCCACAATGCACCCAGACACCCACCAAGGTTCCACAACCCATCCCACCACCCGCTGTAGTCCTGCAATATGCCCAGGTATACCTCCTAGATTACCTACTGGATTGTAATTTATTGCAATAAAGATTTTATTTTGTCTTTTGCAGCTTTTTAAAAAAAGAAATAAATGAAATAGAGAAGAGAGAAAGGATAGAAAACATCAATAAGACTAAGACTTGCTTTTTTGAAAGGATAAATAAAATTGACAAACCTTTAGCTAGACCTAAGAAAAAAGAGAGATGACACAAATAAATGAAATCAGAAATGTAAGAGTAGACATTACAATTGATGCAACAAAAATAAACAGAATCATGAAGACAAATCCCTGACATGCCCAGGCACATGCCAAGGTCCCACAATCCACCCATGTGCTAGCCAAGGTCCCACAACCCGCCCAGATACCAGCCTATGTCTTGCAACCTGCCCAGACACTGACCAAGTCCCCCCTACCCATCTGGACCCCCACCAAAGTCCCACAACCTGTTCAGGCACCCACCAAGGTCCCGCCACCCAGACAGGGACCCACTAAGGTCCTATGACATGCCCAGATACTGGCCAAAGTCTTGCGACATGCCCAGGCACCCTTCAAGGTCCTACAACGTGCCCATGTACCAGCTAAGATCATGCTACTTGCCACCATGGGAGGGACTTGCCCGGCCCTTGGCAAGAGCTTTCAACAGCAGCCTGGGGATCAACCCACCAATCTAGAAGAATATCCCTCAGCACCAGCTTGGGCTGTGACAACCACAGAGGAACAGGAGAATGCAGAAGAACAGCTGTGTTACAGGCTCTCAGTGCATCCTCCCTCTCCTACCAGGTCAATCCTCCAGAGTAGGACATAAAAGCACTATCTAGGAACCTCTCCTCCTCTCACTAAGTAGGAGAGTTCCCAGCAAAGGAGAACAGGGGCAATGCAAACCTATCAGCCTGAGCTGAGAGAAGAGGTTGTAGATGAGAAGAAATCAGCAAAAGAATTCTGGCAACATGAAAAAACAAGCTAGTTCGACACCCCAAAGGATCACAATAGATCCACAGCAACAGACCCCAACCAAAAGGAAATTATCAAAATGTCAGAAATGTAATTCAGAATATGGATGGCAAATAAGATAAATGGGATTAAAGAAAAAGCTGAAAACCAACACAAAGAGACAAACAAAAAAAAATATTTCAGGACATAAATGAAAAATATGAAAAACTTGCTGAAGAGATACACAACATAAGAAAGGATATAACTGAACTTAAAAAAATGAAAGGGTCATTTAGGGAATTTCAAAATACAAAAGAAAGCTTCAACAACAGACTAGATCAAGCAGAAGAAAGACTCTCAGAGCTTGAAGACCAGGCTTTCAAACTAACCCAGTCAGTCAAATATGCCAAAAAAAGAATAAAGAAGAATGAACAATCACTCAGAGAAATATGGGACTATTTGAAACTAGCCAATATATGAATTATAGGTACCCCAGAGGGAGAAGAAAAAGCAAAAAGCATGGAAATCTTATTCAAGGAAATTATTGAGGAGAACTACCCTGGTATTGCCAGAGATTCAGATATCCAGATACAAGATGGTCATCAAACTCTGGGAAGATTCACAGCAAATAGGACATCTCCAAGACGCATAGTCATCAACCTGGCCAAAGTCAAAACAAAGGAGAAAATTCTACAAGCTGCAAGACAAAAGCAACAACTAACCTACAGAGGAAAACCCATCAGGCTAACAGCAGACTTTTTAGCACGGAAAAGATGGGGGCCCCATTTGTAGTCTTCTTAAACAGAACAACTGCTAGCCAATAATTTTGTATCCTGCAAAACTAAATTTTTCATAAATGACGGAGAAATAAAGACTTTTTCAGATAAGCAAACACTAAGGGAATTTGTCACTACTAGACCTGCCCTACAGGAAATGCTCAAAAGTACATTATACATGGAACAACACAATAGATATCCATCAGTGTAAAAAAATCCAACAGTTAAAGCTCACAGTTCTTATAAAACAATAGCACAAGAGATAAACAAAATACGACATCATCCAACAGGTTGAACAGAACAGCATCTCACATACAATACTAACACTCAATGTGAATGGTCTGAATGCCCCACTCAGAAGACACAGACTGGCTAAATGGATGAAAAAACACAACCCAACTATTCCTGTCTCCACAAAACACATCTACACCACGAGGACTTGCACAGACTTAAGGTAAAGGGATGGGAAAAAAATATTTCACACAAATGGAAACCAAAAGCAAGCAGGTGTAGCCATTCGTGCAACAGATAAAATAGAGTTTAAATAAACAATGGAAAAAAAAAACGAAGATGTTAATTACATAATGGTAAAGGGAGCAACTCAGTAAGAAGACATAACAATCCCTAAATATAGATGCACCTAACACAGGAGCTCCTACATTCACAAAGCAAATTCTACTAGATCTAAGCAAAGAAATAAACAGTGACATCCAGTCACAGAAATTAAACAACCTACTAGTGAACGCTACTTGGGTCAATGTTGAACTTGAGATGGAAATCTAAAGATTCCTCAAACTGAATGACAAAGGGTACACAAGCTTTCAAAATCCGTGGGACACAGTAAAAGCAGTCCTAAGGGGAAAGTTCATAGCTTTAATTGCCTACATCAAAAAGACAGAAAGATTACAAATTAACAATCTAATGTCACATCTCAAGGAACTAGACAACGAACAAAACAAACCCAAAGCCAGCAGAAGAAAAGGAATAACAAAGCTCAGAGCAGAACTACACAAAATGGAAGCCAAAAAAAAAAAAGAAAAAAGAAAAACAATACAAAGGATCAATGAAACAAAAAGTGAGTTCTTTGAAAAGATAAACAAATCAATAGACCGCTAGCCAGATTAACCAGAAATAGAAGAGGAAGAACTCAAATAACCTCAATCAGAAATGAAAAAAGACATTACAAATGATACCACAAAAATACAATCCAAAGCCCAAGGATACCAAAGCTTTGTTTTCTCTGAGATCCATGTCAGACTAAAGGAGTGAATCAGGTCCACTCCCCTTCACCCCATTCCGCCCACCTTCCATCCCTGCCAAGGTCACACAGCGATCCCATTCTGCCTGGAAACTCCCCTAAGAAGGATGTGTCTGGAGCAGCCACCTCTCTTCCCCCTGTTCTTTCCTCTGGTGAATTCCCCGCACAAGCCCTGCTCCAGGAACCTTGGGATGATTATTCAGAAACCAGGAAAGATGTAGAAAACTTAATTAGAAGCACTTCAAAGGCTTTAAAGGGGAACTTTTATCACTGTGTACCTTTTCTCTCTTGGGCCTGCTCCACAAACTTCTAGCCACAATCCTGGAACTGTTACCCCTATGATGAATTCTTGGATTATACCACCACTCCTTCCTGATCTCTGTGTTTCAAAGTCCCTCCTCTCCTGCCCTTCTCAGCCCACAGTTGATGATCTTTCCACAGTCTGGAGAACATTTTTGCTCAATACTACAGAATGCAATATTCAACCTTTTAGTTTCACATTACTTATAACTTTTCTTCTACTAAACCTTGATTTATTCCTTTGCTATACAGTGTTTAAAGTTTTCCCGCTCCTGGGTAGAATTATAGTGAACCAGACTGGCTATTGGTTTGGGTTCCCCACAGAATCTAGGAAACAGTGTTGTAAATAGTCGGTTTACCATAAGCAGTAAGTCAACTGAATGCAAGGCACACACAGGACCCCTGGGCCAATTCACCCCTCGTCCCAGGACAGTACGTGGAGTTTGGCTTCACTCCACATATCCTAGGATCATCTAATGTAATAACAGCATTGCAACAGACAAACCCAAGGCTGAATTTAAGTTTCAGCTCCATTTTATATCTATGGGTGCCTTAGGTTAGTCACTTCTGCAAATCTTAGCTGCCTGCTCAATGAAACAGGGATAATACTATCTACACCTCATAGGTGTTTTTGATGATTAAATCATACGATGTATAGGATGTATGCAAAAGCAACTGATACATACTAGATTGTCAATGAGTTTTGGCTTCTTTCATTTCCACAATTTAGAAGGGTCATCTATACAGAAGACTGGGGGTACATAAAACCAAGGTTGTCTTTTTTCTCTAAATTTCCTAACAGAATCCCAAGTTTTGAATCATTAATATTTCTTTTAACATGAAGAGCAATGATCTTTACACTGTATTTAAAATCAGATTTTGAATAATGAATTTTAGATCCCCAAGGGAAGAGATCTATTCATTAATTCAATAAATACTGATTGACAATGTTACCTTCTAGTTATTGTGCTAGGAGTTAGGGACAAAGCAGGGAACAAGCCAACATAGTCTTGCTCGAGCACCTAGCACAGTGCCTGGTACATAGTCCATGATCAATACATATTTGTTGATATGGACCCGAAGATGTTCAGAAAACGTCATATAGCATAGGAGTCCTAGGAACAATCCTCAGGACCCTCTAGATACTGCTATAACTCAGGATAAGCAGGAGGGTTGATTCATGAAGGTAGCAGCAGGGCCAGAACATGCCTCCTGGCTACGGTGGGAGCATTCCTGCTTTCACAGACCTGCCCTGATGTGTCTGCTGACTCTCAGGTACAAGCTGGCACAACCACATCAATTGAGCCACTCTGCCTTATATTCAGATCCTAGAGAGCTGTTAATATACCACACTATTCCAGGAGCAGGGATTTGGTAATTTTTTAAAAAGCACCATACAAAAACCTTTACCAACTTCCCAGAGTTGCACTGTCACCTAAAAGCACTTAGGTACTATGATGCAAATTATACATTCATGATTTCCATAAAAACTAGTCACAAATGTCAATTAGTGCTCATTAATATGCAATAAAATTCTCGTTTGAAATCTATTAAGAGCCAAGAATGAATTCCACTTGGCTGCCCTCCTTTAATGAGAACTGCTGTGAAGTACCCTGTGCTATTTCTCATCAGCCAAACAGTAAGGTGTCACAACAAATCAAGCTCCAGGCAACAGTAAGACCAGACAGGAATGACTTGAAGGTTTCAGAGGCTGGGTTTGGACAGCTCAAATTTTCTGCTGCTGCAGCTGAGATGTCTGTCCTGCTTGGTGCTCAGAACATAGGCTGAGTGAATTCATTAAGCTACTCTGCAGACGGAGCACGATGATATTGAGCACTCTGGTAAAGGATGTTTGTGAGGGTGCCACACAGCTGGAAGAGGCTATGTAAGACCGCATTCCTGAGGTTCGTTCCGTTCAAGAGACTGAATGTTCCACCCCTCAAAGCAGGCTGAGAGCCAAGGCCTGTGGAATTACTGGGGCTCATCCCTGAAAAGCCTCCTAGTCAGAATTTCTATGAGTGAACTCTCCTGCTGTGTCTCTAAATTCCAGTTTCGGCTGGACTTTGGATATCTCTAAACTGTAGTTAGGCATTGCTGTGCAACCTAGGACGCTTGTGTGCAAGCGATTTGGGCTCTTTGAGGATAAAAAGATGGAAAATGTAAGCTATCAACATTAGACTGGTCATTCTAGGGATACTTCCTTAACAAATTGTTCCAAAACTACCTGGAAGCAGGGACAGGTTAGATTAAGTATAGTCTAACCCAGTGGTTACCAAACTTCAGTGCACATCAGAATCACCTGGAGAGCTTCTTAAAACACAGATTGCTGGTCCCTACCTCCAGAGTTTCTGATTCAGTAGGTCTGAACGGGGGCCTAAGAATCTGCATTTCTAACAAGTTCCCAAGTGCTGTTGCTGCTACTGATCTGGGAATCATACCGTGAGAACCCCAGACCATCATAAAAAATATAGGACTTTCATCAGAGCTTGAACCACATAAACCCTTGGAATAACATTTAGCTTGTTATTCCAGGCTACTCTGATGAGGCTCATGTACACATATTCGGGTCATTTGAATTATTCTATAGAAATTAATTTCAGGCCAGTATAATTGAGAAATTAGATACTTTGAATGGCACTCAATTCTTTCATTCTTCAAACCATGATTCTTAAATATTTTTTGGTCATGAGATACTGATGATAGCCATGTACTCTCTCCTGAGAAAAGTATATAAATACGCAATATTTTACATACAACATGGAGTGGGGGAATCACAAGACCACTCACAAACCCTCCTGCAAAGCCCAGTCACCCCAAGTGAAGAGCCTCATTTCAAACCACAACTCAGCCGAAGCCAAGGAAGAAAATTTTTTTAAATTATTCTTTATAGTGTTCTTATAAAATGCAAACTATGACAAACTATCACCAATTAAAACATTTTAATAAGAATTTTGAATATGTTTTTTCTTTAGTCTCACAATCTTTGCCTTTAAATTGGTGTTATCTATACTTAAGATAATTACCTATATAAATAAGTTAAAAATCTATTATATTATTATTTTTTTACCCTTAAATATGATGTTGGATACAGGTTTTGTATAATTTCCTTTATCAGGTTACAGAAATTCTCTTCTATTCCTAGTTTTTTGAGACTTTGTCTTTAATAGATCTGGGCTTTCACATTCTCTAATACTTCTTATCTATTTTCGTTTTTATTTATTTTTTTATTCATTTATTTTTGAGACAGGATCTCGCTCTGTTGCCCGGGCTAGAGTGCCATGGAGTCAGCCTAGCTCACAGCAACCTCAAACTCCTGGCTCCAGCGATCCTTCTGCCTCAGCCTCCCATGTAGCTGGGACTACAGGTGCGTGCCACTATGCCTGGCTAATTTTTCCATTTTTTGTAGAGATGGGGATCTTGCTCTTGCTCAGGCTGATCTCAAACTCCTGACCTCAAGCAATCCTCCTGCTTTGGCCTCCCAAAGTGCTAGAATTACAGGTGCGAGCCACTGCGCCTGGCTACATTCTCTAACACTTCTTGAGTGAACTTTGGTAGCTTGTGTCTTTCAAGGAATTTGTTGATTTCATCTAAGCTGATGAAATTATTGGAGTAAAGCTATTTATAATGTTCCCTTATTATCTGTTAATATCTGTAGAAATGGTAGCGATATCACCTCTCTCATTCCTGATATTCCTGTCTTTTTTCCTGATCAGTCTGTCGAGAGGCTCATCAACTTTATTGATATTCTCAACAAACCAGCATTTGCTTTCAATGATTTTCCTCTGTTTTTTTTTTTTTTTGCTTTTTTTTTTTTATTTCAGCATATTATGGGGGTACAGATGTTTAGGTTATGTATGTTGCCCTTGCCTCCCCACTCCCCCCCAAGTCTGAGTTTCAGGTGTGCCCATCCCTTGGATGGTACGCATTGCACTCTTTTTTCTCTGCTTTTTAATCTGTTTTATTGATTAATGCTCTGATATTTATTATTTCCTTTCTTATGTTTACTTTGAGTCTCTTTTGTTCTTTTTTTTTTTTTTTGGTTTAGTTTCTTAAGATGGAAGCTGAGGATATTGATTTGAGACTTTTTTCTTATAAGCCTTTAATGCTGTAAAATTCCACTGAAGTACTGCTTTTGATACATGACTTTTCACTTTGATTTGGCCCAATTTCTCATTTCCCTTTTGATTTCTTCTTTGACTCATGAGTTATTCTGAAGTATGTTATTTAGTTACCAAACATTTGAGGATTTGTTACTGATTTCTTAATTAATTCCATTGTGGTCATGAACATACTTTGTATGACTTGAGTCCTTTTAAATTTATTGAGACTTTTTTATGGTTCAGAATATGATCTATCTTGATAAGTGTTCCCTGTGCACTTGAAAGGAACATCTATTTTGCTGCTCTTGGGTAGAGTGTCCTACAAAGAGCAGTGAGGTCAAGTTGGTGGATTGTATTGTTACCTTCCTCTATATACTTAATTATTTTCTGTCTTCTTGTTCATCAATTACTGAGAGAAGCTAATGAAATTTTTGGACTACAATTATGGATTTATCTATTTCTCCTTGAAGCTCTATCAATTTCTACTTCATGTATTTTGAAATTCTATTATCAGATACATAAATGTTTAGTACTGTTGTCTTCCTGATGAATTGACTCCTTTATCATTATGAAAAGATTTTCTCTATCCCTGGTAATATTCTCTGCTCTGCAATATACTTTCTCTTATACTAATGTTGCTACCCCAAATACCTCTAAATATTCTTGAGCTTTGTTTTGGGATGCAGTCCAATTAACTGGGAGCAGTTTGGTCCTTTCAGGTCTTCTTTCAAGATTTGTTAGGCAAGATCAGAGCAGTGCTCAATCTCATGCCAGGTATTTCCCACCACTAAGGCATGGTTTTTCAGCGCACGCTACCCAAAACTCCATGACTTATGAGCTTTCCAGTCTGGCTGGTGGGAATAGGCACTATTACCAGCCCTGAGTACTGATTCCCTGAATCCTTCTGGGTGGTTCTTTCTCCATATGCAGGTAGTTTCCTCACGTGCATGTGCTGATCATCACGGAGCTTTATATTTGGGGTGCATTCTGTGAGGATTTCTGGAGTTCTTTCTGTGGCTCTCTCCTCTCCAACACTCTGTGCTAAAAACTCTAGCTCCCTTGGTCTCCCTAGTCTTGAAGCTCTGTCTACTTAACTCAGGGAGTCTGGGTTATCTCTCTTTGTACCATATTCTGGAAACTGTATCTTGGTGTGCCTGTTTTTGCTTTGTTTTCTTTCACTGAATACCAGAAACCATGTGTGAAAAATACACAGCCTCTAGATCATTTCCTCTTCTCCCACGAATATGGAGAAGGCTTCTGTTAGGGTGTTAAAATAAAAATAGATTATTTCAATCTAATCAGTGACTGAGCTGATTGGGAATTGGATTTCAATACTTTGTAAGACCAGGTCTATTTCTGGTTTCCATAACTGGTCAGGTATAATCCTTCAGGAATCCCAGCTGAAAGGTTAGGGTGTTTTTCAGGCCCTTCCACCTTGGTGGGCCCTACACTCCAATTTTCATCCTCCCAGCATAACAAGACTGCAAGTAGCTCCGATTAGCTTCTCGGCTTTTTAGCATCTTCCTTCTGTTTGGATTTTTTTTTTTTTTTTTTTTTTTTGCCTCTTGGCGCTACTTATGAATTAGTGAATTAGACTTGGAAGGAAAGTTGCTTTGACTATTGGGCTGATTTCTCTATACCTCTTCTCTTTCCATGATCGTGGCCTCTCATGTCCTGGCCCATTTGGTATCCTGGAATTCCAATTTTTTCTTCCTCCCCAGACCTATTAGACTGCAGCATATTCCGTTCAGCTTCTCTGATTTTAACAGCTGCTTATTGTTTGGGTTCTTAGCTTCTCCTTACATACTACTTAATAAATATTTAATAGTAAATGTCTAAAGGGAAAAAGCGGCCCAGAATGTGGGGCACTTAATGAGTTTCTCTTCTTTCTGAGGTCTTAGTCCTCAAGTCCTAGCTGCCTTAGTAGGTCTTCCATGCCTTCAAATAGATTTTTAAAATCCAGCTTTTCTAGATGTCCTCTCTGGGAGCAATGGTTTACTACCAGATAGTCTATTATAGCCAGAAGCAGATGCTTAATGTCTTGTAATATGTACAACCTTAAAACTTTTTTACTGACAAGACCAAATGTATAAAGATAATCTTTATTCTACAAACACAAATGACAGTGCAAACAGTATTAGATATAATTATTCTTACTATTAACTATGAGACCAATTAAGATACATTATAGAATCCCTAAGTTATAAAGCACAAACCTACTACTGGGACTAGTTTTGCTATCATCATTACTGCATTTCAGTGCATATTTGAAAATTAAAAGTTTAGTAAAAGTATGTATTAACACAAAGGGCAATGCTTATTCTGTAGGCATATGCAGGTGCAAAGTGAAGTTAAGAATTTTTCCTTAGAAATTAATTGCAATAACTTCTATTCTGTTTTTATTTTACTTAATTTTCAAACTAGGACACAGATATCCATTCCAAAGCTACTGAGTAAAAAGTGCAGCATATGTTATAGAAGCCAAAAGCAAAGTATCTGCCAACAGGACCTGATAATTTCTTTCTCCTGCTTAGCTAATGTTTGCATTCTGGTTTCTAATATGGATTAGAGATCACAGTATTTCTGTAAAGTGTCCACTAGCTCACAGGGTCACTGGCCACACAACAGTCTTTAGCTGAGGATTTTAAAATCTCATTTACTTCTCACTATTTGTCAGTTCACTGTTTATATTTCACTTGTTTGTACTCACCAGCTTCCCTTAATGCTTCTCTGACATTCTCTCCAGCCCTGGTGTGGTGGGAAATCCCACTCCCCTCTAGTCTGGTGGACTAGACTGAAGTTTTTACATGCCAACAAGGGCAAAACTAAAAATGAAAGCCAAGTACTACTGGGAAGCTTGCTCCTAATACCGGGTTTGTTAAAATCATTTGTTTAAAAACGTTCGCATCTGTTGCTTGGCACTGATCCTTAAGCTCCAAGACCCCTACCTTCTTAACTAATTATCCCCATGTCAAATAATCAGTTACAGTTGATTGACTATATACTCATAAAACTCCCCAAATCCCAAATCCTTAAAATGAAGACAGAAGGCTGAGATGGGAATTGAAGAACCTTTTTCAATCCAACCATGAAAGAAAGGGCATAACAAAAACATACTAGATATGGCTTTGTGAGAAAGCACTGTAAACTGAGCCTCTTCTCTCTGCAAGTACAGCCCTCCCCAACATGCCACCCCTCAGATGCTCCCGCCACAGATGAAGACCATGTATAATTCCACAGCATGGAATAAATGAGCAAGGGGAATTGTAAACAGTCTGGACAACCAAAAGCAAGAGAGACACAATGCAACCAAGATACTGCAGACCCCGTTCCCCACTGAGCTGATATAATCCACACTTGGCACAGATGACGAGTTCTCACTGCAGTCTCTCTTTCCTAAATCCACAGGCCCTCCTGGAGCAAGGCGGTGGGAGAGGGGAGAGAAAGACAAAAGGAGGGAGGGAAACAACTGCTCGAGAGGAGACCTACAGTGAGAATTAAAATTGTGTATTCCCTTTGACCCAGAAATGCCAATTTGGGGACAGTCTCCTACAGAAATAAAAACCAAAGTGTAAAGATAAATGTAGAGTGTTTATTGTGGCATAATTTGTTGTGTAAAAAGAAAAGATTAGAGGAGAAATATGAATACCTATCAGTGGGGATGTAATGGGAGAAATTATGAAACTTCCTGTAATGGAACATTAGGTAGCTATTAAAAATAATAAATGAGATCAATTATACATATTAATCTAGAATAATGTATATAATATAATGAAATAAAACAAATAACAGAGTAACTGATATTCTATGATCCCACTTACATACACATTAGAAAATAGTTCTACCTATGTCTGTTTGGACATAAAAAAGGAGTGAAGGAACTCGCCGAACTTTTAATAGTGGTTTTGTCAGATGGAGGGGAGAGAAGGTGGAAATTAGTAATATTTTCTTTATATACTGTGGTCTTGTTAGACTTGTTACATGTACTTTTATAATTTAAAAATGCAATAAAGTTAAATTATAAAAAGGATTTATTGAGACTTTATAATTACAAGTAATGCCAGACCCCAGAGTCTGGTGGGGTATGTGGTTCTCTGACATTTGCTTTAAATTGATCCTGGTGGGCAAAGGCAGGTAGCAACTTCTGCTCCTAGAAAGATGGCTCACCTCGTGTCACTCAACAGAAGCCAATTAAAGCACGGAATCGACAGTGCCTTTGGAAACGGCTGGTGGCTGTGAAACAAAAACTATATCTATTTCTCCAAAGCCTCAGCCCTAGAACTTCCCAAGGGGCTGCCTGAGCCAGTGAGTGGCCAGCAAAGGCATGGATGAAAATAGCACAGGCTTTTGTCTGAGAAAATCTCACTACTCCAACTATTGACAATCTTTGTTGGCTTCTGTTCCATACTCCAGAGATGAGAAGCACAAAGCTGTCCCAGCCTCTGCAGGAATAAATATTAAACTCTGTGGGAGAGATGCCGCCACCCAGGTTTGAAGTGTTCAGTGTTAGCCCTTTGGTGGAAGATACTCTGAGCACCACTGGAAGCCACCCGTGGGTCCTCCAACTGTTACCCACAGAATGGCACTGACCAAGGCAATGGCTTTGGAGGTGGGATACGTGGCATGGTATTTACAATTTGGTTTCATGCTAACAGATACTTTCAGATCTTCTGGGGGCAACAGACATATGATATTCAATAATAAAGAAAAAATATGCAGAAGCTAGCAGTGTGTGAAGAATTAACTTTTTAAAGTGTTCAACTCATCTTCCAGCATCTTTTTCTTTTCTACAATTGTACTCTCCCCCACCCATGCCTCTTCCTCTGTCTCCTTACTTAGTCTCTTTAATAGATTTTTCCTTAATGTTTTCCTGATTATCTTAGAAATCCATGCTCATTATACAATCATGGAAAATATAGATAAGATGAAAAAATAAAATCATCATTTATAATCTCACCACTAATATTTTGGAATTGTTCACCCTTTTAAATAGTCTGTATTTGCATATCTTTGCAAGTGCAGATGAATGTCTCTTAAATATACCTAATACTATGAATCAATACGAAAGATTGTATGGAAATGTGAAAGAGGGGTTTGGACAGAACACTCCTGCTGGGACCGGTGCTGTTGCGATACAGCTATGTGTGTCTGTGTCAAGCCTGTATTAATATTCCTCAGACTGACTGTGACAGCAGCCTTTGTGTCTCCTCCTTTCCTTTCTCCTCACAGTCGCCTTGGAGGTGAGTAATATTTGCTTGTAAAAATTCCCATGGGTGGTATTTGATCTTCTTTCATTCCAGTTTCTCACTGGTAAGTAATTGGGTACCTACGACCCCAGCACATCACTACTCTCTTTCCTTTTCTGTCTCCTGCCATTATCTTTCCCTCTCTCTCTTTACTCTGATCTTCCGGGTTTATTCAAGAAGCATCCAAAAGCATCACTGGCTCTGGCACAATGACAGAATCATCAAAATATCTGATCCAAAAAGGCACTCAATTAAGCATGCACCCTGTTCACCTGTTCAGAGGGAAGACTAAGGCTAATGTCACCCTTAGAGACTCCACCTCACATAGAAAATCAGGAATATCTTAGATTAAAGCCAAGAGAGGCCTTGTTGGTCTGAAGTCTTGCCAGACCAATACTTTCAGGCCCTTACCACACCTTCAACCCAGACTACACCTTCAGGCCCATAGCATTTCCCTAGTTAAGACATTCACATCTGCTTTCTCTCTCAAGGTTTTCCAGTTACACTTAGAAAATCCAGATGGAGAGCTGGTGGCAGTGCAGACTGTCTGACATCCCAGCATAGGGATGTCAAGGGGCAGACCCAGAGCACACTTTCCTGGGGGTTCCCAAGGTCACCCTGGAACCCATGCTACCCACGGCAGCAAGAGAGCAATTCCAACCCACAGAGCTCTGGGCAGAATCACGAAGTTTCTCTATGTGGCCCTCCTTGCCCTTTCCTATCCTCACTCCAAGAAATCCCTTCTGCTCGTCAGAACCTCAGAGTTTTCTGGCTAGTCTATGTATACGCAAAGCTCCTCACTGAGACACTGAAGACTGACTTCCGCATGATCTCCACAATTATCTTTTCCCGATGACAAGCATAAGGAATAGACGCCTCATAGGTTTTATACTCCTCCCGATCTTGCTATTTTCATCATGAGGCATTTTTGAATAGGAACCTGCAGGCTGGAGGGAGAACACACATGGAACATGGTGGGTGGTTCTGTCTATGGATATCAATCTGTATGACCTCAACTCCCTGGTCACCTCTCTAGACACAGCCTGGTGGCCTGGTCAAGGCAGGCCTGGGTCATATGGGGAGGGTCTGCCAGCCTCATTGCTTAGTCCCCTGTTGCCTGGTAATCTATGTCCGAGGTCCACTGACCCCGCTTTTGGTTCAGGTAATAAAGGGGTACTTAGATCCTCGCAACTCCCCACTGAGGCAAAGTAGTCACGAAGGAGACTGGAGGATGCAGCACGCAGCCTGGGGGCTCAGTTTGACTGAGAGCACTCTGCGTATATGTGTGCCGGGGGCAGGAAGGTGGTGTTGGTGAGACCAGCTTCTGGTCAGTCCTGGGAGTGTACTGCATGAATCTGACTTTCCTCTGGTTTACTTCTCTTAGACTAGACTGCACAGTCTTTAGACTGGATTGGACACAGCAGAATATTCTAGAAGTGCCTTGGACATATCCATACCTCAAGGTCTTGCCTGGCTGGATGTTCCTCCCCCAAACTGCTCAAAATCTGACCCAATCTCTGGTCAAAAGTTACATGATTCCCTCCGACAAACAGACTGAAGTTCATACTCCCATGGCCTTTAGCTTCCTGCTTTATCTCTTATTACAACCCGGCCCTGATCTCCCCTCACCCTCTTCTGACCTTACTCACTCCACACTGGCACTGTGGCCCAGACTCAAATATCCTCTCAAGTTATTCTGTCTCTCTGGAAAGGCCCTTCCACACCACAGCTGCCAGTCAAAGAGGCACACCTCCTTTAGAACCTGACTCAAAAGCCACTTCTTCCTCAGAGGAAAATAATGACCTCCTGGAATAGCTCTCTGCCCTCTACCTGGAAACCCTGGCTAGCCTCCACTCCTGCCCGCACACTCTAATAGCAGGCTGTGATAACTTCATTATAGCACGCGGCATAGTTGTCTTGTACAGGCCTCGTCCACATCAGTGTCGAAGGAACCGTGCTGTTCACAGTGCTGATTCCTCCATTCTTCTATTTGGAATGACTGCATCCCATCTTAATGAATCCCTCCTCATTCTAACATGTGCTTTCCATTATCCTCTCAGCAGTCACACCTTGATGGGTACTATATTAACAGGCCCTTCTTTTCTGAAGCCATTTTCATGAGCACGTGCAGTCTTCTTCCTGATCCAGACACTATTAGTGCCCATTTTCCTATGTGCTCATTCTTCTCTGTCCCCAGAAAGCAGGGGGCTCTGCAAGGTGGGGTTCAATAACACGGGTGTTCTCAGGCTGTATCATCTATCTCTGAGTACTTCACGATTATGACAAGCATCTCAGAAAAACACCTCGAGAAGTCTGGATGGAAACCAATGCAGCATGGAAACACATAAATATTTTATCAGGCTCTGAACAAGACGCTTGCTTATAAATATTTAAACTCCTCAGTAGCATAGTGCTCAGAGGCTGATCAGAGTCAGCTTGTATTGGGATGGAGAACTGAGGCAGGTGGGGAAATACAACAGCAGTGGCAGCAGGCATTCTACAGGGTCTCTTTCAAGGATCTAAAAGCACTTAAAGTGTATCCCAGGGCTCCCTTGAATTGCATAGACGCTCATTTTCCAATTGCTCTCCCTCTAAAGTGGGAGGCAGGGCAGCTCCCAGTGGAGCTGTCCAGAGAGGGTGCTGGCTGGGCTGCAGGCAGGCTGCCACATCGGTCACAGACTTCTCTCAGCATTGGAAGCACAAGGAATATTTGTAAATAAAGCACCCTGGAATCAAAATAAGGCAGACACTATAAGGATGTTCATGGCAGCTTGACTCAAAACAGCCCCAAACTACAAACAACCCAAGTGTCCATCAATAATAGGAGAATGGATAACACATGGTCTATGTTCATGCAACGAATACTACTGTGGAATAAAAAGAAATGAACTGCTGATGTACTCAACATCATGGATGAATCTCACAGACATTATGTTGAAGGAAAAGAAGCCAAACATAAGAGTACATACTGTGTAACTGCATTTATATGAAGTTTAGGAACCAGCAAAACTAATCTATGATCATAGAAATCAGAACAAAGTTTGCTGTTTCTGGATAGTGGGGGTGACTAGACAGAGGCACAGGGAGAGATCTGGGGTTGAAGTATTTAATATCTTGTTTGGGAGGTGGGTTTGTCAAAACTGGCCCAGCTTCCAGCACAGGATTCAGCTTAGAAGCACTGTGAGGATAAAAGAGGTCACTGGTCTCCAGGATCATCACTTACCTGTAAAATATTGATTAACTCCAATTACCCAAAAGGACTTCTAGTATTTTACCCAGGGTTCTGTCACCCTTATGAGCACCAATGCCTTCTTTGTGTCACCTGATTATCTAATTAATTCAACAATTATTAATTGCTTATTAATACACCAAACAGGAACACAGCTACACATAAAACAAAAAAATTCCTTGTCCTTATAGAGTTTACATTAGAGTGAGGGATAACAATTAACAAGGAAATAGATAAACTGTGTAGTGTCAGGTAGTGCCAAGTGCCATGAAGCAGGATAAAGCAGAGTCAGAGTGACAAGAGCTGTTTAAGATTCAGTGCTCAGGGAAGGTCTCGTTGAGAAGGTCACATCTGAAAAGAGACTCGAATGAGTTGAGGAAAGCAGTGCCGGTATCTGAGGGAAGAGTGTTCAGGCAGCAGGAAGAGCAAGGAGCACAGTAGGTGAGGGGAGAGGGACAGAATATGAGGTCAAACAGGCCAGACAACACCAGGCTTTGGGAAGCCCTGGCGGAGAGCTGGATATTACCCAAAGTGTGAAGAGAAGCCGTTGGAGGGTATTAAGCATGGGAGTGATATAATTCAACTAATTTTTTTTAAATTTATTTATTATTCCAGGGTTTTGTGAGGGTACAAACATTGTAGTTACACTTTATGTCTTTGCCTCGCCCAAAGGCATGCCCTTCCCTCCCTTTAGTGCTACTACTTAATGTTTTAAGAATGGGAAAAAGGAGGCAATTGGGAGAGTCAGAAGAATATGATCCACATTTTTTTCCTCAAAATATTTTTTAATATCCTTCACACATCTATTTCCTAACTACCTTATTGTGATTCAAGCTCTGTCCAGGACCAGATCACATATGTCTTGATGCTAAACTCTGATTCTTATTAACAAGTTTATGTTTTAAGATAATTATAAGTCTATAAAAAGAGAGCTAGGTAACTTTTCTATATGTTTAAAATTTTTCGTAATAAAATGCTGGAGAGAAAAAGTGAGATAGGAATCTGTATCCTTTATCAGGCAAAATTCATCAGCAACTACATGTGAATGTTGTGGTTCTCAACACCGTTCTGCAAAATAAAGGCTCTGATTTTTAACTAAATGCAAAACATTGCTTTCAACTCTCAAATCTAAGTTCGTGGCCCAAGTCAGTCCACGTTCTATTAGAACTGTGGCATGTCAGAGCCTTGGAGTTCCTTTCCCCTCTCCCCCTTCCCCTAATTATTCTCTGAAAACTTACACAGGAATGGAATAAAATGGGAATTCAGGGAGAGGGGGGCACTTTCCAGAGAAGGCCTCATCCTTCTCCTATCCCATCCGGAAAGGCCCTTATGGTGTCAAACACGAAAAAGGAAATATTAAAACTCTCAACAGGCAATAAACTGTTCCATGTCTATTCTCTTTTCCAGAGAATCCCTTTCCCTCAATTCTTATTCTTCCACTCTCTTGAGAGCCTTCTAGGCTGGAAGTTGTTTCATCCCATCCACCCCTTGGGGGCTCTCCTAGGTCACATTTGTGTCTTCACCAGACAGGAAGTTCTCTTTCCCCAGGCTACCATAACTCTGCCTCTGACCAGGCTCAACTCTAGACTTTGTTGGGGAAAAAGGAGAAGCTAAAAGCTGGGGATGGGAGAGAAGGGGAAATGGAGGGAACACTCCAGAGGCAGTGGTGGCCCTGAAGTGGAATTAGGCTGGCAGTGGGGACCAGAGCCACCTCTACTCCTCCCAAGAGATCCCTAATTCAAGCAAAGCCTTCCAAAGCACTTTACTGTTCAGATTCAAATTGCCTTAACACATATGCAAGTGTTTCCTCAGCCATTTATCTGCAGCAAGGAAAGAAGCTACTGTTTTGCAAGCCTGGCTGCTACCCCGCCTGCTGTGCAGAGACCTCTGTGTGGAATTGAGCCGTTTGTGGAGAAAAATTCGTTTTTCTTTACAGGCCTTGGTGGCTAACACAACTATATCTACAATGTTTCCAGTTCTTAACTCCCACGTAAAAATCTTTCCTTTTTACCTAGGGATGCAACAATGTAATGCTATCCTCTATATCCTGGTTTAAAGAACTACACCAGGAAAGCCATTATAGGCCAGGAGGTAATTTACCTGTGATTCACACGTGCATGTACCTAGAAAACCAACAAAGGGTTATACCATGCCATGACTTCTCTTCCTGCAGATTTCTATCTGGAAACATTAACAACAGAACTCGATTTTAAAGAAAAACCTCAAGGTTCATATTCTGCAGTAGCACCGGGATACCTAGAGTTCCAACTAGAGGCCTCTAGTTTCCCGTAGAGCTAACTTGGAAAGGGCTGCTGCCCAGGGCGAAAGGATGCTGCAGCTCCCAGGCAAGTCCCCTGTGCCCCGAAGCCAGGCAGTTCAACAGACCGCAGCGCAATAAAACTGTCTCTTATGGGGACTTCACAATCCCCATAAGGGGAGCCATCCTGCCCACCACTCTGCACCCAGGGGGTGAAGGAGCGCAAGCAAGGCAGATTTGGGGACACGCTTGCTCAGTGAGGAGGCTCTGGGAAGGATCTCTCGTTTTCAGCACTGCCACTTACTCAGCGAACAGCCAAGGCCCCTCTTCACACCAAATTCCAGCACTCTCCTCTCTCTTCTGAAATTGCCACTCGCATCCCTGATGAGTGACCCCACGTTCGCCTCAAGTTTCTAAGAGTTTCTTTACCGTTTCCAAAGAAACTACCCAGATTCCAGCGAGGAGAGAAGAAAAAGCCCCTTCCCCCTTTCCACTTTTCACTTTGTAATTAAGTGTCTGAAGTTTCGTGGATATACAGTGTCCACAGAGAGGTCCTACACAATCCCGCATTCGGGATCCTCCGGGGCGCTGCGCTCACCTCACGGCCGCGAAGCGCCAAGCCCGAGGCTGTCTGCGGGAGGTCCCTGGTCCCCGGGCGTCTCCGGGGCTCGCGGGGCTGGAAGGAGCGGGCCGGGGCAGACACACCGACCGCGCCCATCGCCGCGCCGGGAGCTGGTGGTGGAGGCCGCCGGACCGCGGCGCCGGGCGGAGCGGAGCGCGTGGCGCGGGGCCGCCCCTGGCCCGGCACTGGCTGGGCAGCGCCTGCCCGCCCCGCCCCTGGCGCCGCCCCGCGTGGCGCGCCTGCACGGCTGGACGGCTCCGGGACCCGCAGACTCCACGCGCCGCGCGGCTCCTCCGGCTCCTCGCGTCTTTCTCCCAGCTTGGCCCGAGAGTCCCCTGGCGCAGCCCCGCCTCCGACCGCCTCCTCCGGGAACCTCCTGCGGCGAACGCCCTTTCCGGCCTCCGGCCAGCGGCTGGGGGGCCTGGGACTGTGGAGAGGCAGGCTCCGGTCCAAACTGCCCCAGTAACGAGACGGGAAGGATTCCCCGCAAATGCTCATTTTTATTTCTGGTATGGAGTTACCAATTAGTTTTCTTATTTTATGCTTTCTGGGGTTTCCCAATTCTTTACGTTGAGTTTGTATTTATTTTATAATCAGAAAGATCAGAAGACCAGAACATTACTTTTTCTAGGAATGCTACAAGGAGGCCACAAACACGATGTTCACGCCCAGCCCACAATCTACCCCTTAAAAATGTATGAGATGTTTGTTTCAGACACCCTTAAGGAGAAGTCATGGAGTGAGAGATCTGGAAAGGGTCCTGAGAATCCACTTAGACTTTTTTCTTTCTTTTTTTTAGGGCAGTGTCTAATTCTATGACCAGGGCTGGAGTGCAGTGGCGCGATCATAGCTCACTGCAGACTCAAACTCCTAGGCTCAAGTGATCTTCCTGCCTCAGCTTCCTAAGTAGCTGAGGCTACAGACACGCACCACCACTCCTGGCTAATTTTTTAAAAAAAAGATTTTTTAGAGACGGAGTCTCACTGTGTTGCCCAGGCTGGTCTTGAACTCTTGCCCTCAAGTGATCCTCCCACCTTGGCCTCCCAAAGTGCTGGGATTAGAGGTGGTGAGCCAATGGGCCTGATCCACTTAGATTTTTCATATTTTCATTTATTTTGTTTTAAAACCTCAGACCTATTATGCTTGTTGAGAAATCCCACATTTTTATGGCTGCCTTGAGGAAACGCTTGGCTGTAAAGAAGAGTAAGGGGGAAGCCAGGTCAGGCTGACCCCATTCCAACTAGACAGTAGCAACAGTCTTGGATGTTTTACACACTTTCGTACCCAAACAGTTCTTTTCATAGAAAGGATTCTACTGAGAGGGAAAACAAGAGGAATAAAGGATAGCCAAGATTTTTGCGTGAATTATGTCTGAGATTTTACCCAGAACTCTTTCCAGATTTCTCATTCTATACATCCAGACTCTTTCATTGGGAATGTGCAGAAACTAAGGAGGTCTAATTTTATCTCCTCCCTGGGGGCTTCTTGAGTTAAGAAAGCTTGTGAGTCCATCTTTTCCCTGGGACAGCTGACTTCAGAGTCCAGAATCAGATCTTCAGTTCTATAGTTTTAGATTAAGGATTTGCCCTTCTGATCTCTATAAGGCTTTTATATTACTTTGAAATTCTCCTGGGCTCTTGGCCTGTTATTCTCATCACTCCCTCTATATTCTGCAAGATATGGGAATCTTTCTCCCAATGTGGTCCCCACGTCCAATCCCCATGTCCTTTTTCTCAGATTGGAGTGTCCCCAACCCCTCAGTTGTCAGGCATTACGGTCTTCATCTTCCACCTAAGCCTGCCATATTTACCTCAGAAATGTTTCTGGAAACTGTCCTCTCCTCTGCATGCCCACACTGCTACTCTTGTTAGACTTTGATCATTTGGGGCTGAGTCATTTTAATGGTGTCTTAGCTGGTTTTCTTGCCTCTTGTCTCTCCCCACCACCAACACAGACTTAAGAATGGCACTCTCCTGAAAAAACAAGCAAACATCCTCTCCCCTTCACCCCACTCCCAAACCTGTAGTAATGTTCCTGTGCAGTTGTAATATGGTCGCAATTGGGAAGCAGCTTACCTTTCCAATCTTCTTTCCACTCAACACCTGTGTTCCAGTTATAACAAGGTGGGCCAATTACCAGTCTTTGAATCCACCCTGTGTTTTTAATGCCTCTGCTTGTTTTGCTCACTCTGTTCCCTTTGCCTGGATTTCTCTTTAGCACCATCTTTACCTGTTGAATTGCTCCCAAGCCTTCAAGATCCAACTCAGCTGCTTTCTCCTTTAATGGTGTTCTTTCAGATCTTCCAAGTCAGGTCTGTAGGATCAATTAATGTCTCTTTCCCAGTACTGTTTGCCTCTGTTACAGCCCTCACAAAGTTTTCAGCTGTATGCTACAGCTGGCTCTGTCCTCCTATATCCCCACTAACTGTCAGGGTCTACAAGGCAGGGTGTGTTTTTGTCTCATCATCATCCCCCAGGGTAATCAGTCACACCCACATTTTAGCAAAAGTGACCATTTTTTGGTTGAATATAAATTGTGTGCTTATTGTAAAAATTCAAATACACAAAAATGTAAGAGAAAGGAAATAAACCCCCACATGAAATAACCACTGTTAATGTTTTGGTAATCATATTTTATGCATCTCTTTATACATATGTCTGCACATATATGCACAGATGGAATCATTTGGTGCATATGGTGTTTTCTTTAGATACCCCCTTTTCTATTCTTTTTTTTTTTTACCTGAACCTCCCCCTTACCACTTTTCCCTACTCCCAACTATTTAAGAGGTTATTTTTTCCATGCTAACATATCTGTATCTACAAATCTATCTGAATTTTTTGTGATTGTTTTACAAAATGAGATATTATATACACTTCTCTGATTCTTGCTTCTCTCATTAAACAGTAAGTCATAAAAATTCTTCTGATTAAATTGGTATAGTTCAAATTCATTCTTTCATTTTAGAGGCTGCATAATGTTCCACAGCATGAACGTACCAAAATTTATTCAAGAGTTCCCCTAGCCATGACATTCAACTTCTTTTTTAAAAAATTGCCGCTGCCATCAATGTTGTGATAAATGTCCTTGTATATATATCCAAATGCCCTGGTACTTTAATTTCTGAGGGACTGGTGATCAGATATGAGATTGATCTATTTAAAATGTTAATGGATTGCCATCTACAAGGCTGTAACAATTTGCTCTGCGTAATTTTAGCCATTCTAATAAACGAACAGTGATAGTTTGTTTCTTTAATTAGTATTTCACTGACTACTAGTGAAGTTGCTCATGTTTTCTCTTTTTTTTATTTCCACTTATAATTGTTTTGTTTTTTTTAAATTTTTTTTAATTTCAGGATATTATGGGGTACAAACATTTTGGTTACTTTTTATGTCTTTGCCTCATGTTTTCTCTTTTTTTTATACCCCTAGGACTTTTTGCTTTGTAAATGGCTTGTTCATATACTCAGCTCATGTATCTTTTGAGTTACTGGTCTTTTTCTTTTCATTGTGTAAGAATTTCTTATGTATTATAAATACTAACTATAGAAAGTAACTCCTTAATATGTTGTATGTATTGCAAGTACTTTTCCCTATCTATCACTTATCTTTTAACTATGTTTGTAATTTTTTAAATGAATTACAACTTATTTAGGTTGACATCAAGTTAATGTCATATTTGTCTTAAAACTAGAGTCAATATAGCACTTAGGAAACAAAAATAGACTTTGTGGTTTCAAACTTCTTTAGGAAACCAATGTTCTATGTCAGCATTTCACAATTTATTCTAGAATATGGTACACCATCCTACTCCCTAATCCCACACTTACTCACTATTAATCCACATTGCCCCATTCACAAACATAGTTGTGTTTATAGTATAGTATATTCTATATATTATTATCTGGCAGGGTCACATTAAATAAATGATTTTGATTAATCAAAATTCTGGTTACCACGATTAGTGGTCATCATGTATTTCTTTGTGCCCCAAATCCACTCTTTTGAGAAAACACCTCCACTGTCACTCTCATGCCATGCTAGTGGTCTGCCAATCTCGAAACCCTACTCTCCTGACCACAATAATGGGCATGACCCACAATAAAACAAATTGACACCCTGTCCCAGGAGTTTGAATATTGAATTTTAAAATGGCAGTGTCTTAAAAGTATTGACCTTCATTTCATCCACTAAAGCCCCAGATCTGCCCTGTTTCTTTTAATTGTATATATTTAGTTGTTTTCTTAGTGGTTGCCCTGGGCATTACAATTAATATCTGAATTTAAAATAATATAATTTAGATTAATACTGACCTAATTTCAATAATATACAAAAATTTTGCTCCATTTCCCCCTTATGCTATTATTTCCATACAAATATCGTTTGTATTATTTCATACATTATAAACCCATAAGCATAGTTTTATATTATTACTTTATGCAGTTGTTTTTTTAAATCAGATAAAGGAGGAGTTACAAACAAAAATCCATTTATATTGTCTTTTATATTTACTCACTTAGTTGCATTTAGCAGTATTCTTTATTTCTTCATGTGGATTCATGTGTTTAGTGTCCTTTTATTTCAGCCTGAAGGACTCCTTTTAGCTTTTGTTGTAGGGCTAAATCTGGAGAGATCAAAGAATTTATGCACATGTTGTTGCCCTCAAGAAATGTGGGGTTTTGTAGTGGAGATAAGACATTTATACAAATAATGACAATTCAAGTAGGGATATTATCATCAAATATTTTGGAATCACTTTGTGTTTTTAGAATTTGTGACAAGTGCTGAGGATACAGGGATAAGTTATGGTTTCTGTTCTCAAGGACCTTGTGGATAAATCCTCACCAAGAAAAGGGCACTTGAACTGGTCCAAAAAGGTTAGACTTTCCAAGGGCAGAGATGGGAAATGGTAGTGGAAATAGCATGAGCACAAGCCTGGAGGCAGGAATGCTCAAGGTAAGCAGTTCATGCTGATGAAACTGGAGGGATGTTATAGGAGAGTAATGGGAGAGAACTGGACAGGTAGGTTGGAACTAGAGTGTGTGGCTTCTTGACCGCTGGTCTAATCAGAGGCAGTGGAGCCTGATGGTTAAGTGTCAATGACCCCAGCTAGAAAAAAAAGTCCCAATAGAGGCTAAACTCCTTAAGAGAAGGAAAAGTGTCCCAAAATAAATACCTTCCTCTATAATTTATGTGGTGTACATTAATAAAATATCAAAATTGGCAAAGATCTTGCAGATAGTTTTGTTCAAACTTCTCATTTTAGAAATGAAGAAAGAAGCTTGGAGATACAAAGTGAATATTCATATAAACACTAGGTGTATACCTAAAAAAATGAAAGACATCAATGTGAGAAATCCATCCAAAGAAGTGAAAGCATCAACAATATCATCTTTGAAGAAGAAGGGCAGATGCCCTCCAGAATTCTAATAACAGGATGGGTGAGAACTGTTTCAGGAGCACAAATTAAATAATTTCCTATAAGGTGAGTGGGAAAATTCTGGTCACGTGTGTGGATACTGGTCTCGTGTGAACCAGAGAGACTGAGTCACAGTTAATTAACAGAATATTGTAGGTTGGTTTTTTTCATGTTACAGTCATGCACCTAAATGACTCTTAGGTTAACTTTTCAATCCCCAGCAAGTCTTTAAAAAGGTAAGAGACATCTTTTGTTGGAGTTTGCTGGGATGAATGAGAGACTATTGGAAAGTCTTGGCAGGGAACCCATCTCCTAGACCTCACTGTGAGTCCATGGAACAAGCAGGAACAAGATACAGAGGGGAACACTTGTGGGAAACATGAGTTCACATTATATTAAGAATAAATAAGATATTAAAGTGAACATTCACCACCAAATGTTTTATGTATTGTGGCCCCATGCAGCCAGAGTTTTAACAAGTGCACCAGACTCCCTGAAACTAGATGTCTGGAATCCAAACTTGATTCAAACTGCCAGACCTTTGAGGTTGGAAGGGTTGCTAGTTGTCCAGCCCTTCTTGGGAATGGATATTAAGAAGGGTTCAGCCTTAGTTCTTTTATAAAAAGTCTTTTTGCTTTTTAAAAAAGCTTTATTTATTTATTCACATAACACAAAATTCACCCATTTAAACTCTACAGTTCAAAAGTTTTTAGTATATTCACAGATATGTGCAAACATCACCATGGTCTACTTTATTTTATTTATTTATTTATTTTTTTCATAAATGGGGTCTCACTCTGTCACCCATGCTGGAGTGCAGTGGCGTGATCATAGCTCACTGCACCCTTGAACTCCTGGGCTCAAGTGATCCTCCTGGCTCAGCCTCCCAAAGTGCTGGGATTATAGATGTAAGCCACCATGCCTGGCCAATTTTAGAATAATTTTATTACCTCAAGAAGAAACCCTAGCTGGTGACAATATAAAATGGTGCAGCTGCTGTGAAAAATAGTGGCAGCTCCTCAAAAAAAAAAAAAAAAAAAAAAATTTAACATAGAATTGCTTTATGATCTAGCATTTGAATTTTGGGTCTAAACCCAAAAGAATTGAAAGCAGAGTCTCAAACAGATAATTGTACACCTGTATTTGTAACAGCATTATACACAATGGCCAAAATTTAGAAGCAACCCAAGTGTCCACCAATGGATGAATGGATAAACAAAATGTAGTATATGTGTACAATGGAATATTATTCAGCTTTAAAAAGGAAGGAAATTCTGACACATGGATGAACCTAGAAAACATTATCCTAAGTAAAATAAGCCAATCACAAAGGAATAAATGATATATGATTCTACTTATATGAGATACCTAGAATAATCAAAACTATAGAGACAGAATGGTGGTTGCCAGGGGCTGGCAGGAGGAGAGAATGGGGAGTTAGTGTTTAATAGATATAGAGCTTCATTTGGGGATGATGAAAAAGTTCCAGAGTTGGACGGTGGTGATGGTTGCAGGACAATGTAAGTGTACTTAATGCCACAGAACTGTAGACTTAAAAATGATTAAAATGGTAAATTTTGTTATGTATGTATTTGCCACAATTTACAAAAAAGGAACATCATAAAGAGGCATTTGGGAAGAAAGATTGTTTCTAGCCTGTCTCCAACATAACTAACGGGCACAGTTTCAGTGCGGGAAGAGCATGCACTACAGAGGCTGACAAGCTTGTTGCCTCTGCTTGTGAGCCATGTGACCAACACATGCTCTACTTGTTCTCTCCAACCTCTGTTTCCTCATCTGGAAAATGGGAATAATAAAGCAGCATGGCTCTGGTAGCTGTGGAGCATTCTTGAAATTTAAAATTCTGTTAGACCACTATAGCATATACTCTCCAACATAAAATGACATAAAGCATAAAAGAAAATAGTTAAAAAAAAAAAAAGGAAAAGAACTCCCCTATCTTTTAGTATCATGTTCTAGTCCCCATCTTCCCCTCCCCCAATGCCCAACCCCCATCCCAAACAATCACTAATCTACTTTCTATCACTATAGAAAGCCTTATACTGGGCTTTCACAGCACAAATCCAGGAGCTGTGCACAAACTCTTGGGTTTAAAAACTTGAATGTTTTTCAATTTAAAGCAGTTTTAAGTTTTCTTATTATAAAAATAGTATATTTATTGTAAAAATCTCAGAGTATAAAATTAGCAAAACCAATAAAATAAAAATCAGCTCTAATCCCAGCACCCAGAAACAACCACTAACATTTTGATAAATATTGTTTCAGAGCTATGCCTATTATACACACATATGAACACACACAATATATCGTACTACACAGATTTCTAAATCTTTTTTTCTAATTATAAAAGGTATAGATGCTTGTGGAAAGCTATTAAAATGGTATAGAAATATAAAATTTAGAATGTACTTTATAATCTTTCTATACAAGTATATCTTCACTAAAGAATATATCACATTTTTCATGTTAACTCATAGAGATTTATTTCATTCTTTTCAACAGTTGTTAGTAGTATGTAATATGAATGTGCCATTATTTGTTTTAGCATTCTCCATTGATAAAATTTGTGTAGCCTCTATGTTTTTACTGAAGTGACACAATCAAGATATTTACACTTGTTTCTTTGTGCTAGTATTTCCTAGAACTGGAATTGCTGGGTCAAAGGGTATGAAAATACACTGTTATGTAACTTGTTTTTTTTTTTAACCTATTAATATATTACGAACCTTTTCCCATAAAATATTAAATGTTTCCATTAAATATTTAATTTAGTTGCCTAATATTATAATTTATGAATCTATTAAAATTTATTTTCCCAATCCCCTAACACTAGAAATCGAGTTATTTCTAAATTTTTCTCTATTATAAACAACGTTGCAATAAACATTAGTCTAGCTAAATCCTTATATGCATGCTTAAAATTTTATCCTTAAGATGAATTGCTAGGTATAGAATTGTTCCCTCGAGGAGTTTGTATATTGAAAATAACAACTTTTATTGTTTTTTCTTATTACGGAAATAATACATGGTCACCCTAGGTTAGAAAATGCAGATAGGCAAAAAAATAAAACATGCATAACCTTACCCCCCAGAGGTAACTGTTGGTAATATTATGGAGGTAAACACTGATAACTATTGTCTGCATACTTTTTTTAAATGAATACAAATATAGAGTACATGTTGCTTTGAACTACCTATAATAAATATGTTTTCATTTATGTCCATTATCATTTTAAATATTTGCATAGTATTATATCTTATAAATTTACCAAAATTTATTTGCCTAATCCTTATGCTGGGTATTTAGGTTGTTGATGTACATATTTTGAAAACTTTTCAGGTGAGTATAGAGCACATGGAGGGAATCCTCTCACTAGCAAGAAGCCTGGAACAAAAGTCTCTATTTTCTTTATGGACCTGTGGGCCAGGAGGAGAGAGAGAGTGGGAAAGGCTAGGAGTGGGAAGGTACGAAGTCAAAGTGGAGAAAAGTGCATCAGCAAGGCTCCCAATAAGCAGGCCGCTGAATGAAGGCACCAGTGCTGGGAATGTAAATATGCATATAAGCATGGCTGGTTGAGGTGCAGAAAGAGAAGAGCTGAGTCCTTGACGGCAACACCCCCACACCCCCAAGAAAATTGCCATGCACTGACAGTGAAAGTGCTATGTGGGGAGGGCAGCTTCTCCCCCATCAGGCGTGTTAGGCAAAGCCGAGTAATTGCCTATGGTCAGGCCTGAAAGATCACACAGGATTTTGGCCTGGAGCTGGATTCCTCAATAAATAAGGACAAATTGCCAAGACTTTTCCAGGATCTCTTCCTACCAGAGTACCCAACAGTGCTGGTAGAAATGGGAGTTTGTCAGGGACACAATAGTGAGGACAAAAATGATTCCTTTTGGGGTGTGTAAACTGACATCTGAGGGCAGGTCAAAGAGTTCCAGCACGACTGGGCAACCAAGTGAGCCTCAGAGAGTCCTAAGTGGGCTGAGACAAGTCTGATGTAATTGGGTCCCCTCCTTTCAGGAGAGGAGACTGAGTCATCTCCATTCATCTCAGCTGAGGTCTCTACTTCTGGAGTGAATCCTCAGTGTGTATTTTATGAATGCTTGACTCTGCTCCATGACCTCTAAAAGTTATGATAAATTCCCTAAATGTTTATTTTTCCTTAAGGAAAAGCTTGGATCCCATCCAAGAAGGTCACCATTGCAGGGAGAAATAGCTGTGCAGTGGATCCCAGTGATCCAATGGAGTGGAAGGTGGGATATAAGAGGCTGAGCTGGAGGCAGATCAGGAAACTGTGTAACAGAGAGGGAGGCCTCAAAAGACCCCTCCGAAGAGCTCAACATCTTGATGCTTGCCACACAGATAACACCAACCATCTGCCTGTGCTAGCAGGCACAGCCAGCAAGAGGGGTTTAAAGTCAAGAAGTGTTTGCCCTTCCCCCCACCTCCATTTCTCCTCCCTGTCTCCACCACTGAAAGAGCTTCTCCAAGTTTCTCAAGAGAAGGGGAGAGCTTAGAAATTCTAAATGCACTGGAAAGTTATGGAATCTGCTCAAGATGTCCTTAAGAGCCCAAAGGACATTCAACATCACAGAGTTGAAAGCAATGATTGGAAAAACAAAATCATGTATTCCATGGTGCCATGGTGTGTGTGTGTGTGTGTGTGTGTAAATAGAATATTTGAAATAAACCAGTTGCTGGCATATCTCCTTTAATCTTGCCATTGTACAGATAGGAATTTTTTTTTTTTTCTTTTTTGAGACAGTGTGTCACTCTGTTGCCCGGACTAGAGTGCTGTGGCATCAGCCTAGCTCACAGCAACCTCAAACTCCTGGGCTCAAGCAATCCTTTTGCTTCAGCCTCCTGAGTAGCTGGGACTACAGGCATGCACCACCATGCTTGGCTGATTTTTTCTATATATTTTTAGTTGTATGGCTAATTTCTTTCTATTTTTAGTACAGATGGGTTCTCGCTCTTGCTCAGGCTGGTCTCGAACTCCTGACCTCAAGTGATCCTCCAGACTCCGGCTCCTAGTGTGCTAGGATTACAGGAGTGAGCCACCATGCCCAGCCCTGCACAGATAGGAATTGAGACTACAGATATAGTAGCTGATGTATGACAAATTATGTATCATGCACAAGGATGATATTTGTGTTTAATAATAGAAAAAGTAACAGTAACAACAAGAAAAAGAAACAATAGCCACAAAAAACTGTAAACAACATAATGCTATCCATCAATAGGATACTTGTTAAATCAATTACCTCATAATCACACATTTAAAAACAACAAAAAGAACAAGGTAGAGTTGTATGTGTTGACATAGAAACAGCTCCTAGATATTCTATTAAATGAAAAAAGCAAGGGGCAGCACAATGTGTATAAATCTTTAAAAATAAAAACTACATGTATAAAAAAGTACACATATATATTGATATATAAATTTAAAATATTGCTAAAAGAATCCACAAGAAACTTAAGTAAGTTCTTTTGGAGAGAATGACTGGGAAACTTTTACTTTTCATTTTATACCTTTAGGTACCATTTGAATTTGTTACTAAGAGCACGTAATTATTTATTTATTTATTTGTTTGTTTGTTTGTTTATTTATTTATTTATTTTGAGACAGAGTCTCACTCTGTTCACTGGGCTAGAGTGCCGTGGCGTCAGCCTAGCTCACAGCAACCTCAAACTCATGGGCTTAAGCGATCCTCCTGCCTCAGCCTCCCAAGTAGCTGGGACTACAGGCATGCGCCACCATGCCTGGCTAATTTTTTATATATATATTTTTTAGTTGTCCAGCTAATTTCTTTCTATTTTTTTAGTAGAGACGGGGTCTCGCTCTTGCTCAGGCTGGTCTCGACCTCCTGAGCTCAAATGATCCGCCCGTCTCTGCCTCCCAAAGTGCTAAGATTACAGGCATGAGCCACCATGCCCGGCTATGTAATTATTTTTAAAAATGGAAAAAGTGAGTAAACAGGTTGCACAGTAATGTAAAGGCACTGAATGTTACTGAACTGTGCAATTAAAAATGGTTAAAATGGTAAATTTTAGCTTATGTGTACTTTTCCACAATAAAAAAGAAAACAAACATATATAAATTGATTTTAAATAAAAATAAATATCAAGGGGAGACTAAGAAGTTGCAGGAAGAGAGTGTCTGTGTGTGAGAGAAGCTCCGAGGTGGCAGTAGAAACAAGATCAACACCGTGTCTCGTGACTCTCACTGAAGTCCATTGCGTAGGAGGCCTGCCTACCTAGGCTTTTATGGGGGGTTCAGAAAGCAGCCAGGACATGCACATTTGTTTGAAATAAGTTGGGGAGGGGAACCTGGTAATGTTTTATTTCTATCTGAGCTGTGATTAGACCCTGCACTGTTGTGTGAAATTAAAGAGCAGGAGTATTTATTGGGCAGTGCAACCAGTTTTCTACCTGACTAACTAAGGGTTTGACATGTACAAGATCCTATATAAAATCTGGGCTGGATTCTTGGTGGATGAGAAACTGTTTCAGACTCATGACCTTAGGTATGCTCTCCTTATATTCCAGGGAACAGGAACCAGGGAATGACTTGTGTTGGTGCAAGTCACATGGATGGTAAGTGACTGAACTAGGATTATAACTTGAGTCTCTAGGCAAATACTTAACTGTTTTCTTAAAAAAAAACATAAAACAACAACGACAAAAAAAAAAAAAACGTTGACAGTAGCACTGTTCTAGTCATGGCTTCCGTATCTTCAATCAATTTCTCTTCCTGTTAATTGCCCAGTTGCTGCTCAGAATTGAGGGTCTGGTGTTTGGTCATTATTCTTTTGATACATTGCAAGATTCTGGTTGCTAATACTGTTTCCAGAAGGTTTGCATTCCTATTTCGTATGTGCGATTAGTCTATAGTTTTCTGTTTTTGTACTGTTATACTTCACTGATTCCATGAAGCATATTTTTTCACACTTTAGTATCTCTGAAATCAGGATGCAGCTGATGACTGCTATTGGCCAGGCCTAAGTCATGACAGCTATCGCCTGGCAGGTGTAAACTTGCCTGAAACTCTCCATTGACGCCTCCTGGCAAGAGCAAGAGAGCTATGCATCAGAATTTGCCAATGGAACGTCAGCAGCTTGAAAAAAAATCTCAGAGACAATAATGGATCTTTCTTTTGGAAAAGGTCATAGAACCAATGCTTTTTGGTGCAGAAGACAATATTATATGGAAAAACACTGACAGCTTTGAATTAAAAAGTGATTCAGAAGAGTAAGACTCTGAATATGAAGATATTTTCTTTTTTAATCAATGCAAAAAATGATAGATAGTAAAAATCTTTTAAAATAAGCCTAAAGCAGTGCTTTCGGTAAATTTAAAAAAATTTTAAGTGCTAAGAAAGTACTTTTGTAATGGTGCATCAAATAATGTGAATTTTATAACCATTAGCATCTTATATTAGACAGAATATGTTAATTATATCAAGCTTTGACATTATACCATAAAATGTATTGAGAAAAGTCCCATTTTTTTTTCTAGGACTTGACCATTTAAAATAACATTGGAATTAAGTAAAGGTCAGCTAACACTCAGCCTTAAACCCTTGTCACTCTGGGATCTTTCCCAATGTAAGATTTTTAATGACCATTCCAAGATTTTCTATGCTATTTATAGTTTCTTTATTCCAGGGCCCATTTTGGTAATTTGTGCTTTTACTAGGAAATCACCCATTTTCTTTAGGATTCCAATTTGTCGCCATGGGTTTCTCTTATTATGCTTTGAATTTCTCCTCTATTTGTAGTTTTCTAGAATTCTTAATTTTATCTACTTTTGCCCAGTGTTTTTCCTTAATCAGCCTAGATCTTCTTCAATTTTTGTGAAGTTTATATTTATTTGTACTTCTTACTTCTTTTCTATTATATTAATTTTAGCTTTTTTCTTTATTAATCCCTTTTTCCTAATTTATTTTTGAGACAGGGTCTTGCTCTGTCTCCTGGGCTAGAGTGTCGTGGTGTCAGCCTAGCTCACAGCAACCTCAAACTCCTGGACTCAAGCGATCCTCCTGCCTCAGCCTCCCGGGTAGCTGGGACTACAGACACGTGCCACCATGCCCGGCTAATTTTTTCTATTTTTAGTTGTTTGGCTAGTTTCTTCCTATTTTTAGTAGAGACGGGGGTCTCATTCTTGCTTAGGCTGGTCTCGAACTACTGAGCTCAAACGATCCTCCCACCTTGGCCTCCCAGAGTGCTAGGATTACAGGAGTGAGCCACCGCGCCCCGCCAGGTTTTGGTTGTCTTTACAGTGTTTGTTTTCATTGTGTTGGATTGAGATCACAGAATGTGGTTTTTAGAATCTTTTAAGGTTTTCTTCATGGTCAAATATGACTGACTTTTGTAAATATTCTATGGCTACCAAAACAGGTTGTTGTTGTTTGTTTGAAGGATGTTAGATCCTATACATAGATACGACATCAAGTTTATTAATTGTATTATTCAATTCCTATATCATCCCACATTTGTTATATATCTGACTTGTCCAATTCTGAAATAAAAGTATTTGAGTCTTCCAATATAATTGTGTTCTATGTCTTCTTTTATTTCTTACAGCTTTTGCCTTATATATTCAGCTGTTAGGTTGTTTGGTATCAACATTTAAACATTCTCAGTCTTTGATTTTCTGTGTATATTTTGTTTATATATCTATATCTGTCTTTATATTGGTCTATTTACTCTAAGTTTGTTGCTCACTGGCATTTCATCCTTTCTTTATCATCCTGCAGTCTCTGTTATGGTTAATCTGTTGTTTGGCTAGAGTCTCCTCTTAAGTATTTTCTTTAGGTGGGAAAATGTAGATATTAGTCTTTCACTTTTTACATATCTTCAAGTATCTTCCTATCACCATGACAACTAAATGAAGTCTTGGCTGATCAAGAAATCTTTGAGTTGGAATCCTTTTCTATCAGAAGTCTGGGGGTGTTATTCCACTAACTTCTACCTGCTGGTGATACAGAAGAGGTCTGATTCTGTTTTCTTTATAATAAGCAATTTATTCTTTCTGTATGGAAGTTTGTATAAATTTTCTTTTTTTTTCCTTAAAGTTCCAGAATCTTGCCAGAATATTGCTAGGTGTGTGTGTATGCGTGTGTGTGTTTATCGATCCAGACTGGAACTTGGTATATCCATTCAATCTGTAGACTCAGGTATCTGTTGGTCCAAAAAAAATTTTCTCCTTTCACAAGTGTAATTATTGGCTTTTCTTCTACATGCCTTTTTCTCCATGCGGATCTCCCATTATAATATGCCAGCCTTCTTGGATCTATCCTCAAGTCGCTTGTCCTTTCTCTCATGATTTTAATTGTTTTAGATCTTTCCTCCCTGCTTTGAGATATTTTCTGCATTTGATCTTCTAGCCTCAGCAGTGATCATCTTCTCCTTTCATTCATGTACAGAATTAAGTTGGAAAATCTTTTATTTCCTTTTTTCTTCCTTTAGATATATTTTTGTTTCCTTTGTTGACTCAGTGGGGTTCAGGGTTGGTTGTGGAATATCCTAAGAGACACAGTCATAGATGTGGAAAGCAAAGTGATCTCTTCTCTTTGAGCTCATTATGCGGAGATAAGCTGTCCCTAAGTCTTCTACTGAAGCAGGTAGGAAGATACCCTGCTTCCTGGTCTTTGTAAATTGTGTTAGCCTCAGAGGCAGGGAAGACACAGACTGCTATTCAGTTCCTTCTTGGGACCATAGAGAAGTCACACATTCATGTAGGGCTGAAATCAACCTCTACCATTAGGATCCACAAGATCTCTATGAGCCAAGTTTTTCCTTTATTGATTTATTGGTTTGTTCTTGGCCTGGGGATTTCTAATGATGGTCTGCTTGTAGTCTTTGGGCAGGGGGAGATCCTGGCATCGTTTCCTCTAGTACTCATATAGAGCCCACAGCCTCATTTTCATTCATATACCCATAAGTCTTTGCTGCCATGTGACAAAAGATTGGGGTCACTAGTTGGAGGAAAAGCAACTATATTCAAATTGCTATCTTCTCAGTGTTCTAGTTTTGAACTACTTACTAAGTCTTTGGAAGACAAAACCACCTTTTGTGTCCTCCATGTCTAATTCTGTGACCTATGCATCATCATCATAATTAGGAAGGAAGAGAAGGCAGATAAGGAAGAAGAGGAAGAACAAGAAGGGTAGGAGAATAAGAGAATAAGAAGAAAAAGAAGGAAACAAGATAACACTGTCAAAAATCTTCAGAGCTGCTGAAGTCTTTTGAGACTGGTTCTTAGTACCAAGTGATTTCCTTAAATCAGCATCTGCATCTAACATGACCTTCTTACCTTCTTAGTTGCCTAATTTTATTGGGTTGTGCACTCACAGGGCCTGTATTTCTGGATCTGTTAGTATATGAATGATTGCCTAATCCTTTCTTGGTGCTCATGGTTGTACAAAGAAGAGATTAGATGCTGGCTACTTAGGGCTAAACGGCACATACAGGAAAGTCATCCTCATCAGGGTAATAGGCTCATTAATGTGTACGTATGTGTACATTTGCATGGGATATCTGTGTGTATGGGTATGTGGGACTGCATAAATTATTTGGTCTTGTCTGAATGTAAATATTGATTTGACACTTCCTCTCCTTGATAGTACCTTGAAGAGATCATATTACCTGCAAATTCGTTAAGGATAACAAAGAATAAGTAAAAAAGTGAAATTTCTTTTTGGCATAAGTTTATAATTAACATGTACATGTTTATGTGGCAATTTACAAATCATATGCATACATAACTTCACTGGTATTAATCACCAACCATTAATCACTGGGGCAACCATGGAACACTCAGCCAAGAGTGGCTGGGAAGCACCTTGCTCTTCTTTCCTCTTCCTGGATACATCAACCCCTATATCTGTACTAGTCTGGCTGCTTCCTGATGTCAAAATTGAAAGCTTCACCATCAATAATTCTCTTTTCTCAACTTATCACAGCTCTGTGTCCAGTCCTTATATTATTAGATTTATGTCTCAACTGCGTAGAGCTCTGATTCTGTTGTTCTCTTATTTTCTCTTCCTAATACGTGTTGCATGAACACTTAAAAGGTAGAAAACGTGACTCCTGTGTGGTGGGAAGAGTCTTGGATTGGACAAAGTAAGGAAGAGGAAGGGAACAGCAACATTTTGGAGCCAAATGTACAAAAATAATACAATGGGTAGTGTACATGTGCATGTGTGTGCACTCGTGTGCACACACACTCACGCAACTCTACACAGTGTCATTGTGCCTCTTTGCTGGCATGAATAATTAAAAAGTTATCCACCTATCTAATCTGGCTAGCACAAATCACTTGAACCTTAGGAGATGCTTCCTCCAGTGACCATGGTTAAACTTTAGAATTGCTAAAGAAGTAAAATCTTCTCAAGGTATTTAAAACGCAGGATATGTTCTTACCCTGATGGTTGAGTTGTCCTCTTGCATAAAGGGTGTGATGATGGCTTCTCAAGCTCTTACTGCTAAACTTTTGATTCTATGATTGCTTAGAACTAGAGAAAAATTCCTGCATCAGGCCAAGGTTAAAAATGTAATTACAGTTATGCCACAGCTTAAGCCATTGGCATCTAGTAATCATCTGACTCATTCTTATCCATGGGTCAATTACACACATGCTTTTCTTTTATGAGATGCTGCCCTCAGCAGAAATAAAACACTAAGATTATTTGTTTCAAAGCTGCCCATTGACATTTGTTATCGACTACAACAAACTCTTGGAAATGATATAAAGGGTGGAATTTTAATTGTAGATTAGGGGTAAAGTTTTCATTACCTCACTAACTCTGCCCTTGGCTGCATGTGCATTGGTTTAGGAGGAAAGATTAAAGGACCTAAACAGCAATGACTAAAAGGGGTGCAGTGAGTGTCACAAGAATTTACAAATGTTTGAGAGCTACAAAAAATAGCAAGGAGCTTTTGTGCACAGGTAATTGTAGATTTTTAAAGTTAGAAAGAATCTTGGAGATCACTGTTAAGGTTAGAAGGGGGTTAAAATTAACAACAAAAATTGTAAAACTGTAGAAGCTTTCTAGCTGTAAAATAAACTTAATTTTCAAGGAGTTAAACTTACTTCATGTATCATTATTTAGCTCAGCTTTTAAAACTCCCAAAGCAGCATTTAAAAAACTCAGCTTTTAATTATAGGGAGAAAATATCCATAATAAAATTTTAAGAATATTTTCTTTTCTGTATAGTTCCCATGGCATCATGAAGAAGTTTTTTTCTTTTCCATTTAAAGCTTCCATATAGTCACAGAAGTCAAGATTGCATTATTATCCAGAGTTAAGCAGGAAAATAATCACATAGTCTCATAGCTAGATCTAAAAGAAACTAGGATAGAAATTATGCATAGTGCTTATTTGTAGCTGAGTTGAAATTTCCTTACTGTTTCCTATCATGGGAATCTATGTTTATGGATTAACTATTGTGTCACAAGGTGGATGTCTACATTTTGTTTTCGTGGAAAGGTCATGCTGTTCACTGTTACTTACAATGTCAGCCATGTGTTTATCTGTGGCCAAAAGAACCAGTGCACAGCTTGACAAGGTTTTCCTCATATACGGAGAGGCTGTCTCCTGCCTGGTCGCTGTAACCTCATTATTTGACTTAGTCACCCTTTCATGCATGTTTCTGGTCAAGTTGATCTGTTTGCTGCTTTTGTTTCCCACAATTAGGCAAACACCCTGCCTTAGTTGTAGTTGGCTTCAGTATGCCAGTCTACTTGAATACATCATCTTACACTCTCAAAATACTTTCAGTTTAGGAAAAAAGTGACCGACATGGAGAAGCAAAGAACACTGGATTAGCAATCAGTGTCTGGTCCAAAGTAGGCATTCAATTAAAAAAAAAGTTTTTTTGATAGATGAACGGATTCTAGCCCCAGCTCTCTTACTATTAAAGAGAATTTAGGTAAGTTGCTTCATCACTTTGTTCCTATTTCTTTATCTGTTAAGGAAAAACCCTAATCCATTGACCTCAAGTTACCCTAAGGGGACTGTCACTAAAGCACTGATTATCACCCTTGCTGGGCAACCAAGTCACCTAGGAAAGCTTCTACAACTATGGATGCCCAGACTCTACCTTTAAAGAGCAGGTTTCAACTGGTCTGAGGATGGTGCCCTTGCATCTGTACATTTTAAAAGCTCCTTTGGTAGTTCTAATGTGCAGCCAGGTTTCAGAACAGGTGCCCAGAAGAAACCTGTCTAGTATCTTTATCCTCCCTGTGGAAGAAAGACTAATTCATTTGCTTAGACGGCTAAAGTCTGAAGATAATTGGTCGAAGTTTCTCTACTGGGCCGCACTAAAGGGTTTAAGATTTGACCTGTTCTCCTTTGAATCTGCCTGCCCAAAGTGGCATATTCTGATCAGTCTCATAGAACACTACCTAGGGGTAGACTCAGTCCTTGCAGGGGGAAGCCTGTGATTTGGGTTGCTTATATTCAATTTAAGTGGAAGAATACAAGAAGCTATATTCTGATTTGATAAGGCTAATATTTAGATCCCTATCTCAGGTCTATGTCAACTTCTCAATTCACTTTAAACTTGGTGGAAGGAAGGGGCAGGCTTAGATGAGCCACACCACACACTAGATTCACCAAATCTAGTACTACCTCACAGGGTCATAAATATTAAATAAGGGTAGGCTCTTCAATGTGTTTTGCAAACAGTGAAGCGCCACCCAGATATTGACTTATCTGAGGTCTCCCACCAGATCTAAAATTCTGAATGCATTGAGATGTAGTACAGACAGCATCACTTTAATGCTGGTAGGCCATTTATAGCACAGTATCAATACTGATTTTCTGTCATAGCATATTAAGTAAAGGAAGGAGCATCCCATAGAGGAAACAGAGTGGAAGTGGGAATCCAGAAGACTGGATTCAAGATCCAGCTATGTGGAGTCTTGGACATGTCTCCCTGGGCTTGAATGTTTTTCTTCTCTCAAACTAGTGAGTCAACTTCAGATTTCTAAGGATTCCTCTAGCTCTAACACTCTAGGGAATGCTGATAAATTGCTCATGAAGGTGCAAGTGACTGGTTGCATGCCTAAGACTCACATATCCCCTGAAAAATTCTGGCTTTCTATTTGGTATCTATAAAGAGAGAAGTCAGTGAAGAAAAAAAATTTTCTTGTGGCACTAGTTCTAAGGAGAAGTGGGTGGGTTAGAGAATGCTTTTATTCTCAGGAAGGAGGTTGGAGTTATACTTGATGTTTTTTCTCTTGGGCCTCAAATTTCTAGGTCTATCTTCACCAAGAAGCCTTCCTATATACTAACCAGGCAAGTGCTGAGCTTCTTCCATCTCAGCAAATTTGAAACATTAGCTGTTTTCCAAAGAATGTGTCTTTCCTACTCACTCCATTTTCCCCAACTCAAAACCACAACATTCTTCCATATTCTGGATCTAGAAAAATGTCAGGTATTCTAAGGTCACCAAAATAATGGCACTATAAAATAGTATTATGAAGTGTTATAATATCAATGTGATCCATTGGAACTATATTACTCTGGGTTAAGATTGTATGATTCTGGACTAAATGCAAGAAGTAACTGACCTTAGCAAGATGATCTGACCCATTTCTTATTAGAGTATGCATCCCTAAGTCTGTTGACACTGTGGAAGCAGAAGAAACACCAGTAGGTCTAATTCATCTTTTATCCCTTCCATCTAGCACAAAGAGTAAATGCTAGTACATGCTTCATTATGTACTCAATTATATAACAAGTAATCAGGCAAATAACCAACATTATAAGGATTTTAGATTTTTTTAAAAAAGTAAATGCTCATCCATCAAGACTAAAATACTGTTACTTTTCCAGAATACAGAATTGGATTCCAACAAAACACTTTTAATGAAATAAGGCACAATGTTTGATAAGGCAAAATTCACACAGAAGGTTTGTTAATATAAGATCACATTCTTTTTTATATCCGGGACAGGGGGGAAGGCACTAGAGTTGAAGTAGCCTAAATATTCTTTTGAGAGCACTTAGAATTACAAGGTAATATACAAATTTGATACAATAAACTGTATCTTATCTCAAAAATAAAACTTAATTGTTGAATGATGTTGCCGAATTACATTTATTTTTACCGTTAAGTTATAATTATCTATAT
>NW_012133858.1:2003077-2005302 GCF_000956105.1 Propithecus coquereli
CATGGCACTCTAGCCGGGGCAACACAGTGAGACTCTGTCTCAAAAAAAAAAAAAAGATTTTTTAAAAAGATAACACTAACAGTTAAAATGTAGGTTCATTAAAAGTTTACCAAAGACAGTTGCACCTTGATCACAGATTTTTCAACAGTACACAGAACCACATTTTGTTGAAAGAACACTGTGGTATACATCTATAATACATAGCAAAGGCTAGAAACTGTTTCTGGTTGGACCTATTTATATTTGTAAAAGATGAAACAGTATACCTTCTTTCTAGGAAGCTGGAAATGGTATGTAAGGTTAAGTACTATATTTATATACCTACCAATTTATTTTACAAAGATAAACTCTTAGAAGACTATTCAAGCTGTTACTTAGGTCAAGCTGGTAATCTGCTTAAATAAGCAGAGGTATTTAAGCCAGAAAAATTTGGTCCTATCAATTTAGGTATTTTACTATGAATACATTATTTTCTATGACAATATTTTATGTATCTTAACTAAGTCACTTACAAAACATTTTAGGTTTGTCACTTAGGCATGGCCTAAGTCATCTTTATCTTCCATAATTATGCAGTTTGCAGCATGCTGTGGCTCAGATGGAAAAGTAAGCAAAGACTTTATTATCTCTATTTTATGATATAAGCACTCATGTACTACTTTGCTAGGCAGTAGAATCATTAGATTACTTCTATAGACAAAAAATTTCTGAACCAAAAAGAAAATTACTACATTGTTACAAGGTAAAGGGGAAGGGATTCACTCTATAGCAGCGTTTCACAACTGCAGTTCATGAAACTCTCATGTTTCATGAATTAACATACAAATAAACACATAAACCCTGAATTACCCTATACTTAGGTACTTCTAACTAAATGCAGCATAACTATAACTAATCTGATATATATATATATATGCTATAATTGATAAAAGTTTTATCTACAAAGGGTCTTATGAGGATTTAGGAAAAATAACCACTAACTTTTTATATAAATAGCTATTACTAAAATGCTTTAAAAGATCAAACTTTATTTGCACTATTTGCTTAGTGTTTTTACTTTTTTACATAGTGAAAAGTAAACATTAACCTAGGCTACCTACTGTACCACAAATTCCAGGTTAATGAGGTATTACTTTCTCCCTTTGGGAAGAGCAAGGTTGGCTGTAAGGAAATCCTATTTTTTGCTGGCCCTTTGCTATGGAGGAATGTGGATAATTTCCCAATAGTGGAGGCTGAATAAACTTAGTGATAAAGGCTTTTAAATGGTAATCAGTAGGCCACTTAATAACTTAATTTTAAAACAATTCACTATTACTTTAAAGGGCTTTCTTGGCTCAGGACTATCCATAGGTGTCTGGTGACTTTTCTTTCCTTGCCCTTTGTTGCTTTTAAAGATTTCATTTAACACTCCAGCAATCAACCTTTTCCTTCTCTTCTTTTGTTTAAACCTGATTATTTATAATATCGGTAGAACTGGTCTGTAGTATTACAATGCACTATTGTGGACCACCTTTTACTTTTATTTACATCAACACAAAAATTTCTGAAATTTGAGATACAGTTTACAATGCAAATCTTTACTTTTGAATGTGCTAAAAAAAAGTTCTAAATATCAAGAATTGTAGAACAAGACCTCTTCAGCACACATTTAGATGTAAAATATGACCAGTCAGCTTTGGATCTGCCTCCACTATTCAAAATACAGGAATAGTGAGAACCCTGATCAGCTGGTCCTTGTGTCAGCCAATTCCTGGCACCACGAAATCAAAATATTGTATTAACTAATCTTCTTATTTTATAAAATCCTAGGACTATCTCACCAACTCAGTTTGGTGATGCTGAGAGAAATGGATTCTAGGAATAAAGACTACTAAGAAATGTATAATGTATTCATTTCAATTTCAAATATTAGCAGTAAAGAATTCCATTCTAAACACATTAATGTTTTGCTTAAGTAGTTTTAGTCACAGTTTTGGTCACTAAAATTATCCAAGTAGAGTGGTATCAAAAACTTATTTCATTATGAAAATTAGACTTTGCTGATTCTGTAAATGTCTTTTTAGAAGCCCAATTAAACTTTAACTGTAATTAAACACAAACATGTGACTTAGGAACTAAAGAGACTGTCATTTTAAATACATAGCTATCTGACTTGAGAGCTGGTAATATGGTTTCTAGATTATCAAGTCCCTTGTATCTCACCTTCTCATTAATTTCTATAATCA
>NW_012133858.1:2005687-2052172 GCF_000956105.1 Propithecus coquereli
CATGGCACTCTAGCCGGGGCAACACAGTGAGACTCTGTCTCAAAAAAAAAAAAAAGATTTTTTAAAAAGATAACACTAACAGTTAAAATGTAGGTTCATTAAAAGTTTACCAAAGACAGTTGCACCTTGATCACAGATTTTTCAACAGTACACAGAACCACATTTTGTTGAAAGAACACTGTGGTATACATCTATAATACATAGCAAAGGCTAGAAACTGTTTCTGGTTGGACCTATTTATATTTGTAAAAGATGAAACAGTATACCTTCTTTCTAGGAAGCTGGAAATGGTATGTAAGGTTAAGTACTATATTTATATACCTACCAATTTATTTTACAAAGATAAACTCTTAGAAGACTATTCAAGCTGTTACTTAGGTCAAGCTGGTAATCTGCTTAAATAAGCAGAGGTATTTAAGCCAGAAAAATTTGGTCCTATCAATTTAGGTATTTTACTATGAATACATTATTTTCTATGACAATATTTTATGTATCTTAACTAAGTCACTTACAAAACATTTTAGGTTTGTCACTTAGGCATGGCCTAAGTCATCTTTATCTTCCATAATTATGCAGTTTGCAGCATGCTGTGGCTCAGATGGAAAAGTAAGCAAAGACTTTATTATCTCTATTTTATGATATAAGCACTCATGTACTACTTTGCTAGGCAGTAGAATCATTAGATTACTTCTATAGACAAAAAATTTCTGAACCAAAAAGAAAATTACTACATTGTTACAAGGTAAAGGGGAAGGGATTCACTCTATAGCAGCGTTTCACAACTGCAGTTCATGAAACTCTCATGTTTCATGAATTAACATACAAATAAACACATAAACCCTGAATTACCCTATACTACAGTTTCTTCTACAATAAAAAATACATATGAAAAATCCTAATACATATATATATCATTGTTATACAACAATCTGCCTTTAAGAAATGATGTGCCCATACTTAATGATTTTGAGAGATAAAAAAAAAAAAAAAAAGAAATGATGTGCCCAGTCATGAATGCCAGAAGTCAAAAAGAGATCATCTGATGTTCTAACACTTATCTGATCTGTATATATTATATATTTAGCAGTTACCAACAAAACATTATGTTATTATAGGTTGGTTATCCAATGATTACTAGTAAATGTTGGGTACTTTATAATATCAACTTATAGTTGTGCTGTATTATTCAATATTCATTGTAATTTAAACTAGTTAATAAAAATTTGGTAATTTCTAATGGCAATTAATTTGTGAAACTTTTTCTGCTATAAAGATATAATATAGCTAATATTTTTTTTCTACTTTATCAATACTTTATTTTTAAAAAGTATTCCATAGCTTAAGTAGTTTTGGAAACTATTCTATTGTGTATAAACACAATGACTCCTTCCTCCAATTTTATTTGGCTTCTTGTCATGTTTTTCTAGTTGTATTATCAATAGTTTCTCTTTTAAATGTAAGGAAAATTATAGTTCAGCCGACTACACAGGCAAAGGAGTCATTTTTTTTTCCCACTCAGCTTAATGCAAGATATAAAGCAGTTTTCTAGCTTACATTTCTTCCAGAATTTTCTGTCAAAAACTATTATTCTGTCTTACGATGAGAAGATTAAGACTGTGGCCTCCCATTAAGTATAAAAGTGATGTGCTTAGAAGGGGTTACTATACATTCGAATAAAAAAATGAAGTTAAAATGGCCATGAGATCAGATATTGGATATATAGTTGTTGACCTAGTTCTGTGAAAGCATATTTTAAAGTGTTCTGTATAGTAGGTCATGTTTTAGGTTACTCTGACATAATTTCTTGAATAAATTTCTATATCCTTGCTAGGATTAAGGCACTATAACAGTCATTGTTGGATTACATGTTAATAACGATCATATAGAACAAAGGATAAGAACTGAAGAGTCTTAATATCCCACTTAAAAGTTATATCCCTTACTTTACCAGCTAGTTGGTCAGAAAAGTTTAGGTCCTACGCAACCATGTGTGAGCTTATCTGAATAGCTGTGTAATCTAAACACATGGGCAATATAAGAAGGGAGGGCTAATCCTGATAATGGTCAACCTGAACCCCAGGACAACTCTGGTAATAGCTACAGCTTTGATAACTTCCTGCATTCTTCATCTCAACTGCTACAAGTTACACTACTCATAGTTATGGCTTTTCATAGCACTGCTCTTCAGAATGTACCATTCTACTGTGTGATTCATGCAAAACTAGAGTGAAAATTGCAAACAATCAGCTCAATTTGGAACTGCCATTCAGAGTAAATTACATTCAAAGAATCCAAACATGGAACTGGACTCATTCCTGCTGAATGGGTAGATAAAACAAAATCTTTTACATCATCCTTGAGTCTTTCATAGACACTCAGAATGAAGATAAGGTTTCCAGTAAACTTCAAGCTCTATTTTCTTTTTTAACCACTTTTGCGCAGTATTTTAGTATTTCACATCACCCTTGTTCAACCAAGAAGAACTTTCTGCATTCTGTGTGCGGCAACACTAGCCTCGTCTTCTGAGTCAGATTCGCTCTGGGATGTGGAGCTGTGAGAGGCAGAACTGCAAGGGGAAGAGCATTCTGGAGAACACAAGTAGTGCATCAGTGGGAGGCGGTATTTCCCACAGAAGTCCACAAATTTAATTTGTCTGACACAGCAGTCAAAGTAGACTCCTAGAGAGAAGGAATACAAAGTAATCATTACAAAGCAAGGAACCACAGTTTCTTTTTCAACCCTTCTCCAGCATTCTGGAGAAATGTCACAAAAGTCTTCTCTTTTGTGAATGTTAAGCAGAAATAGTACTTGCATCTATAGGTGTGTATAGACCTACTGGAAGGTCTTAGGGCAATTTGGCTGCAATGAGAAGGCAAGGAGATTTGTCTTAAAGGGAGCAGGCACACAAAGGATACTGTTTACTTAGCTTCTTTTCTCTGGGTGGCTTTGGGGGACAGTGGCTAAGGGAGATTATAAGATACCTAAACTGCCCTTCCACTATTCCCCAACCTACCCCCTTTAGTACTACCTTACAGTCAGGAGACTAAAACAAAACAAAAACTTCTTTAATAATGATCTTAAAGAATTAGTTATTATACACAAAATTTGCACAAAGGAGATGGCTTCTGGTACCCCTGTTCTTATGTACTTTCAAGGCAAAATTGAAAGAAACAAAATGCCATCTCACATTTCCAACAGGCTCTAAATCTACAGGCCTCAAAGCTACTGCTATTTCTCTGATGATCTCACTCTTGATTCTCACATCATTATATATTGTCAGGTAGACTGAAAGAAGTAGTCAACTCTTTTGATTCCTGAGTTAGTGCTCCTAAACTATGGCCCATCAGCTAAGTAAAAACAGAGCCAGAGCTGAGAGGAAAGCAGAGATTGCTATGCCTCTGGGATCTAGCTGATCCTTAAAAAGATACTACACATCTCTAACACAGAAAGACTATCATAATGATTGCAGTAAAACCAGAACACTTAGAATTTTGGGTCTCACTGCCTTTTTGGAGGGGAATCTCAACCTTTAAACCCTACTAAGTTTCCTCTGGCACCAACTACTGTATATTTATCATGTAAAGGGCCAAAATAAAAAGATGTGGTCTAAGCAAAGGAGAAAAAATGATTTCTATTTCTATTTTTTTTCCTGATACTGCCCCACTAACATTGTAGTTTTCTAATCTTGTAGTAAGTATATAACTCGTAATAGTTTAAAGGGGGAAATTTGTGGTACATTACATTCGACAATTTAGGAAAGTAGATACATTCAATAAATTTGTTAATCAATAGATTGATAATAAATCTCCCCAAAATGTGTTAGCTTCCTACAGATAGATGGAATAATAAAATAAAGCATTATGGAGTCACTGTGAGCTAAAATAGTACAATACTTTCTTATCATTTGTAAGATCTCAGACTATAAAAAGAAAACACCTCACGAAATATAAAAGTACTTCTGTTTAACTTCCAGATCGATAATGAATCTGAGGAGAAAAATGTCTAATGATTCATCTTATATATTATTTCAAATTTTAAACTGATAATTTTTAAATCATTTTTGTTCCTGAGATAAACAGCATACCAGTATACTAAAGAAGTCATTAAGAAACCATTTCAGAGAGAAAACAGAATTCTTACAGAAGTTCATTTCTAGAAAAGGATGAATTCAAAGAAGAGGCTAGATTTAGATTATTAGGTCTAAAGGCCTGGTATGAAGGCCTGTCCTCTTTGTTTTCCTCCGTCACAGTGATAGCCAATTCAGGAAAAGAGAACCACAGAGAAAAGCGTAAGCACTTCTAACTTAGCACAGCACTGTAACCTCTACCGTCTGAGTGACTAGAAACGGCCTATAGTATTCTTTTTAAACCCAAAGTGTCTTTTTTATCTTTTAACAATCTTTGAGGAATTTAATCATTTTCTCCCTTTCAACCTTATAACAGTTTCAAGACAAGATGTGACTTCCAGGGAAAATCTCACCTGGTTTTGGTCTTCTTTATGCAGCATTTCCTCAGTACCTACCGGAATTTTTTTTAAGTAGTCTTTTATGAGGCAGTCAAAACAAAATGACCTGCTATCAGTCACCAATTCCCACCCACACACCCTGGCACTTCAGGCCCTTCACAACCTGGCCTCAATGCATCTTTTCACTCTTCTCTCTCATTACTCCCCTAACTGTACATCTGAGCCAAATTATTACTTATCCAACATTCCGTCCCATACTGCTCTGTCTCCACTTTGTACTCTCGGTCTGAAAAGTTTCCTATTCTCAATCTTACCCTATCAAAATCTACTTCATACCTCAAGAATCATCTCATGTTTTCTAGATTTAATTCAATGTACTCTTTCCCCCCTGTGATTTCCAATAGCATTTTGAATTCTTTTGGATACTTACCTTACTTTTTGCCTTATATCATTTGCTTAATTCTAAATACCAAACTTAAAAAATTCTGAACCATGGATTTAAAAGAATTTAAAGTTCTAGGGTACATCCTGAAATCCGTACGCATTTAGCCCATTCTCATTCATCATGAATCATACCCTATAAAGGTATAGCATACACAGAATGGTGAGTCTAAGAAAACATCCTTCAAATAAATATGAAAGGTGTCCTAACACATTAGAAACTCTTTTTAAATAATTAGAACTGTTTATGCTCCCTTTTGTGATTTCTCTCATTTTACCATCCTGATTTATTATCTTATAACAGATCTAAGATAGGATGAGAATTCCTGGGTATTTTCCATGTGTATGAATCCTAAAATATTATGGAAAGAATTTGAAAAAAAAAACAAAAACAGAAAGAAATCTAGAGTGTAAAACAACTTACTTTCTGGTAAAAGGGTGAAAGGAAGAGGGGAACATAAACAGAAACTATCTCTGAAAGAAGACTTAGCTAATTATTAATAAAACAATACTTAGATTGTCAAATTCAAAAACATAGCTAAATGAGTGGAAAACATGAACAATGAATTAACTTACCTCCACATTTTGGGTTTGGGCAATTGCTGGCTAAACCCAAGTATCTAAGAAGATTCCCAGGAAGATCATAGGGAGTGTAGGAGACATTTCGTATCTTAATGGTCCGTGCAGCTAATTCCAAGAGAGTTGGAGGGTCATAGGTTAAATCTCTAACGAAACGAACAACCAATGGATTTCCTCGTAAACTCAACTCTTCCAGATGAATAAGGCTGAGGATCTCTCGAGGGAGATATGTCAGCAAGTTATTGTGAAGACTGAGGGAACGAAGTGAATGCAACCTAGAATAAATGCAGTATAAAAATCAATGGCAGTAAGCAATTACCAAGAAAATTAAGTTTGTGTGTGTGTGTGCACGCTGTGTACAGCTTGATTTCCCCTTAAGAATGAGCAATGAATGGCCGGGCGCGGTGGCTCACGCCTGTAATCCTAGCACTCTGGGAGGCCAAGGTGGGATGTTCGCTCCAGGTCAGGAGTTCGAGACCAGCCTGAGCAAGAGCGAGACCCCGTCTCTACTAAAAAAATAGAATGAAATTACCTGGACGACTAAAAATATATAGGAAAAAAAACTAGCCAGGCATGGTGGCACATGCCTGTAGTCCCAGCTACTTGGGAGGCTGAGGCAGTAGGATTGCTTGAGCCTAGGAGTTTGAGGTTGCTGTGAGCTAGGCTGATGTCACAGCACTCTAGCCCAGGGCAACAGAGAGAGACTCTGTCTCAAAAAAAAAAAAAAAAAAAAAGAGCAATTAAAGTCAACTGAAGTAAAATAAAAAGGTGCTGAAACTGGATCAAAGTGCAAATTTGTAAATGTCATAAAGGACTTTTGCCCCTGAAACCTCGGCAAGCTTAGAGTAGTATTTAGAGAGTATTTGGATATGCTGGCTGATATAAAATACTACAGTTAAAGATATTTAGGGAGAGGGCAAGGGCGAATGCCCTATCATTCAGACACCTAAAAAAGGAAAGATTTCATGCGACAGGAATGAAGATTCTTCACATTATTAAGCCTCATGAAGATAGGAATGCTTCATATCAAGTATAAAATCACTAAAGATCCCATAAAACCAAGGGAAATCTATGCCAAATTAATATTTTATTCTTTGATTATAGAAAATAAGCTGAACAAATATTTTGAGGAATAAACCAAAGCATTTAAAAGTAAAATTAAAAATAACCTCAGAACTATACTTATTTACTGTAAATGACACTGTATCATTTACTTTGAGAATACCTAATTCTTTTCTATATATAAAACATGTGAGTGAATGCAAAACAGTAATTACAAGGCACGGATATCTGTGTATATATAAATGTCTGAAACTACTTACTGTGAAAGCTGAGGAGGCACACTTTGGATTTTGTTGTCACATAATACCAAGTAAGTCAGAGAAGGCAGATTTGCTAATTCTGGTGGGATTTCTTTGATGAAGTTTCCCCCAAGATATAAACTTTCTAAACTGCAAAAATAAATGAACAAAAACAAAAAAGTAAATAAATACAATTTGGACAAGATACTCCATTGTTTCTACTACAATGAACACGTTTCATCTATTCATTCAGCAAATGTTTCACTTAGGATTTGTTATGTGCTATCCAATCTCTAGAGAAATAGTGCAATCTTCAGGGAGCTTTTACTGTACCTAAGCAGATGAGACATACCAATGTTAGACATTATTATAATTAAACACGAGCAAGCCCAAAAATAAGCATTACATGATTAAAACACCAAAATAAGGACAATTCATAAATGATATAGGAGTTGAATGAAAAGGAAGAGAAATAAGAAAAAGCCACAGTAGTTCTAACTGGAAAAGGCTTCCCAAAAGTATTATGAATTTAGCTGGTCTATTAATTTAGCCCATTTAGATGTGAAGAAAGAGGACATCAGGTTGGAGAAGAGGGCTTTTTAATGAGTATACCTTTTTAATAACAGAAGAAGACAAAAACCTCCTGAGGAATCCAGAGATAAGGCTGAAGAGAGGCCAGATTATAGGAACCCAGATTTCCACACTGGTATGCTTGGATTTGATGCACTTACAGGCAACTGGAAAACCACTAGCCTTTTTTTGAAAAGAGTAGAAAACCATAAGTCTCTACATTTCTCCTCTGCTCTTATTTTAGTGAATACATTCTTTAGAGGTGTCTAAATTGACCACTAGCATGAAATTAAAGTTACAGTTAATTATCCTGTTTTTCAACAATAAGTTAACATTTTATTAAATGTTTTAAATAAAAACAGCTTGATTTTTTAACTATTAATATTTGATGGTGTGAAAAATGGTACCATTCTGGGTTTTTTTTTTTAATCTGCAGGTCTGCAGTTCCCTAATTATTAGTGAAGTTTAGCATCTTTTCATGTTTGTAGCCATTTGTATATCTTTAGAGAATCACCTATTCATATTGTTTACCCATCTTTCTCATGGGTTATATGGCTTTCTCTCATTAATTTGTTGGGAGCTTTGTTGTTGTTAAATATATGTTCTGCATAACTTTGTTCCTTTGTGGCCTAGAGGATGGTATATTTTTATTCATGTATTACATGTGTATAAAAAGAATTTGTAGCTCTTAGGATTAAGCTTGTTAACTGAACACATTTTTTTATAGTTTCTCTTATTATTTCACCTTGTTGGTTTGGTGGTTAGGCTCCTACTATAACCATGGGTTTCCTTCTTCCCTTCAGAGTTCTGTCAGTTTTTGCTCTCTTTCCCCTAAGTGTACAGAAGCTATATAGTGATACCTTCAAGTTCAAGACTGCTAAAACTTCTCAATTATATGAAGCATTTCTCTTTGTTCCTTTAAATACATTTTGTCTTGAAATGTATTTCCTCTGATTATCAATACTGCTTACCAGTTTTATTTTTGTTAGTACTAATATTTATTTCATTAAATCCCAGTTCCACCACTTACCAATATAAAAACTTGGACCAGTTACTTAATCTTGCTGTGCCCTAGTTTTCTCTTCTTTAAAATGGAATAATATCATATATCATAAAAAATGCCTAGTTAACAAATATTCCCATTCTGGGGAAACTGTGTAAATAAATAAGTTCACATTCTTGACCTGAAGAAGCTTACATTCTAGTGAGAGAGACAGAAAATAAATGGACAAGGGCATGTCTATTATGCCAGACAGTTTAAGTGCCATAAAGAAAAAGGGAGGCAATCAGATAGTGATGGAGGTGATACTCTAGATAGAGTGGTCAGGAAAGGTTTCTCTTAGGAGATGACATTTGAACAGAGATCTAAATCAGATGACTGAGTGTGTACAAACCCCTGCACTGGAAAAGTGACCGGTGTGTTGTGAAATAGCAGCACAGCCAGCATGGGTAGATCAGAGTGACTGAGGGACCATGGTGATCAAAGACGTCTAAGAAGTAGCCTGGGAAGCCAGATCACAGAAGGCCCTTCGGGCCTTTGTAAGGAGGGTTTTGAACAAAGGCTAGTCATTTACTTTGACTTGCTCTTTAGAAGGATCATTTTGGCTACTCTGTGGCAAATAGCTGGAGAAATGGTGGGGGAGCACCTCAGGCGGGAGTGGAAGCAGGAAGAGCAGACTGCTGCCTAACGCAGTAGCTTAGATGAGAAATGATACTTTGCCTGGTAAATCTTTTTCTATCTCTTTACTTTTAACTTATTGGTATATCTTTATGTTAAGTGTAACTCATAAACAGCACACTTTGATAGTTGATGTCTGGACATGTGTCTTCTATTACCACGGTATATCTCAGTATTTTTCCTTCAGTTCTGCTTTTTGTGGTGCTTATTAAGTTTCCTTTTATTCCATTCCCCCTCTACTGTTTTGAACTGTACATGCTATTTCTATTTTGCTAGTAGGTATCCCCTTCAATTTCCTTTGTGTATGTTCTCTCTCAAAACACATATCCATGCTCCCTTCTCTGTCCTCTTCATATCATCTTCTAGAATTAGTTCTACCTTGATTTTCTAAATAAATTTATTTTATTTCCAATCAATAATTATTCAGATTTATCAAGATGTTTTACTGATTTTCTTTGTTCACCACTGTTTTTGGAGACTTGTTATTTCTTTTAAGGGTCATTTTTCTTGGAGTCCTTTGTCTCCGATGTTTTCATTTTTTTCCCTCCCTCTTGAGTAACAGTTTAGCTGAGCATAAAATTCTAGGTTGGCAGTTTACTTTTCATTAGCACTAGAAGATGCTGCTCCATTATCTTATTACAACCAATATTACTATTATTCCTTTGCAGGTAATCTGTTTTTTTTTCCTTGTTAGGTGCTTTAAACATTTTTTGCTCTATTCATCTTTATTATTCTGAAGTTTTACTATGACATTTCAAGATATCAGTTTAGAGAGTTCTTTCTTTAATTGTGGGAAATTTCATCCACTAATACTTCATATGTTATCTTTCTTTCATTCTCTTTATTCTTTTTTTTTTCCCCTAGGGTCTTGCTCTGTAGCCTGGGCTAGAGTACAGTGGCATCAGAATAGCTTACTGCAAACTCAAACTCCTGGGCTCAAGCAATTCTCCTGCCTCCCCCTCCCAGGTAGCTGGGACTACAGATGCAAGCCACCACACACAGCTAATTTTTCTGTTTGTTTTGTAGAGATGAGTTCTCGCTCTTGCTTAGGCTGGTCTCAAACTCCTGGCCTCAAGCAATCCTCCCACACTGGCCTCCCAAAATGCTAGGATTACAGGTGTAAGCCCTTGGGCCTGGCCTCTATTCTCTTTCCAGAATTGCTCTTAGCAGTTTGAACTGCCGGATCTATCCTCCCTGTCTTAACATTTCTTTCATACTTTTCATTTCTTTATCTCTTTGTGCTGCATTCCAGAATGCCTCAGTAAGATCTTTCAGCTTATGGATTCACTCTTCAGCTGACTTCTGTCTACCACTTAGCCCATTTAATGAGTTCATAATTATATTTTTTCATTTCTAGGGATTCTAATTGGGGTTTTCATAATTGTCAGTTTTAAAACTCCCTATTCTTGTTTTATTGATGAAGTTCCTTCATCTCTCTGAAGTTAGGAAATATACTTAAAGTCCTTTACAGATTGCCTTATAGATATTTTCACACGCATAATTCCATTTGTTGAATTTCTTCTCTGTCTTACATAATCTCAGCCTTCCTTAATACGTGGTGATTCAAAAAGCCAACCTGAATCTGAAGTTTTGTCTTTTTAAAAAAAAAATAGACTAAGGATTTTTTTTTTTCTATTTCTGATTCTATAAAGCATTTCAAGGTTGCATTTCTCTTTAGACTTATAATGCTTAGAAACAGAATACGGACTATTTTAATTTTATGTTATCTTTTTTTCTCTCAAAGATTATCTTGTAGCAAAAATCAATTGTCTGGTTACAAGATTGAATTCTTCCACACATAAGTGCTCAAGCACTGGTGAGAAAAGGTTCTTAGGCAGGGTTTTTTGATTCTACCTAGTATGCGTAAGTCAATCCTCACTTATTCAGAAATGATGAGAACTACTTGAATAAAATATTTGGAGTCCAAATAATAGAAACTACCCCAGGAAAAGGAACTACTTTAATGAGAAGACAATAAGGGAAAAGTTGAACAAACTTGGAAGTCCTTTTAATAAAGGATTTAATAGTTAAATAACAATTTGCAATATAGTCTACTGAGAGAAAAAAAAAATAAAGTGAAGAAAGCGAAGAGTAACTCTGAGGGCAAGTATAAATACTGCCCTTTCTATTTGCTTAGGTCAGTGTAATGGACCAAATGGAAAGTAGAGCCCTCATGAATGGGATTAGTGTCCTTAAAACAGTCCTAGGAGAGCCTGCCTCCTCTCTTTACCATGTGAGGACACAGTGAGAAAACCGCAGTCTATGAACCAGTAAGCAAGCCCTCACCACACATCGAATCTGCTGGTCAATCCTGGAATTCCCAGCCTTCAGAACTGTGAGAAATAAATTTCTGTTGTTTGTAAGTCACCTAGTTTATGGTATTTTGTTATAGTAGCCTGAATTTACTAGATAGTCAGGAACCAAGAGAAACTAGTCTCTAGTGATCAGTTACTACTCAATACTTCTCTCAATGCTTTGGAAGGGGAGGCACACAGAAAGAATGTCAAACATTTGCAGTTATTGTGACTTTGGCAGAAAAGGATTTGGTAAGTTCTAAAATATAACTAAGGCCATGATTTTGCAATTATGTAAATTCTCTTTTGCAATTGATGAGCATCACTAATCAGATTACATAATCATCATATTAAATTTATACTTTCAGGAGTCTTTCTTACTTTCTTGTTTTTTTGTTTGTTTTGTTTTGAGCCAGAGTCTTGCTCTGTTGTCCAGGCTAGAGTGCCATGGCGTCAGCCTAGCTCACAGCAACCTAAAACTCTTGGGCTCAAGCAATCCTTCTGCCTCAGCCTCCCGAGTAGCTGGGACTACAGGCATGCGCCACGATGCCCGGCTAATTTTTTTTTTTCTATATATTTTTAGTTGTCCAGCTAATTTTCTTTCTATTTTTAGTAGAGACAGGGTCTCGCTCCTGGTCAGGCTGGTCTCGAACTCCTAAGCTCAAACCATCCTCCCACCTCAGCCTCCCAGAGTGCTAGGATTACAGGTGTGAGCCACCATGCCCGGCCTCTTTCTTACTTTCAACCTCATAATTTCCAAAGTTCTAGGGACTTGACACCTTTCAATGATTTATAGGAATTAAATTTCTAAAACACACACAGTTTCTAAATATGCTTTTCCCTAAGGAGAACGTAAATTTGTTGAATTTGAAGCAAAACTGTAGAGTTTAAGTTCTTGTGTTTGTCAGCATTGCACTGTTAGTCAGAGTTGGAACAATTCTATTATTTCAGTGCTTGATGAATACAGAAAACAGGAAAACACCAATAAATTTATGGAACAAATTCTTCCTTTCCTTTTTATTTAGCATTAACAGACTAGCCTTAAAGTTGTTTCTTGAAAAGTGTATCACCTTTCCAATCCTTAGGGATAATGAAGTGGATGCCTTTTTTCTATCGAGGGACAATGACCTACTGAAAAAATATGCTAGGCTCCCTAGTGCCAATCAACTTTAACCCAGGTATAAGTAGAAAATGCTTTTTGCTTCTCCAACCAAGTAAAAAGACATTAAATATAATAAAGATATATATTAGGCCTATCTTATATGGTTGATTAAAGGGAGATGAAATTAACACATTAACTGCCATATGAGTTGTATTTAACTCATGCTAGTTTTGAGCCTGGGGCCTTGTGAAGCAAAACCTTGCACTTGGTTCATGAAAATCTTATTTGTTGATGTTCTTATTGTTACAATTAATATTGACAACTTAATTATAAAACCATGGATTGTGTTGTATATAACTCATGCACAGAAAACAATAAAGAATAACAAATTAAAAGGGATCATTTTGTTTTAAAAAACACTGTGGCCCCAGGGGAAAAAATTTTTTTTTCTAGTGTGGCAGTCAATGTGTTAAAGTGAGACAGAGATGTACAAAGAGGGAGAAAACAGAAAGGAAGAGAAATGCAGAAAAAACGAACATTTGCGGATAAAGAAAGTAGTTTTCTGGTTGGGTGTGGTGGCTCACACCTCTAATCCTAGTACTCTGGGAGGCCAAGGTGAGAGGATCGCTTGAGCTCAGGAGTTCGAGACCAGCCTGAGCAAGAGTGAGACCCCATCTCTACCAAAAAAAAATAGAAAAAATTAGCCAGGCATGGTGGTGCATGCCTGTACTGCCAGCTACTCAGGAGGCTGAGGCAGGAGGATAGCTTGAGCCCAGGAGTTTGAAGTTGCTGTGAGCGAGGCTGATGCCACTGTACTCTGGCCCAGGCTACAGAGCAAGACTGAAAAAAAAAAAAAAAAAGGGAGAGGAGAGGAGAGGAAAAGAGAGGAGAGGAGAGGGGAGGGGAGGGGAGGAGAGGAAAGAAAGGAAAGAAAGGAAAGAAAGAAAAGAAAGAAAGAAAACAGAAAGTAGTTTTCCTGAAGTAGCATCCTCTTTAAATCATTTTCAAATGCCATCACCCACCATAGGATTTTAAAGTACATATATGTTCAAAAGTAGACTCATGAATAGAGGCTCTTTTCTTGATACTTGCCTCAAACTTAGGGAATAAAAGAAAGAAGTTGAGAGCCAGAGACAAACTCAGTATGTGAGTTTAAATATGGAAAAGTCTAAATGGGGGTTTTATTTAAACTTTACCACATTCTATTTACCATCCGATCATATCACCTCTTTCTTAAGATATAAACCTGTTGTACACTAGCTTCAAAACATTCCAGGGCATTAATTTTTACCTTTTGTTTTGTCACAATCTTCATATCTTAATCTTCTAAAACCACATCAAACAAAGAGTGAGACAGGGGTGATGAACAGAAAAATGAAAGCATTACTTAAGAAAAGATGGTAGGGAAGAGTACCTATGAAATGCACTTGTGCCAAAGCTACTCTCCAAAATCTAACATCCTGGACACCTAACAATTCTTAAGCTTTTGTTTACTTAAAGTCTATTATCCACTGGGCGATAAATTATTAAGCTCTTCCTCAATTAATGTCTAAGTTAATTGAGAGAAATAAAGAGTAAGATTCAGAAGAAGAAATAGGTCAAAATATGAATCATAGCTACTTTTTCAGCATTATGAAACAAAAACAAGTTTGCTGATATACTATAGCCAAACAGTTATATTTATTTAAGAAAAAATAACCTCACATTTTGATGGAAAGAATCTACATCCACAACTTTATGGCTCACACTCATAGTTTACTCCAGGGGAATGAAATTAATCATAAGTAAGATTTTCAGTATCTACTTATTTGTTATACTTTGAAAGTAATCTGTCAGAAACCCTTTAAAAAAAAAGAAAAAAAAAGATTTTACCACTCAGAGAAAGCATCAGTAGGGTACAGAAAACATACCTGAAGACACCCTGCTAAATCTGGAGATGTCAATGACACCAATTAAGCCAAGAATATTTACTTGCTATTCCTTCCTGGAATAATGAAGGGTAGGGGAAAGGGGGAAGTTTTAATTGATTATATTCTGCATTTTAAAAAAATTGCTCTTAAAGAGGTCAGATATCTTTTTAATGTGCCAATATGCTAAACATGGTTTAAAAAGCAACATGGCATGGTATACAATATACATCAGGGTTACCAATGAGGCCTACAGAATCCATGTATATTCTAAGAGAAGATGGTGTTCGTGGACAGGTACCTTAAGGTTTAAGAGACTGAACCTCTACCTCTATATTCTTGAAGCTTCAATGTATTAATATATTAGTAGTGAATAATTAGTAGTTTTTGAGGTTTGAATCACATAATTCTCACTGTCTCTGTTTGGCCTCAAGCAAGTCACTGATAATACATTTCAGCTTCCTTATCTGTAAAAAAGAAGATGGTGAATCATGTCATTGCCAAGGCTGTTTCTTCCTCTAAAAGCATATTTCTATACAATCCTTTTAGCCCACGCTCAATCAGAATTTATATTTGCAGCATGGCCTAAACCTTTACTAAGTCTTATCAATAAAGAGAAATAGAGAATATAACGGAAAAATGAAAACACTGACATTAAAGATATTATTGGAGTCAAATACACAATGACCAATAAACACATATGGCACAGTTGTTAGTCCAGAAAATCAGGTCAACCAGGAGAATAACTTTGTCAAGTCCTCCTGATCACATATACAACAGAACAAAAGTCCAAAGACTCATGTTCTAGTTCTACTCTGCCACTATGGAAAACTCATGGGTTTAGGGTCAAAGACTGTAGAGGTCAAATCCAGTTCCACCACTTACTGGGTCTATGATCTTGTGACTTAATTTCTCTGAGCCTCATTTTCCTCTGGAAAAAAAAAAGGGAGTACATCATCTCATAGAATCACTGTGAGAATTAAAAGGCATATTTAGAGCACCTATGACAGGGCCTACCACATTGTAAGTATTCAGTAAACGGGATTTCCTCATGTGTTGGAAATACTTTCCCTGGGTTCCTCTTAGTATACTGAGAAAATTCCAAGGTTGTAATTACATAACATTAAAATTAGAAGGAACCAAGGCCTGTTGAATTTACCTCTAAATCTCTCTCCAACTCTTCTATTTTTTATCATCTCTCCTAGTATCACCCTGGCATAAACTACCATCATCTCTCATCCTAATACAATGGCCTCCTTCTAACCAGCCCTCAAATCTCCTCTCATCTCTCTACCCTCTCCCAACTCCATTCCCTGAAAGCAGAAGCAAGACACATGCACTTAAAACTTTCCCACGCACACTTAGAATAAAATCCAAACTTTACCACAGCCTTCAAGACCTGGCATGGCCTGACTGGCCTAAATTTGCATTTGCCACTTTCCCTCTTGCTCAATTCATAGAACAGCGTCCTTCTTTCAGAATTTAAGTACTTTCCTTCTTATGTCTGGGCTTTCACAAGTACCGTTCCCTGTACCTAAACTGATCCCACTGCCTCTACCACTTAGTTAATTCTACTCTTCCTCCAAAAGCTCAATTCAAATGTTACTTGCTCAAGGACCAAAATAAGTTAGGTCACTCTGTTATTTTGTCTCAAAGCACTCTACACATCTTCACAGAACTTATAACCATTGTAATTATGCACCCAGCACGTTTCTGCTGCGTGACTCTGCTACCTTATAACCATTGTAATTAAATAATGAGGTTTACAGTTAATTGTTTAACGTCTGTCTCCTCTGCTAGTCTGTCAGCTCCATGAGGACAGGATCATGTCACCATTGTATCCCCAGCACCTAGGACAGTGCCTGACACATGGCAGGTACTCAATAAATATCTGTTGAGGAGTGAATGAAGAGGCGTCTTGCTTTATTTTGCAGATTAGGAAGCTATGGTTAGGATATATTAAGTGACTTGCCTAAGGCTTGGACACCAAGAGTTCTTATTCCCAGGTCAATGTCATTTTCACTACACTTAACTCTGCGGTCCTTCCACCTCTAACATTCTCCTCTCTCTGAAAATACAATAGAGAATGTGAAAATATTTTACAGGGGTTTTCACTTTGGACAATACACTTGCTCTTGCTCTATTTCCCACTCTCCTGCAGGACACCTATAGTGGAATTTTATTATGCTGCTTTCTCTGCTTCTTCGTAACATTTAATTTAACATACATTACTAAATAATCTAGTAGGTGAGGCAGGTAACTCCTGTAAACAAGGAATTATATTCAATAGGTAAATGCAATGGCAGGATAAATGAGTTACCAACAAAGTACAGTTTAGGCAATAATTAATTGTGCAGGGAGCAGTAAAGAAAGGAATCACAGAGGTGACCCTTTGAGATAGGTTTTGAAGGATGAATAGGAGTTTGCCAGGTGAAGAAAACATTCCAGGCAAAAGGAACAGCATACGTACAGAGGCAATGCATCCATTCAACACATATTTAGTGACTGCATACCAGTACCAGCACCTATAACCTGCTTTTCCTACATGGGAAAGTGCATGGTTCACTGAACTCCACGAACGGTACTGTTGGTATTTCTACAGAGAAAAGGGAGATAGGGATGTAGTGGAAAGGAACGGTCAGATCAGAGGCCCTTGCATGTTATGCCAAAGACTTCTGAGCAACAAAGTGAGAACCTCAGGTTTACATCTGAGTACCCACTCAGTTCGCATCATGCCCCAGATACAAGAAAGAAAGAAAAACTGGCTCGAAAATCTTCAAAAGCCAAACACAACATACCAAACACTGTCACATAAGCAATCTCACTAGATCTTTACTACAACTCGCTGAGGCTGCCGGGCAGTACTCACTACCAAACAGTTAAAGAAACAGCCTGGAAAAAAACAGTTGGGTGACAAATGCACGGCGCCCAGACCGGGCGCCACAGGACTTCCCACCCTCCCTTTCGCAGGGACCCGCTCACCTCCGCAAGTTCTCGATCTCAGCGGGGATGCTCTGCAGCTGGTTGCCGCCCATGCTCAGGGTCTGCAGGGCGCGCAGCTCCAGCAGCGAGGCGGGCATTTCCTGAAAACAGTTGCCGCTGAGGTTGAGCACCTGGAGGCTGCGGCAGAGCGGCGACTGGGCCAGGCCCTTGGGCAGCGCGCTGGGCCCGCCGAGCCGGTTGTTCTTGGCCAGCAGCGTGCGCAGGCCGTGCAGCGCGAGCAGCTCTGGCCCGAGAGTGGTCAACGCGTTGCCGCTCACGTCCAGCACCTGGAGGTGCTGGAAGCCACTGCCCAGCGCCCGTGGCAGTGACACCAGACGGTTGTGAGGTAGCAGCAAACGCAGCAGCACCTCCCGGGAGCCGCGCCGCTCCTCGCCTCGCGCCTCCAGCTCAGACTCCAGCGTCTCGGGGGACAAGCTGAGGCGGGACCAGTTCAGTTCGGCCTCCCCGGCCGTGGCCACCGCCGCCGCGGCCTCTTCCATCCTTGCGGCCGCACGGCGCGTGGCGCCAGATTCCCCAGAGGGCCGCGCGCCGTGCACGGGCCGAGAGCTCCGCGGCGCCCCGGAACCTGAACCGAGGCCTGAGTCGGAAGTGGCGCGCACGGACACTGACCCAGCGCGCCCGGGCCGAGTCCTGCGACGCAAGGCCCTGGGGTGCGCGCGCCGCTGCGAGGGAGGCTCCGCCTCAAGTGGCGCTCGGCGCGGGGCGCGGTAGAGCCGCGTCGAGCTGGGGAGAGACCTGGAGGCTGTGAAGTTGTCTTCTGAGCCGGGCCCGGTTTTGGCGGCCGCGCTTTGTAGTTGCTGGAGTCACGTGACCTGTCCCTTGGCTCCAAGACCGCCTGGGTAAACAGCCCAAGGACTGATTGTCTGGCCTTGAGGGTTAGCGCGTCACGGTACACCGCCCACTTGTTTTTCACTTTGGAAGTGGGGCCCCTAGTCAGCAGGATTGTGTGGGAACAGGAATTTAGGCCGGGCGCGGTGGCTCACGCCTGTAATCCTAGCACTCTGGGAGGCCGAGGCGGGAGGATTACCTGAGGTCGGGAGTTCGAGACCAGCCTGAGCAAGAGCGAGACCCTAACCCCCGCCCCCACCCCGTCTCTACTAAAAATTGAAAAAAAATTAGCCAGTCAACTGAAAACAGAAACAAAAAATTAGCCGGGCCTGGTGGCTCGCGCCTGGGGAGGCTGAGGCAGGAGGATCACTTGAGCCCAGGAGTTTCAGGTTGCTGTGAGTCAGGCTGACGTCACCGCACTCAGGCACTTACTCTAGCCCGGACAACAAAGCGAGACACTCAGTCTCAAAAAAACAGGAATTTAGTGGTGATTTGGCTCCATGTCCGCAAACCCCAGGAATTCAAAAGTCCGGAGATTAACAAAGCCGACTTCGAAGTGTGAAGGCAGCTGGACTAGAAATCAGAACCCCTGGATCCTTACTTGGGTTCCACTGTTAATAGTCTTGTGTCCTTGGACAAGGGATTTGATTTCAATTGCCCCATCCATAAAATATGGATAATACCTTCCCTACTAGCCCTACGGGTTTTTTTTTTTAATGGTAAAAGAAGTGTATTTCAAGTAAGGATGTTTTGCCCATTTTAATTATAGAACCACTTCTGTGGTTTTGGGTCCAAGTTGTAGTGACTAGGAATGAATCTGAGAGTCAGCCAGGAGGTTGCTTGATTTGAGTGAGATAGCTCAAGTTAATTGGTCAGCTTAAGAACTCAGAAAGCATTGAAATTTTACTGCAGGTTAAAACTACAATTAAACTGGGAAAATCCAGACTCTGGCACTAATTTAGTAATTCTGATTAACAAGTTTTCATCCTTGTCCCAAGCTTAGTCTTTGCTGAAATCACTTCTTATGATTTTGAAAACTCATGAATAGAAATGAGAAAAGTACTTAGCTTTTTTTTTTTTTTTACAAAGCTTACACATAAGAAAGTTACTTACCAAGGTAAGTCCATCAGCAGACTGCTTGGTGGTGCCTGGTGGCACTGCCCAAAGAGAGAGAAGCGGAGATGGTTTTTTTCTCACTCTCTCCGAAGAGTTTGATCCAAGTAACCCAGAGGGAAATTCCAGTTGGTAGCAGATCAGAAAGAAGCAGACATGTGGAGTGCTGTTAATTTTTGTCAACTGTGGAACATAAGTGCAAAGATTCATAAAATGCTGCTGAGGTCTAGGGCTGCCTTATATCCAGAGTGACACTCCAGGTGCAGCTTCATTGAGGCCAGCTTTGTTAACAGCTAGATTAATGTGAGAGTCTCTTCATTGCTTATTAGAGTAAACCCTTTCTATCTGAGCTATCTTGGATGCATCTCTTTTCAAAGCAGCTAGATGGGTCTAAATTAAGCAGCATCCTTCAATCCTACAGTGGGCCTTGAAACCATCTAGTCAGCCTGGAGAGTGATGAAAACTCTCTAGGAGGCGAAAGAGCTGTAGTGGCTTGTGGGACCCCACAGTGATGGGGTCTGTCTGTGGCTAGCTGAAGGAGATGCCATAGAGGGTGGTGGGGACAACATAATGCATGATCGGGGGAAAGGAACATGGGTTATAGGGAATTGGGAAAGTACCTGGCATATTTGTCAGCTTTTCAAAACTTCACTGTTATGTTATGCTTAGTCAAACTGAATACATTTCAGTATAAGTCTCCTGACTAGAATGTTATGGGGCAGGAACTGCATCTGTTTACCATGGCGTTCCCCTAAGACATAGTAGGCACTCAGTACATACTGAATGAATGAAATAAATGCATGAATAGTTTTGGGCATACCTGACTTCGATGGGCCCTGTTGACCTATTGACGACAGAAAAGCTAAGAAATAATCTGAGTGGAGAATCCTTTCATAAACCATACTAGCTGGGAGGCATTACGCTGATGTGGTTAAAAGAGTAGGCTTTGGCTTTTATCAGATACAGTTTTCAAAACCTATCTTTGGAAATCAGATTTCTCTTACTTAATCTTGATTTTGTTGATCTCTTTAAACTTTGATTTCATCATCTGTGTTAATATATTATCTGTTTCATAGGGTCCATGTAAGGCATAAGGCTAAAGTGCTTAACATTAGTACTTAACACAAAGTCAATAATCCATAAGTAGTGGCACTTATTAATATTATTATAAGCTGTAATAGTAATAGTCGTTATTGGCATAACTATTATTCTCTGCTACTTGTTAGATCATGATCAGCGTAAAGAGAAACAAAGTTGACAACACTGTTTACTCATGATTGCACAATTTCCTACATGAACTAAACCATGGTCCTCTGCTTTGGACCATTCATGTTTTAAGATTTAAGATTTGAGAGGCTGGTCTGAACTCTCTTTGTCCAAGATTTATGCTTATTGCATTATCTTTCTCGAAGTTATATCAAGACCTCATGCCTCCTAAACCTGATTCCTACTCCATTTCAGCCACCTCTGATTCAGACGAGCCTTTCTAAAGCACTGCTTTCATTCTTTCAATCCATATTTAATTTTTCCCTCCTGCTGTGAGCCTATGTCTGCTCATTGCTTATGAGGTGAATGCTTAGCCTGGCATGCAAGATTTTGATTTATTTCCACTGCTGAATCCTTCTCAGGTTGGTTTATCCATATTGGCCTAGGATGGTTTAAAGTTCTTCATCTTCCTACCAACTGTAATCCAAATCCCAAAAAACCAATTACTCTCTGTTTAAGGCAGTATCGAAGGCAGACGGAGATGAAGTCTTTCAGTCCATCATGAGGAGTCAGCCTCTGTATTTACTAGGGCTGAGAGTAAGTCTTCCAGTTTTATCACTTAAGGTCTACTTCTTTGGTTTTCAGTAGTTCCTTCCCTTGCCTTAATTTGCTGTTGCTATAGAATTGATAGATTGAGATGCCTTCCTGAATATCTTTCCTCAAATTAGGATTCTTTACTGAAGGGTTTGGGCTTTATTTTTTTATTTTGAAGATTCGAATAATGACATATTTTTGGATCTGTGAGTCTTTGGCTAAGCATTTGTTAGAGCTGTAAAAATATCTCAAGACTACTCCTATTGAATTTACATTTTTTTCCCTAAGACTTGGTAAAGTGTTTTCTTTGGCGATCATTTTGGGAGTTGAATGACTATGTATCTTTTTAATTTATCCACTTGCTCAGCCTATGTTTATTCCATACTGGGTTGCTTGACCTTTTCATGGATAGATAGTCATAACTACAACTATAAATAAGCTAAAATAATTTTTGTTCCTAAATTATTCATTCACAAATACTCATCGAATACCTATCATATGTATGAAACTAAACTACACATTGGAAGGTATAAAAAATATTAAAAATAATATGTAACACTTATTGGTTATTTTCTAAGTGACAGGCACACTCCTAGGGGCTTTCTAGTCATAATTTCATTTAATCCTCACATCCATTGTATAATGTAGGTCTTATTCTCTACATTTTATAGACAAGAAAACTGAGATGTAGGAAAATTAATTAACTTGCCAAGTCACACAGTTATGGTGTTCTGGATACCAACATAGTGGAATATAACTCCAGTGTTCATGATTTTGTGGACAAAATGCCTTCAAGAGATTTATAGTTACTGATATATAGTAACTACATATAGATATATAGTAACAGAGATGAAACACGAACCTGTAAAAAATCCAATCTAAAAAAGAGCAAGGGCCGGGCGCGGTGGCTCACGCCTGTAATCCTAGCTCTCTGGGAGGCCGAGGCGGGCGGATTGTTTGAGCTCAGGAGTTCGGAACCAGCCTGAGCAAGAGCGAGACCCCGTCTCTACTAAAATTAGAAAGAAATTAATTGGACAACTAAAAATATATAGAAAAAATTAGCCGGGTATGGTGGCGCGTGCCTGTAGTCCCAGTTACTCGGGAGGCTGAGGCAGTAGGATCACTTGAGCCCAGGAGTTTGAGGTTGCTGTGACCTAGGATGACGCCATGGCACTCTAGCCCAGGCAACACAGTGAGACTCTGTCTCAAAAAAAAAAAAAAAAAAAGAGCAAGGAATATGAATAGATATTCCTCCAAGAAGATGTAAAAATCACTAATAAGCACATGAAAAGGTGATCGACATCATTAGCCATCGGGGAAATGCAAATAAAAATCACGAGGTACTACTCATACCCACTAAGATAGCTAAAATAAAAAAGACGATAGATAATAAGTGATGGGGCAGGTGTTGAGAGATTGAAACCCTCATAGACTGATAATGGGAATGAAAAGTGGTACAGTCACTTTGGAAAACACTCTGGCTGTTCTTCAAAGGTTAGAAAAAACCAGAGTTACCATATGACCTAGCAATTCCACTCTTAGGTATATACCTAAGGGAAATGAAAATATATGTCATTATAAAAACTTAAACATGAATGTTCATGACAGCATTTTTCATCATAGTGAGAAAGTGAAATCAACCCAAGTCTCCTTCCACTGATGAAAGTTAAAGTGTATATCCATACAATGGAACATTATTAAGCACAAAAAGAAATGAAGTGCTGATATATGTTACAATGTGGATGAATCTTGGAAACATTATGCTAACACGTGAGTGAAAGAAACCAGCCATAAAAGAATACATACCGTATGATTGTGTTCATATAAAATGTCCAGAATAGGCAAATCTGTAGAGACAGAAAGTAGATTAGTGGTTGCCAAGAGCTGGAGGGAAGGGAGTTGGGAGTGAATGCTAATGTGTGCAAGGTTTCTTTTTTTGGGTGTTGAAATTGTTAAAAAATTCATTTTGGTGATGGTTGCACAACCCTGAATATACTAAAAACCATTTAATTATACACTTTAATTAGGTTAATTGTATGGTATATGAATTATAGCTCAATAAAGTTGTTATTTTTAAAGAAACACATGAACCCGTATTAAAATGTAAAGTAGCATTTGGTAACTGTCATACAGAGGCATAAGCGAATACTGTCTCACACTGCCACAATTAGGAAAGCCTTCAGGGGATGGTCAGATTTTGGTACAGATGGGATGAGGCATACAAAATTGAAGGAAAGAAGAAAAGTATTGAAAATTACAGCATGTATCTGGAAAATGGTGATGGGTCTAGTTTGGCTGGCATGCTTAGTGCTGGTGGTTACAATAGCCAAGTATTGCCATATTTTGGAGAATAATGGGAAGAAATATTTAAAATTATAACTTTGCCCCCAAAATCTAAGGTATACTATTATGATATAGTATATCTTAGAGTAGTAAACTTTGAAATGATAGGTTCCTCTAGGCCATGGAGAGAGAGGTATGAAGACCAAGTGAGGTGATCACCTCTGATTTCTCCCCTTCTTGAAGCTCCAGATCCCATTTCCTTATTAGCTCATGTAGACATCACATAAAAAGACTGCAAGTCTTGGTGGGGTCTGTGGAATATGGCACCTGTAGAAATAGTCTTATATCTGAGTACAAAGTATTCTTCATGGTTTCTCAATACTGTGGTAGCATTAGGATGTTCCTCCTCTGCCTCAGGGCGAATGAAAGTCAAGTGTAGGTCAAGCCTCGGCCGGGTAGCATGAATTAGAGAAGTCACACAAACTGATCACAATTATTCATTCCATTATATTCCAGTTACTTTATTGAGCACCTACTATGTAAAAAAAAATTCTATACTAGATGCTGTGAGAGCTAAACAAAAACAAAAATTCCTCAGCAGTTCATGTGAGTGGATGTAGCTTTAAGTTTATTATGAAAGTGCATAGATGTTTCCTTTACTCATTGCCAGGCGCGGTGGCTCACGCCTGTAATCCTAGCACTCTAGGAGGTGGAGGTGAGAGTTCAAGATGTTTCCTTCACTAAGCCACTAAAAGTGGTCAGAGAAATTGAAAGGCTCTGGAGACCCAAAGCCAGGAACTAAACTGCTTCATTTACAGTCAGGTGGGGTGAGGAACCCTGGGAGAAACTGTGTCTGGCACCTATTCCCAGCAGGAGGCATCCTGTTCTTGTCTTCATCTTATTTGCCCTGTTGTAATAAGTCTATTTATCAAGAGAAGTGTTTCTTCAAACCCTCACCTATAGCGCCCCTGGGCTGCGCTGAATGTCAGGACTGGGTCATCCCAGTTCAGACCCAGACAGTAATCCATATGCTGTGGGGGTGGGAGAAGAAAAGGTTCTCTAATAAAGAACTGGCCACTACTGAAATTGAGCCAAAGGTTAGTGGAAAAGGCTTCAAACAGGAGATACAAACCAAAATTATCCCTAAGAGGAAGAGAATAAAGAATCTCATTTGCTGTCTCCTTTCTGTACCCTCACCCTCCATACCACATTATGTGTATAAGGTCAGTCTCACCATTTCTTAATTTTGCCAGTTATAAACTATTTATTGTAATGTAAATGTAAAAGGTCAATATAGACAATTTAGAGATATGTAATGAAAATGACCAAAATCACACGTAATCTCACCATCCAGAAATAATCATGGTTAACATGTTGGTGTATTTCCTTCCTTTCCTATACGCACATATTTTTTCCCACAAAGTTGAAATCATACATATGTGCATATTTATACTAAGTTTTATATTGATTTCTTCACCAAAAATTGTATAGTGAGCATGATTACCATGTTATTTAATTATTCTTCAAAAACATGATTTTTAAAAAAGTGAGTGAAGAGTTATTCCCCAACATTGGACATTATGGTGTTCTTTTAGTCCCTTTCTTCCACCATAATACCTTGTATACACTTCTTTTAGCCAACAAACACAGCCATAGAAATATTAAGTCGCATGGAGCTCTTTCCTGAGCTTTTGCAGCAAGAGCTTGGTAAAAACAGTATCACCAAGCCTGCTCCCTGGGGACTGCCTGCCACGCAACTGTCCTTGGAAGACAGGCTGACTCCACCTCACTTGCTTCTCTCCTGACTGATCAGAGGGACCAGCTGCAGTACAGGTAAGCTCTTTCAATAAGGGAACTATTTATTTGGGGGAAATTGTTGGCTGTGACTATGAGGTTGAGAGTCAAATATGACTCAAGTGTCAACTGAGTCTGTTCCCTTTACACTTGTGCTGCCACGCAGAGCTAGTTCTTAGGCTTCTTGTTATTTTTCTGCAGATCAGAGGTGAAAAGGATACAAGGCAAGGGTGCACTGCTGGAATTTTCTGTTTTGGCATAGTTTATACTTGTCTTTAGTCATGCATGAATTTCTTTTTTCTGTTTTTGTTGTTTTTCTTTATTCTTTTTCTTGTTATATAGTGAAACTTTCTAAGGATCTTATACCAGATTCAATTTAATTCAGTTAATTCAATAAACACTTATTGGGGGCTGGGCGCTGTGGCTCACGCCTGTAATCCTAGCACTCTGCGCGGCCGAGGCCGGTGGATCCTTTGAGCTCAGGGGTTCGAGACCAGTCTGAGCAAGAGCGAGACCCTGTCTCTACTAAAAATAGAAAGAAATTAGCTGGACAACTAAAAAAAATATAGAAAAAATTAGCTGGGCATGGTGGCACATACCTGTAGTCCCAGCTACTTGGGAGACTGAGGCAGAAGGATTGCTTGAGCCCAGGAATTTGAGGTTGCTGTGAGCTAGGCTGACACCATGGCACTCTAGCCCAGGCGACAGAGTGAGACTCTGTCTCAAAAACAAACAAAACAAACAAACAAAAAATACACTTATTGGGTGTCTACAACATATGGAACACCATGATGGATATATGAAAGACAAGGAGGACCTAGCCCTGCCCTTGGGGAACTTACAGTCTAGTAGGTATGATGAGATATGCATATCAATAACTCTAAGACAAAGTAGACCAGGTCATAAGAATATTTAATGATGGAGAAATGCTCACAAAATAGTGTCATGAGAAAAATCAAACTGGATGCTAAACTACACAAATTGAGTTCTCTTAAAAATTACACATGTAAAAGACAGAAAGGAATACTCCAAAATGGTAATAGTGGTTGTCTGGGTGATGAATTAAAAGTGATTTTAATATTCCTCTTTATTCTTTTCTATTTTTTAAAAAAATGTTTACAGTGAACCTGTGCTACTATTAGAATCATTAAAAATAAGCTTTATTAAATGAGTAAGAATGTTACATAATAGTATGAAATGCAGTGGAAGTGCAAAGGAGCAAAGTTTATATCTGATTGGGGGTGAGGGGGATCAAGAGGGCTTTAGGATTCATGTCTTTCATAATGATGAAAAACTTTTACATCTTAGAAATAGTAATAAAATTTTACTGAGTTGAAAAGGCATATTTTTACAATTTTTCTTTCCCCAAGACTTTAGTCTCTCTGTTAACTATAACTCTAGTAGCTGCTATCTGCCATATTATCTTTTAAATTTTATATTATTTTACATAGATCTTTATAATATTTTACAACATGTACCATGAAGAGATATTTTCTTGCTTAGTAGATGATGTCAATCACTAGTCTTATTCATAGTTAAGAGTACGTAGATTTGCAAAGAATCTTGCCACTTGTCCTACTGACCCCAGAAATGCTTTATTTGGTCATTGGCTGGCAATAGCTGCTCCTTTATCATCTTGTTTGTCTGAAGATTTCTGTATCTGTTAATATTCAATCCACAGAGCACATATTTTCCAGGTTCTAATAGGCCTCTAGGAAAGAGACTTATTGTAATGTTCCACAAACCATCTGCTTCATCAGCCCATGAGCTTCCTGTTTCAGTGGATGCCCTGGGCGATGTGGCTTCCCATGGTGTGTGGGTTGCAGCAGTTTGTCAGGACAGAGTTTAGGTGGAAGGCACAGGCCTCAGCTAACCTATAGGGTAAGAGTCCTGGCTCTGTGTGATCCTGAATGAATTATTTATGCTCCCTATGCCTTAATTTCCTCAGCTGTAAAATAGAGATAAAAATAGTACTTCATAGGTTTATTTTGAAGATTAAATTTGACATTTGTAAGCATTTGATGTATAGTTGCCATTATTATGATGTATCATAGACCTGGAAGATTGTGGCGGGTTTTGCTTTTCTCCTTAATAGATAACAGGAAGAAGAGGAAGCAAGATAGTATGAAGAGAGGGTGTGATTATCTTATCTTTCTTTGAAATAGTGAGGGATAAAAGAACATGTAAAGAAATAATTGCCATACGATGTGATTCATGGAATCACGAAAGTATGTTCAAGATAAAGAAGGAATGATTAGCTGGGTAAGGGACCAGGGAGGGCTTTGAGAAGTGCTACTTGGGCAGAGTTCTGAAGGAGGGAGTAGTAGAGGGTGGATGAGGGCGTGGTGATGGGGGACATGCCAGGCACGGAGGATTTGGACAGCACCATGACTTTGGGACGGTACCGGTGGAACTCAAAGTGTGGGGGAGTAGTGAGAGATGAGGCCAAGTGAGAGAGGCTGGATCCCGCTAGTGATTATCAGTGACCTTACCTGTATGTAGATGTGGATTTGTGTCGGAGGTTCTTGAAAGGACTTCTCGAAAGCCCTTTCTCCCACCCCTTCCAGAGCTAGACTGGGCTCATTAATACTGTTCCCATTAAAGTGCAGCCCTGGCTAGACTCATTCAGCACTGCCTCTTGGTTATTTTTCTTCCCAGATATACTTGTGTATCTAGTAATTATATCGTCTCTACTTCAGACCTGTCCCAGCAACATCCCTAGAAGCCAGAGAGCATTGCTTGGGAAGCTGCCACTGGTCCCTCAAATATCATCTTCAGGGCTGACTCCAGATCCAGATGAATCCAACTGTGACTCACCTAGAGAGATAGATTTGCATATTATAGAAATAGAGTCCCAGGTTCATATAGCAAAATGAACAAACAGACACAGGGTCAGCCTGAATGAACTTGACTCAGTAGACAGTCCCACATGGAGGACCGAGGTGCTGGAAGCCTCTGTCTGCTAAGCGTGCGTCTGGTGGGCATGTTGTCCCGAGGGGGTATCTGTGAGGGCCACCCGCCGTCCCAGCACCAGGCGGCTCCCGTTATGCTGGTCCACACTCTTTCTTGGCTGAAGCAAATTTTCTGCCTTTCTTTTTGTGCCTTACAGAATGTCTTTCTTTTTGGTGACTGTTAACATACTTCTTCTTCATGGTGCAGGTGAGTCACTTTTCAAAAAACTTCGTGGGTATTTCTGAAATAGCTTTGGGGATAATAACAAATACTTGCTATATTTGCTTCACAGGAAATGTGCAGAAGAGCAGATGGAAGAATATAAAAGATACATATTATAAATCATTATTGTTTGTTTTGCTTTCTTTTTTTTAGATGAGAAAATCCTCCACCCCACCCCAACCACCAACCAATTTGGTTTGTCCATTTGAGGCCACACCTGAATTCACATCTATAGGGTGAACCTCCCCTGCAACAAAAAAAAACTAGACTCCCGCCTTCAAGTGACTCTGACAAGTGCCAATTTATAGTATAGTATCCAGAATATTAAAATCAGGTCTGTCCTGAAAATTCTGAATGGACAGTGAACACAGGGTTTGCGTAACTCTTTGTACTCAATTTTTAAAAAATATTGGTGATGAACAATGTAACAATATGTAGATATTAGAAATGTTAATGTAATTCAGCTAACCAAAAGTGTATAAGCCAAAGTTTCTAAAAAAAACACTATGTATCCAAACCTGCCATATACCTGTTCCACAAAGTGATTTATCATATTTATAGTCTTCAAGCATATGCAATCTCACAGGGACCTAGAGCGGTTCCGCCAGTTTCTTAGAGGTGGCAGCAGCTTGCAGCCATCCTCAGGCTCCAGAGATCAACTCAGGAGTTAGTGCAAAGCCTAGCCAACCCAGGTTACGTTTACTGGCTCTTTTCTCTTGATGCTGATTACTGGGTGTGTGTGTGTGTGTGTCTAGAGGGAAGCAGTAAGGCAAAGTGAGGTGGTGATCCACTCATAGGAAAAACACAACCAAATAAAGGAGTGGAAGCGTGTGGGGGATAAAAGAGAAAGGTCTGTCTGTTAGCTCTAATAATATCTTACATTTTATAGCAATATTAACTACCGAATACTATGTGCTAGGTATGATAGCAGGTGCTTTAGACATAGTATCTTTCTACAATTTATTAGATTTTTGCAGAGCATTTGCCCCAGCTTCTTAGGCCTTGGGAAGCTAAAGACACAACAGTCTAGAAATAACACAAATTAAAATAGACAAAGGAGTTTTTCAGATTCAAGTACAACCATTTGCAGACATACCAGTCAGAAGCTGGCTTTTATATTACCAGTTACATCGGCAGTGGATTGTGTTTCATGATCCATTAGCTAGAGCCTTTAGGTTCCTGAATCTGAGACTCTTTCCCATGGGGCCATAAAGGTTACAGCTGTAGCAAGACCTCCTGGGTATAACTCAAGAAACTAGAATCAAGGGCCCCTTGTAAATAAGCTACGTATTCTTGTGAGAGAAATTGGGGAGGGAGCAGACTAAAGTATCCACCCATCTGCTCTACTCCCTCTGTCCCTCTGAAAAATGACTGAGCTATGTCATATAAAAACAGTCCCAAAGATCCCAAGGTATTTCGTAACAACCCTGGGGCAGGTGTTATTTTCCTAATTATACATGAAGAAACTGTAACTCAGAGAGCTCATGACCTTCTTGATACTAAATGACTAGTAAGGGGGTACTTAGAACTAGAACTTGGATTTACAATTTTTCAGACTAGGATTTTTTTATTTTAATTATAAAACATTGTGTCTTGATTATAACCACATCAGAAAAATAACAACAATTTGAACAAGAAAGCACTTAGCTTTTTTATTTGCAAATCTATCCTTCTAAAGTTTATGCAAATTGTTTCTTCCTGCCTCCTCCTTCCATCCTACCTTCCTTTATATTCATTCATTTATTTAATTAGTCATTGATTCAAACTTAGAATGAGTGCCTCCTATTAAAAGATGAAAGAACACACTTCAGATGGAGGGCTTTGGAGCCAGACTGCCTGAGTTTGAATCACAGCAGCTCTGCTACTCACTAGCTGCATATCCTTGAGCAACTTACTTCACCTCACTGTGCCTTGAATTTCTCAGTAGTAAATCAGAGATAATAATAGTAACTGCTGTAGTGTTAGTATGCAGATTAAATGAATTAGTGCCAGAAAAGTTCTTAGAACGTGTTTAGCACATTGTAAATGATTGATAAATATTACCCAATATAGTCAGGGTTCTTCAGAGAAATAGAACAAACTGGAGAGAGAGAAAGACAGAGAGAGGGAAAGAAAGAGAGATTATAAGAAATTGGCCCATGCAATTATGGAGGTTGAGAAGTCCCAAAATCTGCAGTTGGCAAGCTGGAGGCATACAACAGTCCCAGTCCAAAGGGTTGAGACCCAAGAAGAGGCCATGTTTCAGTTCGAACCCAAAGGCAGGAGGAGTTCCCTTCTCCTACTTGTAGGAGGGTCAGTTTTTCCATTCCACTCAGGACTTCAACTGATTGGATGAGGGCCACCCACATTAGGGAGGGAGATCTGCTTTATTCAGTCTATCCATTCAAATGTTAATCTCGGCCATGCGTGGTGGCTCATGCCTGTAATCCTAGCACTCTGGGGAGGTGGGATGATCGCTCGAGGTCAGGAGTTCAAGACCAGCCGGAGCAAGAGCGAGACCCCTTCTCTACTAAAAAAAACAGAAAGAAATTACTTGGACAGCTAAAAATATATAGAAAAAATTAGCCGGGCATGGTGGCATGTGCCTGTAGTCCCAGCTTCTTGGGAGACTGAGGCAGAAGGATTGCTTTAGCCCAGGAGTTTGAGGCTGCTGTGAGCGAGGCTGATGCCACGGCACTCTATCCCGGGCAACAGAGTGAGACTCTGTCTCAAAAAAACCAAACGAACAAACAAACAAAAAAACAAATGTTAATCTCATCCAAAAGCACCCTCACATAGAACTAAAAGTAGAACTATCATTTAATCCAGCAATCCCACTGCTGGGTATCTACCCAAAGGAAAAAAAAGACATTCTATAAAAAAGACATCTGCACTCGAATGTTTATAGTAGCACAATTCACAATTGCAAAGACGTGGAAACAACCCAAGTGTCCATCAATACATGAGTGGATTAATAAAATGTGGTATATGTATACTATAGAGTGCTACTCAGCCATAAAGAGTGGTGAACTACCTATTGTATTATCCTGGATGAAGCCGGAGGCCATTCTTCTAAGTGAAGTATCACAAGAATGAAAAAACAAACACCACATGTACTCACCATTAAATTGGTATTAATCAATCAACACATATGTGCACATATGGGAAGTAACATTCATAGGAGGTTGGGCAGGTGGGAGGGGGAGGAGGGGATGGGTAAATTCACACCTAATGGATGCGGTACGCACTGACTGGGGGATGAACATGCTTATAGCTCTGACTCAGGCAGTGCAAAGGCAATTTGTGTAACCAAAGCATTTGTACCTCCATAATACTCTGAAATAAAACAGCCTCACAGACACACCCAGAATAATGTTTGACCAAATATCCAGGCTCCCCCATCAACAGCCATGTGATTGCCACTGCTGGAGTGAGTAGATCATATGTATTATCCAGCTGGAATGTCCCCTACTAGATGTCTCTTGGGTTGTTGTTTGCTAGGCTGATGACTTAAAATCTTCCTTGCCTACTAATTTATCATTTGGATATACTCTTGATGCTTCACCTCTTTTTTCTTCTGTTTCATCTCACCTCATTATATCAAACAGTATCCTTACTTAGGCTCACATAGACCAGCTCCTCCTCCTTTCTGCTGCTTGTTACCTGCACAGTGTCTTTAGGAGAAAATAAAATTCCCTTCTTAGTGGAGTCCCTATCTTTATAGTGCTTACATGTCATTATTCTCTCTTACTCAAATTGAAAATGTAATTAGTCTTTTGGACTTAAAAGTTTGCTAGCTGTGACCCTAAAAGTCCTTTTGAAACTCTGAGAGGTCTAGTTTCTTTCTGTATCCTACCAGTATCTTATTTTGTGATCTTCAGCAACTTTGCTTCCTGGGAATAAGTTTTACCTTTCAGTAACAGAGACATTTGACAGAAGAATTCTGATTTGGAAGCCTAAGTTATAAAGAGTTATAAGTTATTAGAGAGAGATTGTTCTGATTGAAGTGTCAAAGGAGTGGAGATCCCAGCGATTTAGTCTTCACCTGGTCATCAGTGGCAACCTCTGGGGTAAGCTCTGGGGGAAATAGTTCAAAAATATTGAATCAGATGATCTCTAATCTAATAATTGTTCTAGCTATAACATACCAGGATTCTATTCTATGTCTTAATGCTATGAATAGTACATAGGGCATAGCTATATTCCCCACAGCCCTCAGCTCCCACTGTTGAGAACTCTGCCCAGACTGGTAGGTATTTGTGGCAGGTAGAATAGATTTACTTACTGAACATCTGTTTCTGCCTTTCTGATGTGCCTTCCTGGATTGCTGAAGCTGGAAAGTAAAAAACGACATTTCCAAGATTTCTTTGCAGTTAGGGCTCTGAGAGTGACTTAGCCTCTGCCCATCAGATACATTTGCTCAAGGATTCAAGTGGCAACTGATCGAAGTGGGGAGAAAGGTGATAGTGCATGAGCACTCTTTCTTTGGCCAGTGCGAATGCAGCAGGTGCAATTTGGCTCTGGAGGAAATACCTGCAGTGATGACTTCCTGCATCAACAGCTTCTTGATAAGGCAGAGGCAGCAGCTCCTCTGGCAGACCTGCTCTGCACTGTTCTGATCCTAGCAAAATGTGGGAGAGGACAGACACACACATTGCAAATCTCACCTTCCGTGCCCTTCTTTGGGCTCCTTTCTCCAGCCTTCCAATGATATTGTGAATGTATAGTTCCTTGTACTAAATCCTTTTCTGCTTAAAATAGCTAGAGTGATTTCTTTATCTGATATTAAACCCTACCTGATGCAGTGTTCTTTGGTCTTGACTAAATTCATTTCTTCTTTGACATTCTTAGTATCTACAGAACAGCTCTGGGCCCATCCATTCACTGATGTTATCCTCCCCTGCCACTTCTCCTTTGTGAAGGGCACAGAAAATCTTGAGTTTTCTTGGGAAAGAGAAGACATCATAGAGGAATATGAGGTAGAGAATGATAAAGAATTTTACCGCTTTTTCAGGTACTATGATTTTTTTGAAGTTTTCTCAAAGTTGGTTTACCAGTTTCACAATAATACAGAGCAACTAGAAGATCAAAACTCTTTGTATGAGGGAAGAGTCTCTGTGGACCAGGATGAAATTTCTGAGGGGACTCTATCACTTTTACTGAGAAATGTGAATTTCATGGATGAAGCTATCTACAAGTGCTCAGCTGTCACACCAGACGGAAGAGGTGAAAAGACAGTTAAGCTAATAGTAGAAGGTAAGGGAATTTATTGGATGAACTTGGTTTCAAGCTCTGTATCTTTTCATAAAGATAAATTCTAAGTTTTCTTTTCTGGTGTTCTCACTTTTTCTCTTCTACTTGAATTGTTATAGGTTCTTCTTATTCCTATGATGAGGGTCAGGTGTTTGGAATTGCAATTCATCTAAAAATATTGCTCTGAACAAAAGGTGCTGTACCTATACCTGCATGCATCATTCATTCCTACAAACAAAACATAAAAAAAAAGACAAAAAAAAAACCACTGGTCATATCCCAAACTCTCCAAACAAATTATAATATTGAAATATATTATGTCATATAACAGAATAGTCCACATGAAAACTTTGAGATATGACATGGGGTTTAGTGAGAAGAGCCCTGCATTGGGAGTCAGGAGGCCCGGTTCTAATTTTGGATGACGTTGGACAACATTTTTAGCTTTTCTAGGCTTCACTTTTCTCATATTTAAAATTTATGTTGGATTGAATCAGTGGATCCCTATAGTGCCCAGGGATCCTTACCCTTCACTGGACTGCATGGAGAGCTTTTTCTCACCTGAGACCTCATGGGGACTCTGGGAGGCATGGTGGAATTCCTCCAGGATAAGACCTAAAAGACATAGGAAGGTGGTGGTGGTGAGAATCAGTTGTTATCTTCTGTGATTCTCAGCAGGGTATCTGAAATCAGTGGAGAATTTAGAATGAACCCACCCAAAGAAGGGAAGATTCCAAAAATAAAGACAGCAGTGATAGATGAGACCTGGAAGGCAGAAGTGTACATGTATCCTGTTCTTCTCTCACCATGCTTGGATCAAAATTTTAACTGTTTAATAATAGCCATTCTGATAAGGTGATATCTCATTATGGTTTCAGTTTGCATTTCCCTGGTGATTAGTAATGTCGAGTATTTTTTCATGTTTTTTGGCCATTTGTCTACCTTCTTTTGAAAAACTTCTGTTTTTGTCTTTTGCCCGCTTTTTTTTTTTTTTTTTTTTTTTGAGACAGAGTCTTGCTCTGTTGCCCCAGGTAGAGCTCTGTGGCATCATCATAGCTCGCTGCAACCTCAAACTCCTGAGCTCAAGCCTCCTAAATGGCTGGGACTACAGGTATACACCACCATGCCTGGCTAATTTTTCTATTTTTAGTAGAGACAGGATCTCACTCTTGCTCAGGCTGGTCTTGAACTCCTAAGCTCAAGCAATCATCCTGCCTTGGCCTTCCAGAGTGCTAGAATTACAGGCATGAGCCACCACACCCAGACTTTTGCCCACTTTTTAATGGGGTTGTTTGTTCTATTCTTGATGATTTGTTTGAGTTCTTTGTACATTCTGGATACTAGCCCTTTATCGATGTATAGTTTGTGAATATTTTCTCCCATTCTGTAGGTTGTCTATTTGCTCTATTGATTATTTCCTTTTCTGTACAAAAGCTTTTTAATTTAATAAAGTCCCATTTATTTATTTTTGTTGTTGTTGTTGTAATTGCCTTTGGGGTCTTAGTCATAAATTCTGTGCCTAGGCTGATGTCTAGAAGAGTTTTTCCTACATTTTCCTCTTGAATTTTTATGGTTTCACACCTTACATTTAAATCTTTTATCCATCTTAAATTAATTTTTTAAAATGTTGAGAGATAGGGATCCTGCTTCATTCTTCAGCATGTGGCTATCCAATTTTCCTAGCATCATTTATTTAATAGGGCTCTATTCAATATATGTTGTTGTCTGCTTTGTCAGAGATCAGTTGGTTGTAGGTAGATGATTTTGTATCTAGGTTCTCTGTTCTGTTCCATTGGTCTATGTCTCTATTTTTGTGCCAGTACCATGCTGTTTTGGTTACTATAGCCTTGTAGTAGAGTTTGAAGTCTGGTAATGTGATACCTCCAGATTTGTTCTTTTTGCTTAAGATTGCTTTGGCTATTTGGGCTCTTTCTTGATTCCAAACAAAGCACAGAATTATCAAAAAACAATAGATGCTGATGTGTATACAGAGAGAAAGGAACGCTTTATACACTGTTGATGGGACTGCAAATTAGTACAACCTCTATGGAAAACAGTATGGAGATTCCTCAAAGAAACAATATAGACTTACCATTCAACCCAACGACCCCACTACTGGGTATCTACCCAAAGGAAAAGAAGTTATTTTATCAAAAAGACACCTGTACTCGAATGTTTATTGCAGCACAATTCACAATCGCAAAGACGTGCAGTCAACCTAAATGCCCATCAATTCATGAGTGGATTAACAAAATGTGGTATATGTATACCATGGAGTACTACTCAGCCATGAAAAGAAATGAATTAATGTCTTTTGCAGCAATTTGGATGGAAGACCATTATCCTAAGTGAAGTATCTCAGGAATGGAAAAATGAACACCACACGTACTGTCTAATAATCTGAAACTAATTGATGGGCACACATGGGCACAGAGAGAAGTAAAAGTCATTGAAAGTCAAGAAGTGGTGGTGGGAGAAGGGGAGGGGTAAAAACTTACCTAACAGGTACAATGAATACTATTTGGGTGATGGACACACTAATAGCCCCAACTTAAGCATTATAAAAGCTATCCATGTAACAAAAACATTTGTATTCCCTTAATATTTTAAAATAAGAAAATATTTTAGCTATAGTGAACCTCAAAATGTGTTGCCTACAAAAGGGGCCAATGTATTAATAAAAGCCAAGGGCAAGATTTCTGCTAGCCCAAGCCTCCTGGGGCTAAAGTAAAAAAGGAGCTAATTGTTTTGTTATTTTCTTCCAATCAGACTCTGAAATGCCCCAGGTGCAGTTTGACAAGATTGGTGATGAGGATGTGGCCACGTGCATCTCCAAGGGCTGGTACCTCTCACCCAATGTGACCTGGCTGGACCGGGCAGAGAGGGACCTGAGCAACCACAGCACCGTGGAGGTCCTGGAGGAGCAGATGAATGGCTTCTACAGGGTGTTCTCCATCCTGAAGTACCCTGTTAAGTTACATGAGAAATATGTCTGCCACATAACAGAGACAGATGTGAACAACCAACCCTTCAGAATCATCCGCAAGTACCCAAGTAAGTGCAAGTCCAAAAGGAACAGTGAAAGCAGGATGCATTTTGCCACAAAGAAGGCATCTTTAACTAATACTTCCGAGTGCCAAGTGTATCAGGCACTCCTGGGCACGGGAATTTCAAGAAGCATCAGGAACATAAGGTTGTAGTCTGGGGCAAGAGGAGGTGGTGTGGTGGAGTCTCTCTGGGTTTGAAAAAAGGCCATGCGTCAGGGACGGACAGCTGTCACCCTGATAGATATGACTCTTACTATTGATGAGGCTTCTGTGCCTCTACAGAGAACACCAGCTTTTGATGTGACAGGCTGAGTAGTCACAGCAGCCATTTACCAGCCTCTGACCATGTTCCTGGTACTTTCCATATGTCATTTTAACTCTTTACCTCCACCCTGCAAGGTGATTGTTATTACTGTCCCCTTCTATATGAGGAAACTAAGAAGTTAAATAATTTGTCTAAAGACAAAGGTAATAAGCACAAGAATCAGGATTCAAACCCATTCTTTCTGAATCCGAAGTTCATGAACTTTATTTTTCTTATACCACACTTCACTTATAGATCTAAGACTATAACCGGCATGAGTAGATCAAAGTCAGGTAAGTTTGGAGAAGGGGACCCCTGTGTGAAAAGTAGAGACAAGTAATGAAGTCACTGCTCCTACTCATGAATCCTGGACAGTCTCAACATTGGCAAATCAAAGGCTGTCAAACTACATTCTGTGGAACCCTGCAGTTCTTTGACACAATCCTTGAGAGATAATTTGATGGATAATTTTTTGTGTAGCTCTTCTATTACTTCTAAAAGGTCCTCAAATCAAAGATTTGAAAAAGCATGTAAGAAAAAGACCAGGTATTTATTGAACACATACTCTATGCTAGGGTGGACCCAGGTACTTTTGCATACCACATTTAACCCCACAGTAACCTTTGAGTTAGATATTAATATTACCCTAATTTAGCAGGGGAGGAAACTAAGGCTGTGAGAGGGTAAATTATTTACCACAGGCTACCCAGCTGATAGTGTTAGAACCCAGGAGGAACTATTAACAAAGGCCTTGGTACTTTCCACCATACCATGGTTGACTCAGGAGCTTTAAGTTCCTTGTGTCATAGCATCTATGGTCTCAGGCAGAGGTCATTGATCTATGCTGCCACGTGAGGCCCTATCCACCTCTCCATCAAAGAGGAAGTAATAGTGATGAGTAAACTTGTAGTATAAGCTAATTCCTTCTACTTTCCTGTGTCCCTGATGTAAAGATCCTTACTAAGACCTCTTTGTAAGGTTGGATCTGGCAGTGAGTGACTTTAGCCATCATCTTCCACCAACGGCAGCATGTAGGCATGAGGAGACAGAAGTCTAGAGAGGTGAGACTATTGTCCGGGTAGTCTGATTTCATGCAAAGGCTAGTTGGTCACCTTCAAATCTACTCTATACGAGCCTGGCAATTAATCAAAACATTCACGACACTATTGCAATCCTGGATCTCCTAGTAACCAAGTGTGAATATTATACAACTGTTAAAAGTACTCATTTAAATGCTTAATGACATGGGGAAAGGCTCACACTATCATGTGAAAATTTTAAAAAACAAGATATTAGCATGTATTAGCTCATGTGTAGCATGAGCCCAAGTTGTTTAACTACATGCAGATTAAAAACATAGAATGTATTATTATTATTAACAATAATTACTGGTTACCTCTGCATAATGGGATTATAGGCAATTTTTATTTTCTTTTTTGTACTTGTGTTTTATGCAGCATTCTATGATGAACATGTATTATTCTTATAGGCCAAAAAACTATACTTTAAAAAAATTTTTAAAAAATATCTTTGTGAAATACAATCCACGTGCCATATCACCCATTTGAAGTGTACAATTCTATTGTTTTAGTGTATTCACAGTTGTGCAATCATCACCACTATGTAATTTTAGAACATTTTCATTATCCTAAAAAGAAACTCTGTACCCATTCATAGTCACTCTCATTCCCTTCACCAAGTTTCTGATCGTATAGATTTGCCTATTTTGGACTTTCATATAAATGGAATCATACAATATATGGTATTTTGTAACTGGCTTCTTTCCCTCAGCATAATGTTTTCAAGGGTCACCCATGTTGTAGCATGTATCAGTACTTCATTCCTTTTTATTGCCGAATAGTATAGTTTATTCTATTGTATGGATATAATGCATTTTATTTACACATTCGCCAATTGATGGAGATTTGAGTTGATTCCACTTTTTGGCTATGATGAATGCTGCTGCTGTGAACATTTATGTCTTGGGTATATACCTAGGAGTGGAACTATTTTTTACCTTTTAAAGAACTGCCAGACTGTTCCAAAGTGGATGCACAAATTTATATCCCCAACACCAACGTGTGAGGGTACTGATTTCTGAACACCCTTGCCAGTGCTCATTATCATGTCTTTTTTATTTTAGCCATCCTAGTAAGTGTGAGTGGCTTTCGTGGTTTTGATTTGCATCTCCCTGATGGCTACTGATATTGTATGTCTTTTCACGTGCTTTATTGGTGATTTGTATAATACATCTTCTTTGGAGAAATGTATAGTCATATCCTTTACCATTAAAAAATGGGTTATTTGTTAATTCTGAAAAAAAGTGAGTTATTTATCATTTCATTATTGAGTTGTAAGAGTGCTTTATATATTTTGAATACTAATTTCTTATCAAATATATAGTTTACAAATATTTTCTCCCCTTTTGTGTGTTCTTTTCACTTCTTCATGATGTCCTTTGAAGTGGTAAAGTTTCTGATTTTGGTGAAGCCCAATTTATTTTCTTATTTTGTCACTGTGCTTTTGGTATTATGTCTAAAAAATTATTGCCCAGTCTAAGGTCACAAAGATCTGCTCCTATGTTTTCTTCTGAGAGCTTTATAATTTCAGCTCCTACCTTCAGGCCTATGATCCATTTTAAGTTAATTTTTGTGTATGGTATGAGATAGAGTGCTGGGAACGTGGCCAACGTTCCCCGCAAAAAACTGGGTCCCTTTGGTAGAATTGCAAGGGATAAGAAAATAATAGAGAAAAATAGAAAATAAAAGAAATAAAAGAATACACAGGAACAAAGATATAGTTTTATAAGTTTATGAAGATTATAGGCAAAGCAGGATCTCAGGGGGCCTAGACCTTCTCCATGGATCTCAAAAAGCCCCGAATGAGCTCTCACATGGTAACTTATAGGGAATAGTGATTAATTGCCAGGGGTAACAGATTTACATAACAGCAGGTAGTTCCTCTCAGGTTAACAGATTTTCAAAAGGCTTCTACAGATCCTTTAACTAATTCTATCTATGTGAACAAATGGTTACAAAATCTTTCAAAGGTTAACTTCTAAGTTCTAAGGTAAATTTATCACTTAACAGAGGGTTTAAACAGAGATATGTTGGCTCCATATTTATTAGGTTATTGTGAATGGAGACAGGTAGTCTGGAGTGTTTAAACAAAAGCTTTGCTTTTAGCCATTCGGGCAGCTGTCTGTTCCGGGGGGGCACTCCATTGTCAGCTCTCATCCTGTAGTTTTTAACAGATTCACTTTGCTTTACAAAGCAAATCCAAACCTTTAGGTCTGAGAAACGCGGCACCTTGTGGGATACAGCTGCTACTGTCTTTCAGAGACGCCCTTCCAAGTGCAACAGCATTTGAAATGCAAACCAACACCTTTACATATTCCTTCAGGGTGAAGCTCTGCAAAACTCCTAGGACAAATCCTGTCTGCAAACACGTTTATATTAATTCATGGAGCAACAATAGGAGTCCAATATCCCTGGACCATGTGTTGAAAAGATTATTCTTTCCTCCTTGAATTGTCTTGATGTCCTTGTTGACAAAGAAGTGACCGTAAATGTAAGGGTTTATTTTTGGACTCTCAGTTATATTTTATTGATCTGTGTCTGTCCTAATGCCAGTACACACTGTCTTGATTAATACAGCTTTTTAGTGAATTTTGCCATAGGGGAGTGTGAGTTCTTTAACTATGTTCCCTTTTTTGAAGATTGTTTTGACTAGGTTTTGGCATTTCCATATTAATGTTAGGATCAACTTGTCAATTTCTACAAAAAAAAAGCACCTGGGATTTCTATACGGAATGTGTTGAATCTATGGATCAATTTTGGGAGTATTGCCATCTTACTGATATTATGTCTTTCTATCTATGAACACAGATGTCTTTCTATTTATTTAGGTTTTCTTTAATTCTCTTTAATGATGTCTTATAGTTTTCAATGTATAATTTTTGTAATATTTTGTTAAATTTATTACTAAGTATTTTATTCTTTTTGATGTTTTGTAAATGTAATTGTTTTCCTAGTTTTATTTTTAAAATGCTCATTGCTAATATAAAGACATACAATAGATTTTTGTGGATTCCTTAGTATTTTCTATATAGAAACCATATTATCTATGAAGAAAGATAGTTTTACATTTTCCTTTCCAATCTTGGTTACTTATATTTCATTTTATTGCTAAATGCCCTGGCTAAAACCTCTAGTACAATGCTGAATAGAAAAAGCAAGAACAGACATATCTTGTCTTGTTCCTGATCTCAGGGAGAAAGCATTCAGTCTTTCATCATTAAGTACGATGTTAGTGGTGGGTTTATTGTACAAGGACTTTATATCAGGTTGAGAAAGTTTTCTTCTATTACTTGTTTGCTAAGTTTCTTTATCATGAATACATTTAGGATTTTGCTAAATGCATTTTTTGCATCTATTGAGATGATCATCTGGTCTTTGTCCTTTATTCTATTACTATGACTTATTATACTGATTGAGTTTTGTATGTTGAGCCAGCTTTGTATTCCCGGGACAAATGTCACTTGGGCATATAATCCTTTTTATATGTTGCTGGATTCAGTTTGCTAGTATTTTGTTGAAGATTTTTTCATCTATATTTAAAAGAGATATTGGTCTGTAGTTTTCTCTTCTTGTAATGTCTTTGTCTCTTTTTCATAAAAGGATAATACTGGCTTCATAAGATGAGTTGAAATGTGTTCCTTTTTATTTTATGGAAGAGTTTGTGAGGGATTGTTGTTAATTTCTAAAAATTCTTTAACTTTTATTTTGGTTATTTTCTTTATTATTTTCCTATTCTCTATTTTCATTCCATTCTAGTCTTTATTATTTCCTTTCTTCTGCTTGCTTTGGGTTTGGTTTTATTTTCTTTTTCTACTAACTTAAGTTGAAAGGTTAGGTTATTGATTTGAGATCTTTCTTTTTTTTAATATAGGCATTTCCAGCAATATATTTCCCCCTGATCACTGGTTTACCTGCATCTTATAAATTTTGTATGTTGTGTTTTTATTTTTATTCATCACAAAGTATTTTCTAATTTCCCTTGAGATTTCTTCTTTGACCCACTGGTTATTTAAGAGTGTGTTGCTTAATTTTCACATATTTGTGTATTTCCTAAATTTCATCTGTTATTAATTTCTAATTTCATCTCATTATAATAAATTTTATTTTATTTATTTATTTTCTTTCTTTTTTGGATGAACAGCTGATTCATATAATAAATTTTAAAAATTGGAAGTGTGAGCCAGGAGCAGTGGCTCTCACTTGTAATCCCAGCACAATGGGGGGCCAAGGCAGGAGGATTGCTTGAGGCCAGGAGTTCGAGACCAGCCTAGCCAACATAGAAAGCCTCGCCTCCACAAGAAATTTAAAAATTAGCTGGGCATGGTGGCAGGCACTTGTACTCCCAGCTACTTGGGAGGCTGAGGCAGGAGGATGGCTTAAGCCCAGGAGTTTTAGGCTGCAGTGAGCTATCATTGCATTACTGCACTCCAGCCTAGGGGACAGAGCAAGACACTTTCCCCTCCCCCCAAGAAATATTGGAAGTGTGAATTCTTTAACTTCATTTTTCTTTTTCAGAATTTTTTGGATACTTGGCATCATTTGCATTTTCATATCAATTTTATGATCAGCTCATCAACTTCTGGTCAAAAGCAATCTGGGATTTTGATAGGGATTGTAGTGTTCAATCTGCAGATTAATTTGGGGTAGCCTTATCATCTTAATAATATTAACTTTTTTGACCCATCAACATGTTATATCTTTTCATTTATTTAAAGCTACCTTTTTAAAAAATGTAAAATAAAATGTGGAGGTCCTGAGATAAGTGAATTTGGAGAGAAAAAAGGCAAGTATGTGACACACTAGGGAAATGAAGTCAACTTTAGTATTATTTTGCTACTGTATTATTTTTGAAGGGTGTAATGGCTCAGACCTACCCTACCCCAAGAAAGATAAAAAGAAGGGAAAAAAGAATGGGAAAGAGAGAGGAAAGGAGGGAAGACAAGAGAGAGAGAGACAGAGGCATGGAGGGAGAGAGAAGGGGCAACATGTATTGGCCCAGTTAGATAAAGACTGAAAATTTATCTCATTTAGTGACTTACAAGTCTTTCATGACCTTAGCAAGAGCTGCTCAGCAGAGTGATCGCCCAGCAACCACAGCAGAAAAGATTAAGGATTAATGTTAACAATATCTTCCTCATGGCGCTGATGTGAGAATTAAGAGATTTAATAAAGTTCCCAGCATAGTTCCTAGAACATAGTACACTAATAATAAATGTTAGATGTTATTATCATTAATGATGTCATTATTTTTATTATTCCAACATATTAAGAATGTTTGTCTTTGAGAGGGTGGGATTATAGATTGTGCCCTTTAGGCATTGTTCCAGAGTTATGGAATCATTGACTAATAATGGGCAAAATTTTAAATAAAAATCATAAAAATCTGTTTAAATAAGCTGACCAGGCATAATTGGCTGAGTATAAAAAGATAAAAATAAGAAAAGGTAACTCTAAATTTAAAAAAAAGCGTATGCGTATTTTATTTTACACGTACACTGATTGTGGACAATTCAGACAGTATTGCAAGAAGGAATAATAATCTTTTTCCTTCCTATGAACTTATTATAATAAACATGTATTTTTCTGGTTAAAGGAAAAATATAATGTGTAGGCACTAGGTAGACTTCAGAGAAGAAAAAACAGGTTTATATGACAAAAGATCAAATTCGAACCTTATCGTAAGAAGAAAAGATTAAGAGATTATTTAATTTTGGCCTTAGATATTTAAAGGATCTTCATAAACTAGATGCTGATTAACTGTTCATGAGATTTGTGAAGGAGATAATAAAATGGAATAGCCATAAATTAAAACATGAAGATTTCAAAATATCATGAAAAAGCTTTTCAAATTGTAAGAGGTTACTGAAAAATTGTTATTTATCTGAAATTCACATTTAACTCAGTGTCCTCTATTTTATCTGGCAGCCCTATATTTAAGAGATGAGAAAGTTGAAGCTCAGAGATGGTCAGGAGGGGGCATTCAAACCTCTGGAAGAACAGCAAGTAGAAACTAAAGAACTGTTTCACGCTTTCTGTGCTTATCCCTAGAGAAAGGGACCCAAAATCACGATCATGGAGGCTACTTCCTCTCCTATTGTTCTATGTCTTTTGGGAAGCCAGTTGGAAGCATTCATTAATTCAACAAGTGTCAGTAGAATTCTTAGTCACTGCCAGACATTGGCATTACATCATGAAGACAAACAAGACAGACATAGTTCCTGCACACAGTTTGGTGAGGAAGGCACGGATTAGACAAGTGAGCATTGCAGAGTGAGGGGAGTTATGGCAGAGAGAAACTCGGTGTGGCGGGAGCATGCTGCTGGCCTCCTCACCACTGACACCACCTGGGAGCTTATTGGAAGTGCCAATTCTCAGGCCCCACCTAAGACCTACCAAATGACAAACTCTAGAGATAGGCCTAGCAATTTGTGTTTTAACAAAGGCTCCAGGTGATTTTGACCCACACAAGTTTGAGAACCACTGATGCAGGACATCAACCATTGGTGGTGGTGAAGACACCCAGAGCATCTCTGTGCCGTCCCTCCCTGTAGGGATGGGGTGCCGTCTCCTCAAGGCCGTTCAGCAGGTGAGGAAAGCAGAACTCCTGGCTCTTTGCCCTAGTCCAGTAAAACAAGACTAACCAGACAGACTCATAAATTTAAATTTCCCATTTGAGTTGGCCTTTCCTTCAAAGGAGAGAAAAGAGGGGCTTACTTATTCCCCAGACTTTTAAGTCTTTCCCATATATTCAGGAGAAGTTAGAGGTCTTTGAACATTACAGTAGGCCTCAGGTTCTCTTCTGAGAGCCCTAGGATATGTTATTAATTAGCTGGCTTCAAGGAAATCCCTATTTTTTATAACCTTAAATTTCAACACCCTACAAAAAGGTCCTAGGAGTGCCCGAAGGCCCCTATATTTTACTTTTCTTCACCTCTTTTTAAGTACTTATTTGTATAAGGCCCTGTGAGATTGGCATCTGCCTATTTTCCCATCCTCACAGCTCACTGTTTCTCAACACACAGCCATTGCTCATTGCTCTGAGCTTCCTGACTCCTTGTGGTTTCTAGACTGTGTTTGTTTTTCATACTGCCAAGCCTTTGTACAGACTCTGCCTCTTCTCAGAATGCCTTTCTTATCTCGGTCTGCCTCAAGCATTCCTGCTCATCCTTCAGGATTCGACTCAGACTTTAAGCCCTTCTTAATTCTTTTTCTGTTGTTTCCATTTGTTCGATATTTCATTTGTTCACTCATCAAATCTTTGTGGGCCCCAACTCTGTGCCACATACCCTTTCAGGCATTGGAGGTGCAGCAGTGAACAAAACAAATTCCTGTCCTCGAGAGGCTTACATGCTAGCAGCAGGAAAAATAGGCAGTAAATAAACAAATCATTAAAACATACAGCATGTCACTGTATGAGTCCACTTACTTGAAATGCCAAACCAGGAAAAATTAATCTATGCTGTTAGAAGTTAGGACAGGGTTTCCCTGAGAGTGTGGGAGGGAGAGAGTGACTAGGAGAGACAATGAGGAGGCTCGTGGGGTGTTGGCAATAGTTTGTTTCTTGATCTGAGTGCTGGTCACATGGTTGTATTCAGTTTGTGAAAATTATTTGGACTGGACACTTACACGTACTTTATGTATATTATAAAGGAAAACATATTTATGAAGTATATCATATGGTGAATAGTGATACACAGAAAAATAAAGCAGGGAAGGCAGATTAGAAAGAGGGGAGGAGGAAGGGAGGGTTATAGTTTTAAGTAGGCTATCCAGAGAAAGCCTCACCCAGAGGAGAAATTTTAACAAAAATTTGAAGGAGGTGAGGGAGCCAGGCCTTGAGGTAGGCAAGGGCTGGTGGGTCTGAGGAGCAGCCAGGAGGCCAGTGGTTAGACCGGAGAGAGTGTGAGAGATTACAGGAGTTGAGATCAGAAAGATAACAGGAGGCTAGATTGCATGATGCCTTATAGGACATTGTAAGAGTTTTGGTTTTTGTTCTACTATGGGAAGAGATGGAAGCCATTGGAGGGTTTTGAACAGAGGTGTGAAATGATCTGACTTATAAAGATCTTTTTGGGTACTCTTGAGAATAGATGTAAGCGAGGCAAGGGTGGGAGCAGGGTGACCAGTTGAAAGATTATTAGAATAATTGAGGGAAGAGAAGTTGGTGACTTGGTCCGTGGTGTTAGGAGTGGAAGTGGTGGGAACAAACTGGATTACGTATATGTTTTTCAAGGTAGAGCAAATAGATTTTGTTGACAGACTAGGTGATAGGTGCGAGGGAGAGAAAGGAGTCAATGATTGCAAAGGCCTTTGCCCTGAGCCACTGGAAGAGTAAAATCACCGTTTATTCTAATTAAGGAGTCCTGGAGTTTGGTTTGGGACATAAGTTAGAGATGCGCATTTGAGGGCAAATGTGGAATAGGTGGTTGGATGTGAAATTGGAGTTTAGGAGAAAGGTTCAGGCTTGAAACATAAACCTAGGAGTTGTCAAC
>NW_012133858.1:2052612-2053253 GCF_000956105.1 Propithecus coquereli
CATTTCTTGCAACTGTTACTTCCTGTGTGACTTTAGGAAATGCATTGTAGCTAAATGTAGAGTCTGCCTCTAACACAAAACTCTGGCCTAACATGTTTTTCTTTATTTCCTTCCTTTTTTTTGTTTTACAGGGAGAAAGAATACCCATACCCATGACTACTATTAAGAGATCTGAATAACATCCTCCCAAGAACATTACTGTCTTGCCTTTAGCCACTGGTGCTCCTGGTTTTCTCCTGTGGATGATATTCCTTTTGTCCTAGACACCTACCTATCATAAGCAGAAGAAAGTAAGGAGTTAACAGGTCCAATGTGTTGCATGTTGACTAAAACTATAGGAGCTCTTATATTGTGCCTCTCTTAGGTCTGTATGTTGAAGTTTTGTTTCTTTATCTCTACTTCTGTTTTATTTATAAGATTTATTTGATCTTATCCCTCTCATGTATTAAGTTGTGAGTAAAATTTAAAAATATTAACTGTAAAATGAAAGAAGATTAAAAGCCCGATGAACTGTCTACTTTGTATATATTTCCTTGGTGTGGTGCTTCAGTTATGGATGACTTACTGGAGAATTCAGAGCAGGGAAAACCTGTGCTAGATTTTCTGTGAGAACACTCAGCATGGTTCTGTGTTTTTCTCTA
>NW_012133858.1:2053303-2056509 GCF_000956105.1 Propithecus coquereli
CTGACTTATAAAGATCTTTTTGGGTACTCTTGAGAATAGATGTAAGCGAGGCAAGGGTGGGAGCAGGGTGACCAGTTGAAAGATTATTAGAATAATTGAGGGAAGAGAAGTTGGTGACTTGGTCCGTGGTGTTAGGAGTGGAAGTGGTGGGAACAAACTGGATTACATATATGTTTTTCAAGGTAGAGCAAACAGATTTTGTTGACAGACTAGGTGATAGGTGCGAGGGAGAGAAAGGAGTCAATGATTGCAAAGGCCTTTGCCCTGAGCCACTGGAAGAGTAAAATCACCGTTTATTCTAATTAAGGAGTCCTGGAGTTTGGTTTGGGACATAAGTTAGAGATGCGCATTTGAGGGCAAATGTGGAATAGGTGGTTGGATGTGAAATTGGAGTTTAGGAGAAAGGTTCAGGCTTGAAACATAAACCTAGGAGTTGTCAACTTATAGATGATATTTCAAATTACGAGACGAGATGGGCTTATCAACGAAGTAGGCATAGATGGAGAAGAATAGAGGTCCAGGAACTGAGCCCCAGAACCCTCCAACATTTACAGTCAGGAGAATGAGAAGGAGTAGACAGTGAAGTAGAAGGGAAACTGGGAGAGTGTCATGACCTGGAAGCCAAATGAAGAAAGCCTTTCAGGGAGGAAGAAGCATTTATTACTTTGAGTGTTACTGATAAGTCAAATAAGATGACTATTGACAATAGATCGTCGAGAGAAGGAATATGGGCAACTTTTGGGAACTGGGAATAGATCACTGGTGTGCCAACACAGAGGACAGTTTGGCTTCGAAGAGGGGCAGCAGAGAAATGTGTATCAACAGGAGAAGCTACAGGGCCTCATTTTTCTCTTTCTTTTAGATAGGAGAAATAACAGCATGCCTATGTGTTGATAACGAACAGACAGAGAGGGCAAACCTGACGATACAGGAGAAACGGAAGAAGTACAGAGTAATGTCTTTCAGTAGGCAGAGGGATGGGGTCTAATGCACAAGTAAAAAGTCTGCTGTAGGTAAGATTACGTAAAAAGAGGAAAGACAGGGTATGTGGGCACAGATGCAGAAGGGTGGATAGTGTAGCAATGAAAACTTGAGGAAATTCTCTTCTACTTGCTTTTAATTTTCTTAGTGAAATAGGGACAAGTCATCAGCTGAGTGTGAGGCTGGGGATGGCAGTGCTGAGGAGAAAGAATGAAAGTCACCTAGGAGAGGAAGAGAGAATCACTAAAGAAATATAACCGGCATCCTGGGGAGTACTAAAGGCACTTTTGAGATTCACAGACATGAATTTAAAGTGAGAACACTCAGCATGGTTCTGTGTTTTTCTCTAGCTTCATGTACCAGCTTGAGTGTAGATGTAGAATGAGAGGAGAGTTGGGTTAGCCAGATGTTGGGGTTCTGCCATGCAAGTGTGACAAAGGAAGGTGGTTGCATGCTAGAAAGTGATTATAGTGATCAACCATGGAATCTAAGCTGAGTTAGGAAGGATAAAGGATGCAAAGTGGGAGAAGTGCAGTGAAAAAGTGTTAGGAACATTGGCTTTTAGGTCCTGATGGCAGCCAAAGAATTTTTAGATTTGGGTACTAGAGAGAGTGGGTTGGAAGGATAGAAGGCAGTGGTGGAAGAGTAGGATGCTTGTAATTGAGATAGTGGAGAGGTTGTGATTATCGATAATGATAATCTAAGTTCTAACCATGGGGACTAAAATAAGACAGAAAAAGATCCTTGGAGGAGAAAAGGTCAAGATCCAAAGAAAGTCAAGGGATAGATCATATATGAGATAGTGACACCAAGAATTATAACAGAAGTGATGGAGAGCTCAACAGAGCCAGCAGCTAATATCAAGGAATGGTGGGGCAGGGGAGAGGAACAATAGAAAATTATAACATAGAAGGGTAGTGGATTGCAAAATTTAATGACATGAGATTTTTAGAGAGAAGGGAGGGAGAATGATCTAGAAGCCATACTAAGAAGCAAAAATTTACCTACGCCAGAGTATAAGATGATGTAAACAAAACCAGCACCACTTGAAAGGTCTATGGAGGAGGGAGTGTCCTTAGAGGAGAGCCAGGTTTCAGTTAGAACAAAAAAGTGAGGGAAATGTTAACAGAAGTTGAGAATAGAAGGGATTTGCTGATGATTGATTGAAAGTTCCAGAGGGCACTAAAGAAGAGTTTCAGAAGTTAGCAATGGGTTGGAATGGAGTAAGAAAAGGGAAGATTCAGAGCTATGTGGGCTCAGAGTCCACGAGATGAAGATAAACTGGGGGACTTTGGCTTCTTGTGGTTAAATATGAATGGGGGAAAAAAGGTAATGACATTAGATATGGGGGTCTCAAGACAGACCATGGCAAAGCTGTTAGTGTGTGTGTGTGTGTGTGTGTGTGTGTGTGTAGGGGGTGTGGATGTTGCCAGGATTACACAGAGTTCTGAGGTTCCATTTTCACTCTCACTAATAGAGGTGTAGAGGCCAGGGTGGAGCTGACTTGTCTGTAACGAGTAGACCTCTGGGAACTCCTTTTGATCTTGTCGATGATGGTGTAGGAGCTAGAGAATGGAAAGCAGAACAGCCACATACAGCAGCTAAGGTCGTGCATATTACAGCTAAAGGGTGTTCTATTCACATAGACTGTCATGTGACTGGTACCTCTGGAAGAATGCAGTGTGACTGCCCTGGAAAAACACACTCTCCCTAGCACCTCAAACACATTGTATTTGCAAACTTACTGCATTGCCGAAATTCATTGTTTATCTTGTCACAGGACTGTGAATATCTCACGAGCATGAAGTTCTCCTCTCTTTTCTGGCTCCTGACATATAGTAGGCTCTTAGAACAAGTGTTAGTTCTTAACTCCTGAGTCCTATCAGCATGGCACTAGAGATGCAAAATAACTTAGAACCTTGAAATGGAAATGTATGATTTCTTGATTCCTTTTCTTAGGGTACGTCAGGAACATCCTCCTTCCTTCTATTCCTATAGGCTCACAAGCTAACAAGCACACTCTGCAGTCTTTCCTTGGCCTGGGATGATTTCCTTTTAGAGCATACTGGAAAGTGGTGGGATTTGCTGACCTAATGACGTCAGCTCCTCTGCTGTGTGTCTCAGCTTCACAGGCTTAACAAATGCAGAAGTGCTATGCGAAGGCCCTAGGCCTATTTTGCTTCTGTTTCCCTTCTTTTTTTTTTATTTCAGCATATTATGGGGGT
>NW_012133858.1:2057549-2116119 GCF_000956105.1 Propithecus coquereli
GAGAGGGCAAGAATGTGCATGTCAGCTCAGTTCTCTCTTCCTCTTCTAATAAGCCACCAGTCCCAGCATGGGGATCCCACCTTGATGACCTTATCTAATCCTAATTACCTCCTAAAGGCCCTACCTCCAAATACTATCAACATATGCAATGAGGGATTAAGTTTCCAACACGTGAAATTTGGGGGACACATTCAAATCATAGCATGGTGTTACATGGGCACTTTGCTGACACAAAGAAGAAGCTGAGAAAGAGGTATCTTTTTTTAGAAGAATTATGGATGGGAATTATATTTGTTAAAGCTTTCTCTAGGCCTTACTGGACAAAGGCTATGAAAATCTTAGAAATTCAAAGAAGGTGAAATTAGCCCTCAAACTTTTCTGATTTGCCTAATTGATTTCGGTTTTTATTATTCCTGTAACCCACCTTCCAAATCTCTCCTATCTCCGCAGTTTTTCTATATAGATTCTCCTCTGCTATGGTCTCAATGTCTGTGTCATACCTAAATTTAAATGTTGAAATCCTAACTCCCAAAGTGATAGTATCAAGATGCGGGGCCTTTGGGAGGTATATTATGAAGGTAGAACCCTCATGACTAGGATTAGTGCCCTTATAAAAGAGGCTTGAGAGCAGTTCGTTGTCCTTTCTACCATGCAAGGACACAGCAAGGAGGTGCCCTCTGTGAACCAGAAAGGGGCTTTTACCAGACACTGAATTTTTTGGCACCTTGATCTTGCACTTCCCAACTTCCCGAACTGTGAGCAATATATTTCTGTTGTATATAAGCCACCCAGTCTATGGTATTTTGCTATAGTAGGACTAATGGACTAAGACAGCCTCCTTTGTTCCTTTTGGGGGTTGAGGAGAAGAAGGATAATATCTTTCCTGGTGGCCAGGCCATGTAGTACTCAAGCTTAGGTTGTGGAGGATAAGAAGATAAGGTATGGAACAGTAAGGAAAAAGAAAAGAAAATAGTCCAGGCACCAGAGATTTTAATTGGCTCAAACCCCAAATTTTTGAATCATTGGATTCAGATGATGAAATAATTGCAATGAGAATAAGACCTATTTCTGATTCCACAACCTCTGCAGGAAGAAGGAGGCACGCCAGGCAGATTTGTACAATTGTACATATCTGATGTCTGCATTCCTAAGGTAAGTTTTTGGCAGGCCAAACCTATGAGGTATGTGCTGAAGGTTGCTGGGGGACCCACACTGGCTGGCGTGACTCCCGGATATGGCATCTCTGGGGAGACCAAGTTGACCTGGGGATCACGTTTCAGGGAACTTCAGAGGCCTACACTCACACATCTACTTAAAAGAAACCAAAGCAAGAAGATGTTAAGACAGTTATTAGAACTACAGGAAGGAATATATATATTAGTTACATGTGCTCAGCAATTACATTATAGAGAACACTAATTAGGAATTAATGGTTCACCTTGGTGTGATGATCTTTAAAATAAAGAAAATATTGTGGCAAGGTAGAATGAACACAAGAGGGAACTGGGTTTGAATCCTGACTGTGTTCCTTGCTAGTTGTGTAGTCTTGATCAAGTTTCTTTAAACTTTATGATCTACATGTTTTTATCTGTGAAATATCTTTTTCACAGGGGCATTGTGAGCCTTATGAGAATACAAATAGGTATTAATAATTGGTAATCATAATGATAACTGATACATAGCACTTTCTATATGCCAGAAATTATTTGAAAAAAATTACATACATTAGCTCATTTAATCCTCAAAAACAAACAAACAAAAAAATGAGGTAGGTACTATTACTATGCCATCTTAAAGAAGAAACTGAGGCACAGAGAGGTTAAATAATTTCCAGAAGCATAAAAGGTAGGAGCAGAGCCAGCATTTAAACCCAGGAAGCCTGGCTGCTAATTAGACACTGCATTATCTTGTCTCTCGGTGGAGTATCAATCACAGTTAGATCGATGTGCTGACATAAATCAACTGAGAAGAAGTTAAGCTATGAGATTAAGAATGACTGGCATTTATGAAAGACAAAGAATATGCGAAGGTATAAAAATTACTAGCTACCAGCTTTGACCGTGAAGTCTGGTGGAAGAATTCTGGAGCAAACACATTGTTCCAGCCCCTCGGAAAATGGGGTACAGAAATTCTGCTAACTTGTGTAATTTAAAAGTAGGTCGGGAGACCCTCCGCGCGTGCGTGCGCGCGCGTTTCGGTCCAGGAGCGGCCTCCCTTGGTCTCGCCTGCAAATGGGCTGGGCGGCCTAGCGCCCCTGTCCCCGCCACCCGCGATCGCGCCGAGGCCCGCGAGGGGTCGCTGCCTGGGTTCCCACAAGCCGGTAAGCAAGAGCATGGCGGCCGTGCCCTGCAGCGGTTTGTTCGTGGCCACCCACAACTACGAATGGCGCCCCTGGGGTCCACCTCCAGCAGCAGCCCCTGCGGAGGTGCCATGCGGCGTCCCCTGGGGAAGCTATCCCCCAGTACTCAAGTCTCCCCAAGGTCGACCTGGGTCACTGATGGGCGAGCTTCTGTTTCCGGAAGTCCACTCTCCTGTTCATGGTCTCTGTGTGGGAGTCCCCAGAGCACTCAGAATCCCCTGGGCCTCTAGTAGCGTGACCACGTGTGGCCTGGCTCTGGAAGCCCAGAGGAAGCAGCCCGCAGCCAGCCCAGCAGAGCCAGCGCAGGGCCCCCGTCCTGACCTGAGCGGCCACCACCAGCCCCAGGCTTGCCGAGGCTCTGGGCGGTCAGGACTCCACCCTGTAAACTAGGCAGGCGGCAGCAAGCGGAGAAGCAGTTGGGTTCTTTCATATCAACACAGCAAACACAAAAAGGTAGTCAAGAGAACCCTGTTCTTTACTGTCCAAGGCACAGGCGAGCTTTCCTGACAACTATTCATCTTGCATCAAGTGGAAAATAAACTGCAAAGCAGCCAGCAAAAAGAAAACAGAACAAAAACTAGTCCAGGAACTAGAAGAATAAGGTCCTTTTTCCTTTGTAGGAAATTTCCATTCAAATATATTTCATTCTCTTGACAATTTTGTACAGCTTCCTGGTTAAATATTTTATTTGTATTTCATTAACAATCTTGTCTTTCTTATTTTTCCTAGCAGTACATTGTTTTTTACAGGCCCTAACATTGTCAGGTTTCTGTGTTTCTTATCTGTGCATTCCAGTGATAACTACTAGCAGGGTGCCTTTTCTCTTCCTTTCTCCTAAGTTCGTTTGACCTGTTTTCCAGCAAGTTGTTACTTCATTCCATATGTGAATGGTAGTCCCTTATCAGTTTTGACCTCTCAATAGATCCAATATCATTTCTCATCTGCATTCGGTACCTGCTGTGCTCTTGTATATGAATCCGACCCATACAACCATTTTCCTATCTGTGTATACTTTTTGTTAATGATGCCACGAGGAAGCGGGAGAAATACTCACACTCGGAGTTTCTCAAAAGTGTTTTCTTTCTTTATGTTGGGCCCACCCAACTCAACACTTTTTTTTCTCACTTGATACATTTTCCATGGGCCAACTTGCACCCACAAGGAGTATCATTTCCACGTTGTCTATTCCTGATCTGTATCTCCAGCCTCGATCACTTCTAGAACCTTTCTATCCAACTCATAAGACGTCGCCATTTGACAGCTCAAATTCAACGTGTGTAGAACTGAATTTATCATCTTCTACACCTTCCTTCCTTCCCCAGTCAAGTGACTTCTGCTGTCTTCCCAATCTCAGAAAATGGTACCACTAGCCCCGACATTGTCCAAGCCAGAACCTTGGAGTCATTCTTTACCGTTACTTTCACTTTAACTCCCATAGTTGGTCAATAGCTAGCTCCTATCAATGCTACTTTCTTAACCTTCTGTTAATCCCCATTGCCATCATCTTAATTCAAATCACTGTGATTTCTCACCTCATCCCTGATATAGCCTCCTAACTGATCTACTACTGCTAGGTCTCACCCCTTCCTATCTATGTTGCATCTGAGGTAAAGCATTCTTTCTTAAACTGAATCTGACCATGCTTTTCTCCTGCCATTAAACCTTCATAAGATCTCTCTTGTCCTCAAGATACAGTCTGTATAAATATCATATGTAAATATCGTCAATATATGTTACAAGGCCAACAGCAACTACTTTTTACTGAGCAGTCATGTAAATGCCAGGGCCTTTACATGTTTATTTCATTTAATCGGCACAGCAAAGTTATGAAGTGTTATCATTATCTTGATTTTGCATACAATAGCAACAACAAAGGCTAATAGACTTAGCACATTTCATTTACTCCTCATAACAATGCTATGAAATATAAGTTACTATTTCCATTTTACAGATGAAGAAACTTAAGCACAGAGAATCTAGTTCGCTCAAGGTTTTACATCAGTAAGTAACGGAGTGGGCTTCAGACCCAGATCTCAATCTTAAAGCTCTTATTGACTCTTCCACATGCCTGAATCTCTGCACATGCTACTCCTTCTGAATGGACTTTGACTAGGCTAATTCTACTTATGCAGATTTCAGCTTAGGAAAATCTTCCATAATTGCTGACTCCACAGCATTGATCTTCTTGTTTCCATAACAGTGTGTGCTTGTTTCTTTTTTTTCTTTTCTTTTTTTTTTCTTCGAGACAGGATCTTGCTCTGTCACCCAGGCTAGAGTGCAGTGGTGCCATTTGAGCTCACTGCAACCTCAAACTCCTGGGCTCAAGAGATCCTCCTGCCTTGGCCTCCCCAGTAGCTGGGACTATAGGCGCCACCATGCTAGGCTGATTTTTTTTTTTTTGTTTTTTGTAGAGACAGGATCTCGCTCTTGCTTAGGGTGGTCTCAAACTCCTGGCCTCAAGCAATCCTCCTGCCTCAGCCTCCCAAAGTGCTAGGATTACAGGCGTGAGCCACCATGCCTGGTCATAAAAATGTGTACTTGTTTCTTATCTTTGTTATAGTATGATCACAAGATATCACACAGATTGCTGGCCTGTCTCCCTGAGTTTGGTTATACTTGCAATCCTAGTCCCCTTCCTAGTGCCTGACATACAGTGCCCAATAAAAGCCTGTTCTATTTTACCTGTTCACTTCATCTATTTGGACTTCCCAGGTCTCATCTGTTAACAGAGTATGTATCCATATTTCTTTTTAACAGATTCTTTTACACACCTAAAGCTCTTTCAAACATGAATTATAGTAAACAACCTCCAGTTTTGCTCATTCTGTATCAGAATCTTGAAAGGACCTACCTGGTGGGTAGCTATATACATCAATGCATAAAGGATGGTATAATTCAGGGTGGCATAAAGGGTATCAATGGAGTTTTTGAGAATAATTGGGCACACATGCAGAAACAAGGACCACCTATGGTTTACCTTACTTATTTTTAAATAACAATCTATAAAGGCTTCTTTCTCACTCAGAGTAAAAGCCAGAGTTCTTACATGGCCTGTTAGGATCACAAGATCAACCCTCTCCACTCCTCAGTCCCTTACCCTGCCCAGTCCCTTCTCTGTCCTCATGTTCTGCTCTCTCCCTCATTCACTTCAGCCCAGCCAAGCTGACACTCCTGCACTGGCTCTCTCATCGGGAATGCTCTTTACAGACGTCACAAATCTCACTCCCTCGGCTTCCAGGCTTTGTCCACTTTCTCAAGGCAGCCTATCCTGACCGCCCTATTTAAAACTGAATCTGAGAAACTGAGACGGTCTCTCGCCTTGTGCTCTTCCAGTCCCCCTCATCTTGCTATACATAGTCTTTAGCACCTTCCAACACACAACACACCATAAGCTTTACTTATTTATTATGTCTGCTGTCTATGTCTCCCTGCTAGAATGTATGCTCCACAAAGGCAGAGATCATTATCTCTTTTCACTGGTCACTAATGAGTCCAAGCACTTAAAACAAGCATTTAGAACAGGCATTTAGAAAATGCCTAGAACGTCGTATAGACACAGAAAATGTTTGCTAAGTGGACATAAATGGTATAGATCTAATCTCCACTTCTCCCTTACAAAAGAACTGGAAATCACCCTTAGCCAGTCATAGAATAGAATGGGTCATAGAATAATTGTGATCCAGTTCTGTACTCTTCTTACTCCAACCAGAATATTCTGTTCTGGAATATTCCCTTGATTACAAATTAGATTTATCTTATATAATCATTGACCCTGGCAATGACTGCATCATACCCTGCTCTCTCCTCACTTTCCTGCATTTTTTTGAGGGCCTCTAAGTTCTGCTGTGGCTGTTTTCTGTCCTTAAGCTTCAACCATGGCACAGATTTGAAAGTTCTTTCGTCTTAAAGACAAAAAGGAAAAGATGGATAAATTGAGTTATATAAATAGTGAAGTTTTCAACAAGGCGAAGAGTACCATAGGTAAAGTCAAAAGGGGAGAAACAAATTGGGAGAAAATATTTGCCACATTCATGGCAAAAGGCTTATGACATACTTATGAACTATTGCAAACCAATAAGAAAAAGGGCAGTAACCATTAAAAAACGAGCAAAGGAAATGAAAGAAAAGGACAAGGACCAATAATTCATGGAAAGATGCCCAATCTCACAAAAGGCATAATAAATAAATTAAAAATAAAGCAACAAGGAGTTACCATTTGTCCTTGATCAGAGCCCAGAAAGTCTGAAGGCACTGTGTTTTGCAAAAATGTAGGGAAACAGATATGTTCAGTGTATGTCCTTTTGGTGGGAACGTGTATGGGTGCAACCTCTTTGAAGGGCTTTATGGGCAATCATAAACAGATTTATCAATGTACACGCCCTTTAAGAGGATAACTTTTTCATCGTATTTTCTTTGATAAATTTGGATTTTTTTAAACCATGTGCACATATTATTTTTTTCAATGAAAAAGTTAAATAATTAGAAACAAATGAACTCCTATTGACAGGAAGACCCTCCCATTCAGACAGCAACACTTTGCTTCCTATATCACACCACGAAACAGCCCCTGGCAGCAGTAGCCGAGTTTGTTGTCTTCATGTCCCACATCCATGCTCGGTTCACTTCAAGGCTCTGAGGGTATCTGCTTAGATCTACCTACTCGTTCAGATTCCTTTTTCCTCTCCTTCCTTCCCCTTATTTCAGAAATAATTCAAGAGGACTGATGGGAACTTGATAGAGGTGCTCTAAAAAATAAAGCTACTCAAAGTAATTTGTACTTATTTGCACACTCCACAATATTAAATTTTGGTTAAAGAAAACTTACCTTCTAAAACTGTGCTTTGTTTAGGCTATTTTAATGTTTCATTTCTTGAATACATATGTACTATAATAGCAGGAAAAGTGCTCCCAGAATATGGTGGAAGGTTGGGAGAAGCCAGCCAGGATTTAAAAGTGGTTATGAACAAGATACTCTTCAAAGTGGGTTAAAGATTCCCTTTCGAGAATGAAAATTTGAAGACTCAAATTGTGATACATACATCGGTAATCCGTAGCAATCAATAACCAAAGAGATTGCCTTTTAATATTTGATGAGCATTTGGATAATATCCCAAATCCAATCAAGGTGATCTGGCTATTATTTTAGGAAAACAAGACTTCCACATGTGACTGAAATGAAGAAACCTGAAACCTCATCAACTATAATGTGCTCTTTCGGAAAACAGAATTATCGGAGGTAGGGAGTGCATGATAGGTATAAAAATGGCAAGTTGGAAAGCAAGTGTTTGTCATGTGTCTCCGAGATGAGCAGAACAGAGTCTTAATTCAGTCTATTTGGAAATGTTTATTTCCATGGAATGTGTATTGAGGAGAAACCATTAAGGTTATCCAACCTGATCCTGGCAATGATTCCATGTTCCCTGTACCACCTTCCTATATTTATTTGGCTTCTCACAAGTTTACCTGCAGTCAGCCTCACTGGATGCCATTCCAGTCTCTTAAGACCCACAGAGGCTTTAGGAGTCATTTAGTTTAACCTCCTCCCAATACAGGAACGCACCCTGCTATGGTCTGAATGCTTGTGTCCCCCCATACCCCAATTCGAATGTTGAAACCTAAGCCCCACTGCAACAGTATTAAGAGGTGAGGCCCTTGGGAGATGAGAGCTTAACTTCCCCTCATGAATGGGATTAGTGCCCTTACAGAAGAGGCCTGAGGGCACTTGTTCATCCCTTCTGCCATGTGAGGACACAGCAAGAAGGTACCATCCTTGAAGCAGAGAGCAAGCCCTCATCAGACATGGAATTTGCTGGCGCCTTGATCTTGGACTTCCCAGCTTCCAGAACTGTGGGCAATACATTTCTGTTGTTTACAATTACCCAGTCTAAGGTATTTTGTTATAGCAGCCTGAATGGACATAGACATTCCCTGACTTCTCATCACCCCCTACCCCAGACCCACCATCCACGATCCTTTTAAAGAAGTTTGCTCTACCAGCCCCCAGGGAAACTCCCTCCCAGCTGCAGTCCCAACACTTTTTAGGAGAATCTCTTAGCCCCTTTCAGGCTCCTGAAACTCAAATCCACTTTTATGAGGTTAAATAGTTAATGTTCTCACAACACATTATTTGGCCTCAGCTGGGACAAAGGAAACCAACAAAAATTATTACTTTAATTTCTTTATTTGTCAATAGTATCTGGGAAAAAAAAAGAAATCAGAAGTAACAAAAACAAGTTAAATGCAATATGGAAGCCTACTAAATACAAATACATTTTCACAAACACATAGGCAACAGAAACCTGTTCAAAGTGTTTCTTGAAATTTGACTATTTAAAAACATAGGCATAAAGGAAAGACATTCAGACTTGTCCACATGGGCTTATTTGCAGGTGGAGGAGCCCTGCTTTCTAAAAACAGTGATAGAGTCCAAAGTCATGGCATGTGGGAAGGTTTCCATGGACACTGGATCTTAACAGATGCTGTAATGTTTATAAAACCAGACACACACACACACACACACACACACACACACACACACACACACACACACAGAAAGCCCAAGGAAGCTCGTAGTCTAAGCCCTGTGCTTTTAGAGGGCCGAAGGAACTGAACCCGATTTAATCCTGTCTGTTTGCTCCATGCAAAGCTCTACGCAAGACTCCCCAGACAAGGCTATTTAGCAGCTTTCCATGAATGGTCATGTGATTCTATGGTGCAGACAACAGCTGACCTATTTACACAGAAGCAGCAGAACTCAAGAGGAATGTGGATTTGCTCTTGGGAATTCAATGTTGCAGGGTAGAGTAGTCTTGGATAGTAACCACTATTCTAAATGTGACTAGTTAAGAGACACTGTGGTTTCTTGCTTTAAACAAACTTGTACTCCTGCCCTCTCCCATAGTGTCCAAGAGCTGGCAAAACTTTTGATTAAGGCATGCTACTGTGAGTTCTCCAAGGCACTTGGACAGGGAGCTGCATTTCAGACTGCACAAGTGGGGTTCAAAGAGAGTTTTTAAATGGGATGATACATAAAAGCTTGAAATGCTAAACAAAGTGGAATTTTCTCCTTTCAAATGAGAACAAGGAAAACGATTTAGAAGGAATTCCATTTTTGGCACATGTTTCCCACAGTTGCCTGTGCAGTAAAACCTAAATAATTTCCTTCTGATGGTCTTTAATCTGCTTTCTGCAAATGAGATCTTATGTCAAAATTTTAGTGTTTGTTATTCCAAATGCATCTTAAACATGGTGGTGAGTGTGGTTACTAATCACAGAGGTCAAAAGACACAGGGCTGACTATGAACAACTGACTTCTCCCCAATCACAGTTTTAAGATTCAATCTCCATTTTCCCTCCTCTTGAATTTGAAAATTTCTTTTGTCCTCACCTCTAAAGGGAAAGCTCTTTCTGTTTCCAACCAGAGATTAAACATGAAATGCCAATGTGAAGACAAAGTGGGATGGCTCTTTCCACTCTTTTCCTGGGCAGGCTTTACCCACAGGGCTCTATACCACAGCACAACCCACAGGGTCATTCAGGCTGGGGTCAGATTTGGTCATTTTGTTTTTGGCTGTCTTCTTCTTGTAACAACAAGGTTTCATTTATTCTGAGGAAGGAAAATCACAGGAACCTGTCTCCCTCTGGACCAATGACCAGAACCACAGAATTTATAATTTATCAAATCAAAAGGTTAGTGCATTCTTATGAGCTCACTGAGGAAACTGAGGCCCAGAAATAGGAGGAAGCAGGGCCAAAGTCACTCTTCTAGTTAGCGGTAGATCAATGAACGTATTGGTAGGCTGGGGTATCTTAAGCCCTGCTTAGCTGCACTTGTCTCCATCCTTTGGAATACTGACTTGCCTGAACTTCTCAGAATAAATAAAAGCAAATTAACTGTTGGATCTTGAAAGCTCTGTATGAAGATACTTCTTCTCCTTGCTTCTGACGCACCCCCTGCTCCTCTGGCAGACAGCTGACCCGCGGAAGCTAGGGGGGCCAACTCTGGGCTGCATCTAGTATGTGGCAGGGTCAGGGCATCTGGGTTATATAGGTCCCTGTACCAGGAAGAACCCCAAACTCCTTCCATCTCTGAAATGGTAGGACTACTGAAAAATAATTACAAAAGCTTAATACCTAGTCAAGAAAATAAAATATTAAAAAACAACAATAATATAATGATAATAATTGAAGAATAAAGTCAACTTGCAAAAAAAAAAAGTGTTTTACAGAGAAATAGCACCTTTGGTAAAAAGTATTTTAAAAATTTGGTTTAGGTCTCTAAGGGGCTCGAAGTATACAAGTATCTGCATCATTTGGGCACACCCTCCCAGAAACTCCATCCAAGTCTGAGGGACACTGGGTAACTAGTAGGATGGCTGTGTATTTAGAGGCAGTGATTGGGACCAAGAGGAGAAGCACAGATGCTGGAGGTCTGTCATGCTGACAGCAACAGGAAGGGGCCAGAAGCAGAACGTGTCCTTTCCATTGAGCTTCCCAAACCCCTCATCCAGGGACAGCCTGCTAAGTTCTCTCTGGCACTGTGTGCACTCCTGCAGCCTGCTCACAGCTGCAGTGGACTCGGAAGGGGGTCAGATCTGGGTCTGCTCCTCTTCCAACCGTGATGCAGTTTCCTTACTTGCCTCCAGCCCCAGAGCACCGTTTACAGTTTCTCTCAAAGCACTCCTAGAAATGAAGGCTATGGCCCTTCCCCTCCTAGCCAGCCACCCCCATATCCTTTATTGCAAAACAAATAAACAAAATAAAACTCATTGCTATACAAGCAAATACTGGTGATTTGGCGACTGTAGCAGACACTCGTGTATACTGGACTCAGCGCTGAAGTGGAAGAGAAGGTGCTGGACTCCAGACACCGTTCTTACGTGCCTCTTCTTTAGATCTCTTTGGTGCTCATCCTCTTGGTCTTTTCAGCTGTTTCCTTTGAGATGCAAGAGAAAATAACATCAAGGAAATATTAAAAAACCATGGGCATTTATCTAGTCCTCAAGACTTTGACAGCATTGACAGACACATGCTTATGCGGAATTTTAGTTGTTTATCTGTCTGGCTCCTCCATGAAGGACGAACAACTAGAGGGCAAGAGCCATGTCCTCCTCACGACATGATCATGCAGGAGCTACTTACTGAATTAGGAACTGACTTCATTTGAATTCCTATGAAACAAGCAAATCAGAAATCATTACTCCCACTTTAAGGATGAAGAAAAGGATACTAAATGGAAGTGCTACAAACTGTTCTGAATCCAACAAGTGCGAAAAAGTGTTAAGAGCAACAGGCTCTGAAGGCAGACTGCCTGAGCTTCAATCATGGCTGTGCGACTTTCTGGGACCTTGGGCACGTTATGAAAACTTCTGTGTCCCAATGTCTTCAACTGCAAAATGGGAGCAATAAAGTACCACATCTTACAACAGTGCCTGGGCACATTTCTCCAGAGAAGATATACAAATGGCCCATAAGGACATAAGAAGATGCGCAACATCATTAATCATTAGGGAAATGCAAATCAAAACCACAATGAGCTAGCATGTCATGCCAACTAGGACAGCTAAAACAAAAAGTAATAATAATAAATGTTGGCGAGGATGTGAAGAAATTGGAACTCTGCTGGTGAGGATGTACTACGGTTGCAGCTGCTTTGGAAACAGTCTGGCAGTTCCTTAACAGGTTAAACATGGAGTTACAATATGACCCAGTAATTCCACCCCTACATATATACCCAAGAGAAATGAAAATATATGTCCACACAAAGACTTGTGCAAGAATGTTCATAGCAGCATTATTCATCAGAGCCAAAAACTGAAACAACCTAAATATTAATATCCATCAGCTGATGAATGGATACACAAAGTGTGCTATATCCATACCATGAAATGTTATGCAGCCATAAAGGGGAACAAAGTCCCAATTCATGCTGCAAGGATGAACCTTGAAAACATCATGCAAAGCGAAGGAGTCAGACAGAAAAGGCAATATGTTGTATGATTCCATTTATGTGAAATGTCCAGAATAGGTAAATCTATAGTCAGAAGGTAGATTAGAGGTTGCCAGGGACTGGAGAAAGAGGAGAAATGGGGAGTGACTTCTAATGGGTTTGGGATTTCTTTTGAGGATGATGAAAATGTTTTGGAATTAATGGTGATGGTTGACAATCTTATGCATATACTAAAAACCACTGAATTGTACATTTTAAAGGGGTGAATTTTATGGTATACAAATTATAGCTCAATTAAAAAAACAGAAAAAACCTGACAACAGCACTGCTGCTTGCAGATACTCTTGGTGCTCCATCCTTACCCCACCCTGAGTTTAATGTTTCGTTGTACACTGGCATGATGTCTCACTGCCAGTGCCCGCATCTCTTTGCCTGACAGCTTCCTCTGGCTGCCGGAGCCCGCTCTGTCCACACATGCTGGCAGGCCACAAATGCCAGGGAATTAATGTTTCCTGGTAGCAGGCTAGGCATTTGGTGATGAGAGTTTTTGTAGAAATACTCCAGCTCCCTCCCTGCTCATCTGTTCCCAGAGTCCCCCAAAAGGATTAAGTTCCACTTGCCCATGGTGGTCGCATGCCTGAATACACACTATTGCTTCCTTCCCTGCCGGGACTCATTTCCCAAATCCCCTTTTGGTGTTTCCTGGGGTTGCCTCCCAAATAAACTATTTGCACTTGAGTCCTTGCCTCAGTGTCTGCTTCTGAGGAGACTCACATAAAACAGGCATTTAAAAATGTTAACTATTATAATTCACTCCCCATTATAGGATAACTTTTCTATCCTAGATCACAGTAATTCCTATGAAAATTTTCCCCCTTCCGTTTATGGGTTTGAACTCATTTAAGAACTCAAAACTAGTGAAATCTGGAAAAGCAGAAGTCTAGAAGTTTCTGTTTTTGCTTAAACAATTGACATGAGATTTCTACACTATCAGTGACAATAACAACAAAATGCACATAAAGAACAATCGATAAATATGAGCAGTTACTATTAATAATTCTTTTTATTCATGTCAAATATTTCATCTCAATAGTTCAGCAGTTCTTATGATCATTATATTTCTTAAAAACTTCCATGTCAGAAAAAAAGCTTGCATTACTAGACATGGTCTACAGACAGGTAATGTAAGATGCAATATCTTCCGTTAAGACTACACAATAGGGCCGGGCACGGTGGCTCACGCCTGTAATCCTAGCTCTCTGGGAGGCCGAGGCGGGCGGATTGTTTGAGCTCAGGAGTTCGAGACCAGCCTGAGCAAGAGCGAGACCTCGTCTCTACTAAAAATAGAACGAAATTAATCGGACAACTAAAATTATATAGAAAAAATTAGCCGGGCACGGTGGCGTGTGCCTGTAGTCCCAGCTACTCGGGAGGCTGAGGCAGTAGGATCGCCTGAGCCCAGGAGTTTGAGGTTGCTGTGAGCTAGGCTGACGCCACAGCACTCACTCTAGCCAGGGCAACAGAGTGAGACTCTGTCTCAAAAAAAAGAAAAAAAAAAAAAAGACTACACAATAACCCTGTGGGAAGACAGGCCCAGGAGTCCAACCTTTCCATAATATGTCAGTGGATCACTATTCTGCTAAGAATACTTTCTGCAAGGAGGCCTTCAACTTAATAACTGGAGGCTGAACAGGATGCTTATTTATTTATCTTCTTGAGTCTCCAGAAAGGAGAATTTTTGTCAGTCACAGGCTATTTTCTAGCCAGACTGGTATTTAACTTCAATCCTTTCTGCTGTGGTGCAAATCCACTAATTTCACACTCATTGACTGCTGACTACATACCAAGCCGGCCTTGTGCCTGATGCGAGGGTACGTGGTGAGCAAGTTTTAGAGCCTGCTCTCAAGGGGCTCATAGTCTTTACGCCTGGTCATGGCAGGAAACACTCATGTTTCTTTAAACCATGCCCATTTGCTAACCACTTCCACCTCATTTGCAAATCACCACCTGGCTGGTCCTTACTTATGCAGCCACTCCCCAAGTTTTAACCTACATTTGCTGGGACCTACTGGACCCCGTGAGGGCTCCACAGGGAATTGTTGGCACCGTGGTTTGACAGTACAGGTGATGTGATGTCATTCAGGGTCCACTGTATTGAACAGAGTGTGTCTTCTTGGTCTCCTGGGACAGTAGCCAGTGTCTGAGTGGTATAGGACCTGGTGGCAACAGCAGTACCTGAACCAGCATGGAGGCTGCCACTTACCTGGTGCTTTTGGAGCTCCTGGACATATCTGGTCATCTCCTCCTCTGTCTGGGTCTGGGTACCCTTCTGATTCTTTCCTGCAAGAAGAACTAAAGCTCAGAGCAGCGGTGGCTATAGTAAGCCAGTGAGGGACCCCACCAAGATCAACCTTATAGGTTCTCAAGTCATCTCCCATTTAACACGTGGAAGGGGAGGTGAATTACCCCCACTTGTCTGAGCACCAAGCCTTGAGGGGTCCCGTGTAACTGACACTCCAAGGTAACACACTATAAACACAGCACTCTAGCCCCACTCTTCCCTGGCCTCTGTTCCTAGTGTCCCCTTCAACTGCTCAGCATATACCTGCCAGGGGCTGGCCTTGCAGGAAAAGCTGGAGTGAACACCTGGATCCTGACTCAGGAAATTGCTCCGAGGCAGTGTTCTCAGCCATTCACACAGCCTCAAAATGTCCTGGAGAACATTTGAAAATAGAACTGCCTAGCTTCCACCTTCAGAGATTCCAATGTAATCAATGTGAGGTGGGACCTGGACACCAGTCTTTTTTTTTAAAAGTATCTCCAGGTGATTCTAATGTGCAGCCTGGGTTGACAACCACTGCATCTAGCAATGTTTCCCAAACTTGCACAGTGGTAAACTGAAACAAAAGCAAAAGCTACACATGTTCCCAAGCTGCTCTTTTGCAAGTTCTGATTCAGTAGGTTTGGGATGATGCCCAGGAATCTCTTGTTTGCCGAGCATAATATTTACCCCTAGGAAACACTGCTAGGACATGTCTTGCAGACACTGGACTGGCATCAACCTGCCCCTCACAGCAGTTTCCCTTGGTTCTGGCTCCACCTGGCTTCACATCTTGATGCCCCTTCTTGTTTGTCCCATTGAGATTTGTGATCTAAGACCAGACTACTAACTTGCAGGTACTAACCTGAAAATGCCTTAGAATGCCGCTTCTACTATTTCCTCTCAGATCCGTGGCCTATATACCGAGATGTGCTCAGGCCCCTGGGGCACCACCATCTGGATTGCTCTTTATACCCACACAGAGCTCCAGATCTGGCCAGCCAGGGAGGGAGGACCAGCACTGCGTAGCTGTGTGGCTGTGGAAATGGGCAACATCTCATGGGGGGGATAATTTGAATTTTGTCTGATGCATGTGATGGGGATTATTATCCAGATGTTCATGCTATGGTTCCATAAGCTGACTGCACACCGACTGCCTGTGTCTTACAAATGGAGGGCTACCTTTTCAGAGCCAGAACAGGACAGCCTCTTTCACCTGTCCCTGGAGTTAAGTTGGCTTCCTGCCTTCCCACACTGAAAACAGACTTGGCCCTGGACAGTGGTAGACCAGTGATCCCTTGGATAGTGCTGGGTTCCATTTACACTGCTGGGCTCCTTGTCTAGAAGAACCTTTTTCTGGGTCTTTGACCTCTGTCTCCTGGTTACTATTTTACCTGATCATCCTGAACGTGATCCTAGGCACCAGCCTGCTCTTTCTTGACTCAGTTAACTTCTTAAAATATAACTTCAGGTTCACCCAGTCTGGTATAACTTTTGGGTCTGGTTCCAACTGACCTTTCCTCCCAAACCCTATGTGACACTCCATTCCAGACCTGGCTTCACCACCTTTCTCTGTCTTGCCTCCAATCTGAAGGGCCCCTGCTTATTTGCTAGCACTTGGCTTTGATATGAGTCCCTCTTGATCTTTGGCATCACCATAGCCCAGGACTATCTTCTCTGTCTCCCCAGCCCACCCTGCCCATATCTCAACTGCCTCAACTTTCTTGCTTTCTCTCTCTTTTTTTTTTTAAGGATCACCCAATTCTGTTAGTTGAAAGGAGGGTTTATAAACATTTTTTTATGTTTCTGCTGGGTAGGGCAAGAGGAGTCATTTTGTCTTGCAACCACCAGAGTCTTTTACTTATAGTATTTCCTAAGATGTCATAAGGATTAAATGGGTTAATCTGTAAGGTACTTAGAAAAATACCTGGCACATGGTTTTCACTGAATAAGTATTTGTTTTCATTATTATTATTCCAATTTCATGTCAGCATTTACTCTTGCCCTGGGTTTGGTACTCTCTTATTCAAAGCCTCTGGAGTGGTTTCCAAACTTAATGCATATGGGATAAGTGCTTTGCCCTCAAAGCTGCCTACTGGGAGCTCGACCTTACAAGCTTGGGTCTGTCACTTGCTCCCCGGTTTCCTTTCTCCCAGCCACTGCCCTCTTCTCCACCATCCCCACCCCGACTTCTCTCATGCTCATTTCACGAAGCTCTCTCTCTCTTTGCTGTTCCTTCTTTCCACCTGGGGCACAGCTCACCGTCACAGGTCATGGCTGTACAGACCCAGTTTCCACAGGCACAGACACAGCGATTACAGTCCACCTCGGTCTCAGCCCCATCTGCGTACGTTTCATCCTCCAGGGCACACTCTGTTGGACCAGAAATAAAGGGCAACAGTTTAGTTGTGTGGGTAGAACAGAGAGTCTTTGCTACAGTCTGCATACGTTACCCTTTTCCCTGACAACACCTGCCTGTCCCTCAGAGGCACTGAATCTGAGCAAACGCCACATCGACCTAAAGATTTTGAGGCCCCAACTTCACCATGGGGGTGATGGACTGGGGCCCAATCTAGAATCATGGAAGGGGATTTTCTCAGCTAGCTCTAGATAGTTCTACCAATCTTCTCTCTCTCCCCACCAAATGCCTCCGTTCCATACAACACTCTAGTTCTTAGGTAAGGCATACTCTTCTCAGGAGGGTTGAAAGATGGGTTGAGGCACTTGAGAAACTCTTGGAAGCTGAGTTTCCAGTCAGCATTTTCATCAGATAATTCAATGAGAGCATCAACACAGAGTCCTCTGAAACAAAACACAGGAGAAATGTGTCAGCAAGACCTCAGCTTCACTCCGGAAGAAAGGAAGTAGGTATCAGGATCACATACACCTGGGGCCTCCACAGGCCACCAAGAAGACGGCTGTTAATGAAAAAGTTTCTCTCTGCAGTGACCTGCTACAACCATTATCCACCCTGACTTACATAAGCATCCAGCCTTTAGTTTGTTATTCTGGGCATCAGATCACTCAAGCTGTTCAAATGTTCTCTTAAGATGACTAAAGTTTCAGAAATGGTTTTGTCTACCTTGATTGACAAATGTTTTCATACCTGCACACCTTTCATTTGCAATTGTCTTTCTCTATGGTATAAGTGTCAAGTCAAGCAAATGAGGAAAATGAAAACAGAAGACATTTGACAGATGATTTGAAAGGAATAGGGGCTTTGAAAGAATATGGAGTTCAGGCAAGAATTGCCACTGTCACCATTCTAGAAAGAGATTTTGAGAAAAGCTTTATAGAATCTCAGGTCCATCCCTCACCCCTTGGTCTGGATTTGAGCCCTGGCTCAATCACTTACTATCCACACGTGCTTGAGTTAGTCAGTCAACCTTTCTGAGCTTGTTTTCCCATCCATAAAAGAAGGACAAGAAGCCCTCCTTCACTGCGACGTTATGAGGATCAAATGTTAAAATTGTAAAATATTATCTAATTTCAGGTTATCAAAATATGAGGGAATTACAGATCCCACAAATTAAGGCCATGGACTATTACTGAGGAAGAATCTTTCTAGAAGCTGTGCTTTGTACTTATTTTGAACACAAGAGGTGATTTTCCTATTTTTAATTCTTACTGGTGTACTGGAACCACACCAAAAATGTCCTTTTTATTAATATTTATTCTGGAATAATACCAGAAAATGAGAGGGACATACATTTGTAACAATTAGGACAATGTACATGAAATAGCCTGATTATTTTAAAAATCAGAACTAATTGCCAAGCTCCGGCAGGCAGAGAGCGTCTCTGTGAAAACTACAAGCTGGCCAGACTGCTCTGTGAATGAAAATGGTCAATGCCAGTGTACTTCAATTGGTACGCAAAATTGTACTTCATTTGCTCAAAACTGGCTACCAAATGTTTGGCAATGAAGGCAGAGGTGACTGGCTCAGAGTCTGGGAGAAGAGCGAAACCTGAGGGGGCTCTGCAGAACAATGACAGGCTTTATGACCTCGACCGTGATGAGCAGGGGCTCTTTAAAGCCAAGCAGTGCAAAGGTGCTGCCACATGCTGGTGTGTGAGCACTGCTGGGGTCAGAAGAACCGACAAGGACACTGAAATAACCTGCTCCGAACGAGTGAGGACCTTCTGGATCATCGCTGAACTGAAACACAAAGCATGAGAAGAACCTTATGATGTTCGAAGTTTGCAGACTGTGCTTCAGGAAGTGATCACAACTCGTTATCAGCTGGATCCAAAATTTATCACAAATATTCTGTATGAGAATAATATAATCACTATTGATTTGATACAAAACTCTTCTCAGAAAACTCAGAATAATGTGGACATAGCTGATGTGGCTTATTATCTTGAAAAAGGTGTTCAAGGTTTAATCCTTGTTCCATTCTTCTAAGAAAATGGACCTGAGAGTAAATGGGGAACAACTGGATCTGGATCCTGGTCAAACTTTAATTTACTGTGTTGATGAAAAGGCACTTGACGTCTCAATGCAGGATCTGAAGGCTGGTGTTATTCCTGCCCTAGTGGTTGTGACAATAGCAATTATTGCTGGAATTGTTGTGCCGGTTATTTCCAGAAGGAAGAGAATGGCAAAGCATGACAAGGCTGGGACAAAGGAGGTGAGTAAGATGCATAGAGAACTCAATGCATAACTACTGCAATTTGAAGATTAACTACAAGAAGGGAAATTAGCAAACGGACTCAGATTACAAATGTATGAGCATAGGACAATGAGAAGATCTTTGAAGATTACTATTTTGTTAGTCAGCATCATATATTTATAATAGTGAAATCTGTACTCAAAATATAAGCAGCACAGATTGGCTTTACAAATCTTAAAATCTGACCACAAGTGTCTTATAAATGCAGATCTAATAGAAAACCCAGAACTTGGACTGCATAGTTAAAATTACTTACGTGTAACATTGGAGAATGTACATTAAATATGCTTCCACGGTAGAGTTTGAATGACTACTGTCTACTTTGTGATTGAAAGCTGCCTTTTCTATTTGCTTTGAGTCTTATACATATATACTTTTTTTATGAACTGTGAAATAAAACATTTTAAACTGAAAAAAAAAACAGAACTAAAGCTATTTTAAACCTAAAGTGAAATAATAGATTAATGTAATTCCTTCAGAAAATTAATTAGTAACATATCACTCACAACATTCAGAAACAACCTTGCTCTGATATGACCTTGACAATTTATTTTAAAATTATGTTCCTCTATTCCTTGCAAGTTCTGACCCCAAACAGTAACCATTTGATCAGATATCAGTGGGACTCAATATATGAGTTCATAATATTTATAGAATAGAATAAGGCAGAATTCCCATCTTGCTTTTTTACTTCACATTGGCATTGGTGGCTCTTTTGCAGGTAGGAGGGGGTTCAAATCCCCTCTCCTAGGCGGCGTTCCCCTCGTGGACCAATCCCTGACCCCTCACTCCTCTCACCTAAGCAGTTTGTTGTTCTCCTGGTCTGCATAGGTGGTGATATTGATGGCAGTTTCATTCTGCTCCACAAATTTCAGGAATTCACTGGAGTCCAAGCGAGAGTCACCATTATCAAAGTTCTAGAAAGAGCATGAAGAGATCTTTTAGGAATGTTTTGTAGAACCCCAGTTCTGTCATTGCTCCCCTTGGCCTGATCCATCTCTGGTTAATCTTGTTCTTGCATGTTTCAACCCTTCCCCGGCCTGGCCTCAGAGAGCTATAGCAACAAAGGCCACCAAGAGCCTTTCATATCCAGATTCTGCTCAGGAGGGCAGCCTGAACAGAGGCCTGAGCTGCCCCAGAAGCCTGGGGTGCCTAAGAGTAGCCCCATCTCTGACACTGTCCTGCAGACATTTTTGACTTTACCCTTGGGTTCAGAACAGCCACCACTCCATGTTCGCAAACCCTGATGAACAGGTAACGAGAGTCTAAAGTTGCAAGCTGCAAATCAGAATCTCTGCAGTAGGGCCCAGAATGCGTCTTTCTCATAAGCTGCTCAGGAACAGCAATGCAGGCAACCTTCAAGCTCACTTTGGGGTCACAGGATCATATCTTGCTGCTTGATTTCCAGCCTCCCAGCCCTGTTCTCAGTGCTTAACTTTCAAACTGGTGCCTGTAACCGACCACATCAGTGAGAACTCACGGGCAAAGGCCCCAAACTAATAAGCTGCAGGCAGGGGTGGGGCAGAGCCCCCCACCTCTCTGCCTTGTGCTGTGGGCCCCACTGCAGACATGTGCACAAGACACAGACTGCCCAGCACAGGCTGTCCTGATGACCCAGCTGACATCGTACCAGCACGAGGCGAGGATGTGGTATGCTCGGGCATTGTTATCTCTATGGAAAGATACTAAACCAAGATTTCAGCCATTGGGGAACATTCATGATGCCCAGGCCCTAGCTGCAGGAGGCAAATTCCAAGTTGGATACTGCTGCTCTCCTAACGAGTTCTAAGGGCAATTTTCCTACCCAAATTCTTTCCCTAGGCTGCCTCATACTGCTGCCCTGGGAAATCACCAGCATCCCCGTGTTACTTTCAAGGGGATCCCCGGATGGTGCAAAGGATTCTAGAAGAAAAGTCTCTCCAGGTTTCTGGGTAGAAGGGAAGGATGTAGCTACAGACTCTCCTTTCATGACAGCCAGGTGTCACACATGTTGGACTCTAAGGTTGTAAATCTTTCCATGGCATGTATAATGACAGGTATATATAAGGCAACTATTAGGCTCTTGCTTAGTACCTATTTATTCTTGTTCTAATTCCCAGGAACAGGTCTCAGATGTTCTTTATTCAGTGAACATTCACCCAGAGGAAACTTCCTGAAGTGTTCACCCAGTGAGGTCTTGATTAATTAATGGAAAATAATTAAATATGCTTGGCCAGGACTTTCTTGAGTCCAAATGTTGCATGAGCTGGGCAGATAGGAGCAACCCTCAGAGACCTCAACATCATGAGGGCCTGCGGACAGAGTGAGTGCAGGGAGGGCAACAAGTCCAGCACCGGCTGCAGACCCAGTGCCAGAGGGCCCCAGTGGGCACCTCGAACCTGGAAACTCCAGTCCAGGTAGCTCTCAAAAGGCAGTGCCGTGCACACACTTCAAATTCAGTGGGACCACAATCCAGGCCTGAAGCTGCAGGGAGGTCCGCCCTATCTGCATTCTCATCTCATTAGGACGCAGTTGGGTCTCATCCGGCCAGATTTATATGTGGAATCCACAGAATTCTGATACTCAGAAACAGCCTGGAATGCCTGGGGTGGGGTGGGGTGTCTGCCTGTGGGGTCATGATCTTGGATCACAAACCAGCCTAATTCATTCAGCCTCTGTTCAGCCAACCAGTTACAATGGCATAGTGTCTCTTTATGCCTGCATTTCCCATCTCTATACAGGCTGAGTGTCACTTATCTGAAATGCTTGGGATCAGGAGTGTGTCAGATTTTGGATTTTGAAATATTTGCATATGCATAATGAAATATCTTTGGAATAGGACCCAAGTCTAAACACGAAATTGATTTATGTTTCATACATACCTTATACAACTAGCTCGAAGGTAACTTTATACAATATTTTTTAACAATTTTGTGCATGAAACAAAGTTCTGACTTTGTTTTGACTGTGACCCATCACATGAGGTCAGGTGGGGAATCTTCTACTTGTGGCATCATGTTGGCTCTCAAAAATTTCGGATTTTAGGGCATTTTAGATTCCGAGTTTTTTGGTTAATGATGAACAACCTGTATTTGAGACAACAACACTTTTCTTCTATGTAACTGCAGGACTGAGGAAAGGCAGGGAGATGTCTGTACAGCAGCAGGGGCGGTAGGGGACACGATGCCAAGGCTGGCTCCAGGGTCAGTCCTGGCCACCAGGTGTCTGCCACCTGGAGCCATGCGTGTGTGCAACACGGTCCCGGAAGGCTCTTTCTACCTGGGTCTTCCCTTCCTCACTCTGTTATGCTTTCAATTAAGAAACAGTGGCTACTCAGTAGTTAAGGTGAAAGTCAGATTTTGGCTTTATCCAAATTCTGGTTAGATTTAGTTTTTGACTAATTTCGATGTCAGAAATGCCAGCTGGGCTGGAGAGTGATTCACTGGTTCAGAAGCAGTTTCTTTGAGATACCACATCTTTCACCAACAGGCAGCTGCTGACCCGGAGGGAGGAAGTCTCCCTTCGAAGAGAGTGCCATGTAGGACTCTGATAATCATCGAAAAGCAGAAAGTGAAACCCCTGTTTTCTCCTGGAAGACAGTGCCAGAGCATCTGGGAAGAGTGAGCTTTGTGTTTGTCAGTCACGATCAAGCTTGCTGAGTTGGGAGTGAGCATGCCCCAGAGGAAAGCTGCTTTCTCAAGGGGCCTCACAATGTTCAGAAGGGAGCCTGTGAGAGCGAGCTACTGCTGGAGGAGGTGGAGACGGGTTGGGGAGAATGTGGCCCAGGTACTCAGGAATCAGATCTAATAGCAGGTGTCAGTGATGCCTGAGGCAGGGTGCCACCAAAGGGCTCCTAAAAAATGGTTATAAGGTCCCAAGTGGCCCCTTGGAAGAAGTGTGCTGGGCCAACAGCTTCCATGCTGTAATTGCAGGGCAAAGTCCCCGCTCACAACAGGCCCTGCTGCTCACTCAGCTTTTCAACAATCATTTTCTTTCCGTTACATTTTGCTCCTGTGTGCCTCTCCCAGCTCAGGGCTACAGGGTGTTTTTCTGTAGAAGAGGAACCACTTTGGCCAGGGGCTCTGCAACATGGGAGTGATTGAGACAGAGGACAGAGTGAAGAGGGCTGTGGTTTTTCATCTGAGTATGACCTCAAAAACTTGGAATTCAGAGAGATTTCATCTCTGCCATAGAGGAGAGAAACCTCCATGTAAGACAACACAAATGAAGTCTTAAATGACTGAATATCCATTGGAATCCAACCTAGTTTTTCTCCATCTGCGGGGTCTATAATGTCAGAAAGAGGAATCCAGACTGGTGTTGACTACACTGGGTGACCTCAGAGCTGCCAAGAAGTCCCTCAGGTGTCTGGAGTTACTCCCAAGTCCTGGCTGGTCAGGCGCTGGGACAGCAGGCCCTGGAAGCATGTGAGGAAGTGCATGTCCAGAGAAGAGGATCTGCGGCAGGGAGGAGATCTGTGTCTGCCAGTGAAGGGGAATTACGTGGGAATGTGGGTATCTGAATGGGGGTCTGCGTGCAGGACAGGTCTCAGTGCAGGGTGCGCATCTCTGTATGCGGTGGATGTGTGTCAGGCATGTTGTGGGGGTGTGTGTCTTCTTTCTCTGGGCTTCGGAGTGTGGTATGTTTATCTGAGTGCAATGTACCTATGTGTGTGTCTGTGTTCTTGTCAATCAGCTGGAAGAGTGCCCTTAATTGCTGCTTCTAACACCTCTCAAGCCCTCTGAAAGATCTCCATGCCAAGGCAGCCCCACTCATTGCTAAATATCATTTCCTCCTTCATTTTCCTTTAGTAGCAGTTCTCCTGCTCTGTCTCTTCAACTAATTATAATGGGGAACAGCAATATCTAGGTTCATGAAGACTCTCTGGACCAATGGAATGCCAGTTCAGTGATTCTTCTCAGGGGAAGGAGCTCTCTAGGCCGTGGATAGTCAAGTTAATGACTGAGAGGAATGTCACACTGGAGGGGAAAGAGGGCTGAAGTGGTCCGGGTCTGGGTGAGATCAGAAGGTACTCTGCATCAGCAGCCAGCTCCAAAAGGTGTCCTATGGGGCAGGGAAAGGGCTAGGCCTTACTTCACTGACAGGCTCTCTGAGACCTTCGTGCCTTTAACTGCCCAAAGTGAGAAGCACACGTGTGTTAGATCCCAAAGCCACTGACTCCCACCATCAAGCTGGTCAGAGGCAACTTTCGCAGCTTCCTGGAACAATCTGTGAGGAGACACTCAGGGACTCCAAGCAGGGAGTCTGGAAAGCTGTGACCAGGCACTAGGAGGAGCAAGCTTCCTTTTCTCTGGATTACCTTAAAGTACTTGTCTAGGATTTCACTGTAGTTGCTGCCCTTAGAGAACCAGCCGTCTGGGATGATCTCGGCTTCCAGCCACTGGATGATGCGACGCCGGAGCTCATCGCGGTTGGACTGGTAGCAAACGACTGCGGGAAAGGGGACAGTGTCAGCTGAGGTGCAGGTGCGTGTCGTCTGGCACGTACTCCACGGGGCTCAGTGCCCGGGGCTCTGCGCACATCATCGCACTGGCTCTTCACAGCGCCCACGGAGACGGGGTTACCACGTCCAGGGTATGCAGCTGGAAAGGGTCTAGCCCGGGACTCAAGCTCACATCTCTAAAACATTTATCAAGATTGGGAATATTTAAATGGAGAGATTTGGTTGCACAGGTGAGAAATAAGTAGAGGAGAAAAATAAAGGATAATTTTCGTTAACTTTAGGAAGCTGAGGGGGGAAAAATCAATCAATAGAGCAGCTCTCTTGACTCAAAGATGAGCTGAAATCATCCATGAATAAATGAAAACAGTATAATCCTTTATGCCACTGGACTTCTGATTCTGTATTTACAGTTTCTCTCTTTCTCACCAACTGGGTCTATCAAAACTCTCCCACTTAAAAGTTTTCACTACCTGCATCACCCTTTATTATAAACAACAGAACGTGAGGCCATGGAAGGGCCACATGGAAGCCCTGCTCTGGACGGCTGTTGCAAGCCTTGTGGAAACAGCAGCGGGTAGTGAGAGTCGGTGAATGGGGAAGCAGAGGACAGGAAGGCCTGGCAGAAGGGAACCCCTGGAAGACAACACATGTTGGGCACTGGGCCAGGGGAATGAAAATCTGGGCATTCCTCCCGCCTCTGCCACCTCCTAGCTGTGTGATCTGTGGAAATTCACTTAGCCTTTCTGAGCCTCATTTTCCTCATCTATAAGGTAGTTACAGTAAGATCCACCTCACAAGGTTATTGTGTGAATCTAAGTAAAGTATATGCTAAAGATTCTACAACTATAAATCATGATTAAATTTTAATTCTTCTTACTAGACAACCCCAGAAGTCTTATTGGCATTTCCCATTATCCCCTTTCAAAAAGAGTTGTGTTTTCTGATTCTGCTGGTCCTGGCGACATGCAAGGCAGTGAAAGAAGGACTCAGTGGCTTTCCTGTTCTTGCAGTTCAATTGCTGCTCAGCAAAAATGGGAAGACACAGCCAACATTGTGACCCAACCAGCCGCTTCAGCTGGCAAGCACCAAAAAAATGTAGTTTTGCAGCTTTTCTGAGCTGTGTTGAAGAGTGATCAGTTCTGGGTCACAAGTTCTGACACATAGAAGATCTTGTGAGCTTGGCAGGGATTGTGGAACACAAAATTTCCGTTATGAAAAGAATTTCCTCCCTACGCTGCACACTGTAGGAAAAATAGGCACTTACCTGGGCTGGCAGATGGACTTACAGATTTCTTCTCTGCAAGATAAAAGGAGAAAATGTGTAATGCAAAGTAAAGAAAAAAAAATTTCTGTGTATTTCTAAGATTAAAACTGCCCCATACTTAGGGGGCTATTTGTAACCTTTTCATCATTTTCATCATTTCAAGAATCTTTTCTTCTTTTCCTTCTTCCAGGGCCCAAATATGGGGATCTTTTTTTTCCTGCTTTCTTTGAGCATTTTGGGGCCACTGAGTTTCCCTCCTGGTCTCATATCTCCCCCTGTTGGGTTGAGGGGTCACGGGGACTTTGAGAATTCATATAGAGAAACATTGTGGACAGGGAATGGAGTGGAAACCATCACCTGCTTAAAGCTTCTTGTTTCTCCAAGGAAGGCCAGGCTGAGAGGGGCTGAGCAGGCTAAGGCTTGGCAGGGGGCTTATGTCTAATTAGCAGCAAGCCTGGGACTCCTTCCCTCTTATTCCAATGGCAATGGTTTCAGCACAAAATAGAGGAAACATAACACTACCAGGGCTGAGAGGTACCCAAATTAGAAAGCATGGGAAAAGTACAATTTAGCTACTTTCTGAAAAGGTACAGAATTCACTGAAGGACTTCCTATTGTTGCTGATTATTGACGGGGCCGCCTTATCTACCACCCAGCCGCAAACAGTGCTGGAAGCCCCTCTGGGGGTCTGATGCAGGAAGCCCTGGGCAGAGGCCTAGGCAAACCCAGCAGGCTCATGAGTGCCGAGAGGAAGAATCTCCAACCAACTGGGTGGTCACCATGGCTTTGGTCAGCTGTGTTCTCGGTGGTCAGCTAGGCCACGTTGATCTGTCCCCTGGCTTCCCATAGTGGCCACACAGTGGTGACAGCATGCTTTACCTTTGCAGTGTCCATCATAATCAACTTGGATTTTGGATCCAGTGAGGCAGGCATCTCGATGTAGCTCACAGTGGTTGAGGTAGGTCTTGCCGTTACTGCCACACACAGGCCTCTTGTGAGGTTTGCATTGCTGAAACAGACCCACAGGGGGATGTTTGTTCAGTCATGGGTACTGACACACACATGCATGCACAGAGATACACAAGCACACATACACAGAGCCGTCTTGGGAGAGGACTCCCCACCAGCAGAGATGGAGCCTCTACCCGACCAGGCACAGGAAGCCTCAGCTCTGGCTTGACCTAGTAAGCCCTGGGCCCTACCCCACTTGATGCTGGAGGCACTCCATGGCCTCTCAGTCACCCATGGCCGCTGTGCCAATCCCAGTCCATGGTCATCTCTTCTATTCAGTGAAGAAATAGACCCCCTGCTATGGTTTGAATGTTTGTGTCCTTTCCAAAATTCATGTTGAAACTTAACCCCCAACGCAATGGTATTAAGAGGTGAGGCGTTTAGGAGGTGATTGGGTCATGAGGGCTTCTCCCTTGTGAATGTGACTGAGGCCTCACACGGCATTTGGTCCTTTTGCGCTTCTGCCTCCTGCCATGTGAGGATGCAGCGTTCAAGGCGCCATCTTAGATGTAGGGAATAGGCCCTCACCAGACATCACTTTGACCTTGGACTTCCCAGCCTCCAGAACTGTGAGAATTAAATCTTTATTATTTATAAATCACCCAGTCTCAGGTACTTTGTCATAGCAGCATAACAGACTGAGACACCTCCCTTCACACTATCAAATTAGCAGACAGGGCAGCCTCCTTTCTGAGGCAATGTGTCAGGATCCTTAACCTGGAGGCTAAGTTGGGCATATTTAATTAGCAGAAAGACATGTGTTTCCAGGTTATGGGTTGGTTTGACAGAAAAGAGAAAAAAAGGCACATGTATAAAAGAGGGGGAGACCTTATGTTTATAGTAACATAGAAATAAAACCATGTGGAACAATATATGAAAAACTGTTAACACTGGTTACCTCAGACTAATGAGGTTACGGAGGGCTATGGGGGAAGATTATTAATTTTATGTCTGTAAAAATGTCTGTACTATTTGACTTATATAAAGCAACTGTCATTTTTTAACTTAAAAAAATCTTAACATTTTTTAAAAAAGAAAAAATGTCTCTGCATTAAAAATCAGGCATCTGCTTTTTAACCCTTGGGATAAAAATTCTACCTGTCTTTCGGATGGACAAGGGATGCTTTTACAAAGAGGATGAAATCATTGGTGCTGCCCTGCTGACTGGCGGCTCCCTCAAAGCAGCCACAGTGGTCTCAGACACTGTCGTCTGGCTCCCGACAGCAGGACTTACCTCAATGCAGAGGCAGGTGGGCTCTGCTTTCTCTGTGACTGCACATTCCCGGCCGGCCCCACAAAACACATTGGCGCAGATCTTGGATTTGCTCCTTAGTTCTTCCTAAAACATAATCACAAAGGAAACCATGTTAATGAGATGAGCCCATGGTGGTGATTACCTTTCAGGCTCGGGCTTTGGTCTGGGGTGATGGCTCCGGGTGAAGGGTCCTGAACAGCCAGAAGTCACCTCTAATAGCCAGTGCCACATTTGCAGGCACTGCTCTCTCTAAGATTGTTTCTCGAAGAGCAAGAGTTCCTTTCTCGCATGCTTCCTTTCTTCTAAAAATGTTTATTGAGCACAACTATTTTAAGCCAACGCTTCTCTGAGGGCTGGAGATACAAAGGACAGCAGTCCCTGTCCTCGAGAAGCCCCGTGACTCGCAGAGGAAACTCACAAAGAAAGAGACATTTAGGAAGCAATATGGAAGTACAGCAACAGGTGCACCAGCGAGCTGGGGGGTGAGATCAAATGAGACTGTCTGAGGATACGATGCCTAACTGACTCCTAAAGATGAGAAGAGTAAGCCAGGTGGAAATGGAAACACTGGAGAGAAATATGAATATCTGAAGGACCCAAACCTTACTGAGTGGTGTTCAAGGCAATGTCATCTCAAAGACAAAAGAAGGATGGGTAAGCCACGGGAAACAAGGATTTGCTGTATTCTTTCTGGACCTATTCAGCCCCTGTTTACGTCTGCCACTGGCTTCAAGATTCAGAGGGCCAAACCAACTGACAGTAGAATTATCCTCAAACCATTTGCTGGTCAGGCGTTCCTGTCCAGACATGTGCAGCAGAACTGACGAAGCGGGGAACAGTCTCAGTCTTTGCCACCTGCAAATGTGGGTATGGACAAGCATTAATCTGCTGGGGGCACATCCCTTCCCTCCCATTCACTGGTGGCAGAAAGCCAGCCCCATCTCATTCGCTACTCAGCCCAGAAGTAGTGGTGGTTAAATAAAGGACAGTGTAATTTCTCCAGCCACCTGCCCTGACTGGCTGGGCAGGCAGAGTCACCAGAGACCTCCAGGCCCAAGCTCACTAGGCTGGCATTGGCTGTGACCAAACCAGCAAAGACTGCAGGAGACACGATGAGGTCATGGGACCAGCTGTGGTAAAGGCAGGGATGTAACCCAAGAGTCCACCCTCCAGGCCATGTCTGCCATGTCATACAGAGAACTCACACCCACCAGGCCTGCGACAGAAAAATTCTTATATTTGGTAAATGTTTCATATCCAAGATTAGGTCAAAAAAAGGCAAAAAACAAAGTAGATGCTTTACAGCGGAGGGGCTGTGTCCAATACAGCTGGTCTGCTGCCACCCGAAGGCTGCTCTGCAAACTCCAGGTTATTGTTTTCTGTGCTAAGCCGCTTGCTGCAGTGCGGGGCTCCCATTGGTCTAGAAACTATTCCCATGCTCACGTTTCATTGGCTCCCATGCTGTTGCTAAACCAATTCTTTTCTGGATGTTGCTAAGGAGAATTCAATAAAGCTGGCAGGCAGGGAAGAAAAGAAGTAATTCCCAAAAGGCTGGCAGGACTGGAGAGCTGTTGTTTCCTAAACAGGGAGTGGAGATAAAATCAAGCATATTCTCTAGGCAGGGCCCCTTGTGGAAACTGTGCCTGGGAAATGTAAGGCAACACTAAAAAGAAAGAGGAAAGGGCTACTGCTGACCAGTGTAAAAAAAAATCTCAGATAAGATTACCTTCTCCTCCTCCCTCCACTCCAGCCAAGGGACATAGAGAAATATGCACCCCCTGTGGGTGTGTCACATGAGCTATGGACACACAGATGCACAGAAAAGCATGTGCAGAATCCTCCTGCACTCAGACACACCCGCACACAGCTCCACAGGCAAACACCCACGAACCTCCACTAACTGGCCACGGGTCCTTAAGTAGTGATTTTCATTCTTTGAGCCTCACGTTTCCTCATCTGTAAAATAGGGGTGAATACTTGCCCTGCCCTGTGAGATTAAATGAGGGAATGTATTTGGAAGTACATCATAAACCGTAGAGCAAGCTGCCTGTGAAAAGCGTTATTGATGGGAAGGCATTATAGAGCCGCTTGCAGAAAAGCCTGTGGCATTTATGGAGCCTCCTTGTATCTTATACTGCTGGTTTTAGTGAGTATTAAAAATAAGAGCTTTCACTTACTTACAGGTTGAATTCAACCCAAGTCACTTTTCAAAAAAGGTTCTCAAAAATCCATTTAAAGAAACAGATACCTTTTACTTAAGTTATAACAACTAATATTTGAATACTACCATTGAAATTTATTAAGTATTTTCGTATGCATGATTTCATCTTATTGTGTGGACAACCCTGCAAGAACATGTGTATTATTATTATTAACCCCATTTTGTAGATGAGGAAATTGAAGACCAGAAAGGTCAAATAACTTGCTCAAGGTCCCAAAGCTAGAACTGACAGGAGCTAGAATTCCAACCCATATCTTCAGACCATAGGTAGCTAAGCTCCCATTTATAAATATCCGGCATCCTGCTAAGTGATTTTTATTGTATGTTATTTAAGTTCTACAATAATGCCCTAACTTAGACATCCTTATTATCCCCAGAGGGAACTGAGACTTAAATAACTAGAAAGTGGCAGAGCTAAGATTCTGCTCAACCAAAAGGAAAGCAGTTTATATTTGATTTATTTTCATTTTTTTTTTTTTTTTTTTTTTTTTTGAGACAGAGTCTCACTCTGTTGCCCAGGCTAGAGTGTCATGGCGTCAGCCTAGCTCACAGCAACCTCAAACTCCTGGGCTCAAGCGATCCTCCTGCCTCAGCCTCCCAAGTAGCTTGGACTACAGGCATGCACCACAATGCCTGGCTAATTTTTTCCATTTTTAGTTGTTTGGCTAATTTCTTTCTATTTATAGTAGAGAAGGGGTCTCGCTCTTGCTCAGGCTGGTCTCGAACTCCTGAGCTCAAACGATCCTCCTGCCTCAGCCTTATTTTCATATTCTTAAGTTAAGGAAATTATGATGGGGATGTGAATTGCATAATAAGCAAGTATTGGGAGGAAGTGCATAAAAGTGCATCAGAGATTTAGATTTGAATCACCCACATCCCCCCTCTATTCCTTGCTTGCCATGGTCATGGGCAAGGTACTCTCTTTAAACCTCAGTTTCGTCATGTGTTAAGTGGAAAATGATCCTTAGAGGGCCATTGTGGGGACTGAATGAGATACACTGAATGCAGCACAGCGCTTGCCACACAACAGAAAGTGGCTAATATTACAGTGCGCTATTTATTTTCTGACAATTTTCCCACTGACATACTGTCATCACCACCTTGGGCTGTCCTGTCCTCATTTTCCCCTGTCCTCCCCTACACTGGAATGAAAATACTGAGAGCCTGTTTGAAGAGCACAGAGAGGTGGGGAGCCACCAGTTACACAATCATTCCTCTTTGCAGGTGACATGTCTGTCAATAGGTGGCAATCTCTCTCTTTGTGTCGCACAGCCCAGAGCCGCAATGCAGAAGTACAGTCTTGGTGCTTGCAGCTCCGGCCCAGCTGTCCTCCCAGGGAGAGGCGGCGCGGGAGGACAGGGCGGGCACTCCACAGACACAGGCACCTTGGGAAAGGTCTCACCTGCAGCCTCACGGCCCTCCCCAGTTCTCCCCATCCACAGGCATGCTTTAGTGCAGAAACCAAAAATGGAGACAATTTCTCCAGAGAGGCGGCCTTTGTGCCATTGAAAGCCCTTCTCCAAGCCCCATCTTCTCTGGGAGTGTGAGAGTATCAGGTGCATCCCTGAGGTGCCTAGAAAGTTCCTTAGGGTGGTAGATGGTCTTATCCATCTGCTGAGTGATTGATTCTGAGTGAAGGAAAAAAACACCTTGAGAGGGGATGAACATGGCACAGCACGCTCCTGGGTCAGAGTGATGGCTGGGGGTCGTGGGGAGAGAGAGGGATGGAAGCAGGGCTGCAAGGGGCATGGAGGGGGCTCTCCACCAATCCATGGGCAGTGAGGATCCTGGAAGGTTGGGACTGGGCAGGTGACATGAAGAATGTGGTGCTTTGGAATGTTAATTCGTGTCGGGTCCCTTCCAATTCTGAAATTCTGATTCGAAGTGCAGGGCAGCCTGGATGGAGAAAGGCTGGAAATAGGGAAACCTGCAGTCTAATCAGGGGTGACAAGGGCCAGGGCCCACAGCTAATATTAATTACAGCACCTACAACTGAGTAGGGCCCTGCACAGGTATCTCTGCCATTACAACCTCTGTGCAGATTCCTGTATTTTTAGTCCCATGTAACAGATGCAGAGGCATTTGAGAGTCAGAAAAGCTCTGTGACACATGGAGGCCACATAACTAGTGAGAGCTGAGTCAGGAATGGAACACAGGTTGGCCTGACACCAGGTTCCCTTGCGGGGTAGAATCAAGGCAGTCGGCTGCAGGGAGAGGGGACAGTTCCAAGGGCCGACCCAGGGCGAGGTCACAAGGTACAATGCAGTTCTGCAAATGAAATAGAATTGCTTGCTTTACCACCGGAATGATTTTAAGAATTAGGTTCCAAAGCTGTATGAGAATTTCATCTATGCAGAGATAGCCAAGTTGGCAAGTGCATGTTCTCTGCGAGTATGAGGTTACAGGCAGGTCCATTATCATGAACGTATGTACCCATAAGTGTGAATGTACCTGTCAGAATGTAACCGACTGAGTGGGGTAGGGGATGTGTTCTGGAAGTGTGGACACCCAGATATACTGATAAAAACCAACAAAATATCTGCCTTCAAATGGAGAAACATTAGGTTTCTAGATTTATCCTTCCACATCATCTCCCTGACATGCCTCCATGTCGTTTTCATTATGTATGTTGCAAGCTGGGCTCTGGAAGTTTGGTCTCATGGTTAATTTCACATTGCAAACTCCCTTGATAAAACACTGACCAGGAATATTCCCAACTTCCTAATATTTCCAACCAGGCAGAAACTTTCTGTCCGAGCAACTGTCAGCCATTGCGTGGCAATAATGATACTTTATAGTTGGACGGTAATTTTGATTAATGTGTAATTTATACTATCAGTTTTGATTCTCAAAATCTTTTCAGATAGGCAGGTAGGGGGTGACTGCCAAGGCCCTTCCAGATTTACAATCCCATGATGAAGATGAAACTGAGGCTCAAAGCTACACGTGACTGTTCCAAGATCTCACAGTCGTAGAGCTGGGGCCTGGCCCTAGGTTTCCAGACTTTAATTCCAGCCTCGTTCCACTAAACCATTCTGCCTCTTTACAAATCAAAGCCAGGAAAGGTGTTGCCTTGAATCCAAGGTCTTAAAACGTGGAAATTATTTTTGCAATCAAAAAAGATCCTTTGCAAGCAAATGGAAAAGCAAGTTATTTGCAAAACCACCAGTAGAGGTGATCGTGTGCCTGAGTCTCTGGGCTGACTAGCATTAAGTCCGAACATAAAATACACTTTGAATGTTTAAAAAAACGTCTTCTGAAGTAAAACAAATTCTGGAAGAATAGCCTGCTTTGGCAGGAAGGAAGCTTATAGGCAAAGCCATAAAACTGTCAGCTTAATATACCATCATTTCACTAACGTGAACTGAGCTGGCTTTGTCCCCTCCATTCTTTTCTTCCTTCCCAAATTTCTTTTTTTTAAAAAAAAAACAACAACAAAAAACCAGCCCTACTTATGCCAAGGTGGAATTTTGGTTCCACTTGCCACTATTCTGTGACAGAGAGGCTTTGTTGACGTGAGAAAGGCTCTCCTTGCTTTGCCAGAATTAGTCATGGAAACTTCACAGGAACACCAGGGCCCTTCAGATATACACAGAGCTGGGGATAAAGGAATTCACAGAGCTGGGGAGAGCAAGGGGAGGTCTCGGGTGGAGCGTAGAGGGTGGGATGCTGGCTGCTCCCGGGCAGCTGTTGTGGTGTGGAATCCAGTAGCACAGGCCTGAGAAAGCTGAGTAGAAAGAGCAAACGGCCTCAGGACCTTGAAATGTAGCTGGAGTACCACGTGACCTTGTTCAACTCTCTGATTCTTTTTCTCTGAAAAGAAATGTGTTAGTGCATCGTACATACTCTAGGGAAAGAGGAGGAAGGATTTCTAGCCATGGTTCTGAGCGCTTGGCAGTCGGTACTGCACTGTGCAGTCCCTGCTGTAAAAGTGTCCCTCCCTTACATGTGCTCACAACCAATCCCTCATTTCAGTGCACCAGGGCCAGACCCAGGTTTTGTGGGGCCTGAAGCATAAACAATTTGGGGAGCCCTCCGTAAGAAAAAGATACACAACCATGGATGCCAAACTGGGCACAGTGCCTTGGAAGGGGCCTTGCAAGTAAAAGGTCTGAAACTGAAGCTTAATTAGCTTCATGGTAAATCCAACTCTCCATTTGCCCTGTTACTTTCTTCATAAACCAGATCTTTCCAATAATGGCTTCTGAGCCTTCAGTCTGTTAGTGAGAGTCCTATTTCATATTTTATGCACATATGGCTTATCTCAAGTAGACTCTTAATGCCTTGCACATTTCAACTTCCCACAGACCCACCACAGGGTCTTGCCTGAGAAAATGCTCAACAAACGGTTTTTCCATTAGTTATTGGGGGGCACGGAGTACCAAGTTTCAGGTATGCAAGATGAGTACTTTTTGGAGATCTAATGTATAGCATGGCAATAGCAATGATAGTTAACAGTAATGTTAACTATACACACACACACACACACACACACACACACACATATATATGTATGTATTTTTTTTTGTAGAGACAGGGTCTTCCTATGTCACCCAGGCTGGTCTCGAACTCCTGACCTCAAGCGATTCTCCAGCCTCAGTCTCCTAAAGTGCTGGGATTAAAAGTATAAGCCACCCCACCAGGCCCTGTTTTATATATTTTTAATGTGCTAAGAGGATAAATAGTAAATTAAATCTTGTCAACACATACATACACACACACACACAAAATAGTAACTAGGTAGAGGTAATGGATATGTTAATTATCCTGATTACGGTGATCATTTCATAATGTATACTAATATCGAAACATCAGACCATTTGTACACCTTAAATATATGAAATTTTTATATGTCAATGGTATCTCAATAAAACTGCTTAAAAATAAATAAAAATTATTTAAAAATGTCATTTGGGGGTTCAGGTTAGTATCAGTGGCTAGTGACAGCTGCACTCAGGATGTTTTCGGGAAGGTATGGCTGGGCTCCATGACATCAAACTAAGAAATGAATTACCCCAAGAGGATTAGCTTTAATATAAAAAAAACTATTATGGACCTGTCAATCAAGAATTATTTAATTCTCTTTTGTATTAATTTCTGTGTTCAGCCTCTATCGCAGCTTATGGGATATAACACATTCCTGACTTCTGCTACTCATTGTGTGACAATGTATTGTGTGCCTGGAAATTACTATATTCAGATTTCAAATGGGACAGTGCTGTTTACCTTAACAATTTTAAAAATTATTTTACAGATTCCATCACATTCTCTACGTGTCTGCGTTTTCGGACTGAAGAAACTGAGTTGGCTGAGGCCACCATCACACGGAAGCCCTTTCCCGGCCGTGGCGGCTCAGGTGCCATCTCTGGATTGCCTCCTGCTCCACACACTAAGGGCTTTCGAGGGGTGGCCCAGACGTGGCACAGCACACTAGGTGCTTGGTTTCACACAGTGCTAAGTTCTGGTTTTCTGTAATGGTCTTGTCCAGTCATAGCAGAAGTATAGCAGCCTTCAGGGAGCACTTCCGGAGTTGGAAACATGTTAGGCCCTTTCATACAGAACTGAACATAAACTCACACAGATCTAGGAGCTGGAGGATTCATCCCTGTTTGTACAGAGGAGACTGTGACTCCAAGAGCTGTGCTGTGACTGAGGGAAGAGTCATACCCAGGCGGCTCTGCCTCCAGCACCCGAGCAAGGCGTTTCCGCTCTCTGTCTCAGGTCATGGTCCACAGTGATGAGCTGGGGTGACTCCCACATGAAGTGCCACGCTGCCTCCTTGACACAGGGACATCCAATGACTCCACTCACACTGACAGTGTCTCCTGGGCTCCCCAGTATGAAAGCAAGATGCATCTGTCTGAGTCCTCGGTGTGATTCCTGGGAGTTCCCAAGATATCCTGTCTGTCTTCCCAAAGAGTGTTTTTATAAGGCCCCTATTTTACAATTTCACCCTTCCGTTTCTTCAGAATGCCTGGGTGGAACTTTGTAATACAAACTACTTATCCGCCCTCAATTAGCCCGTTAGGTTTGAGTACGGTATTCATTTTCGTCTCTCCAGTCATCTGCCCAAGGCTTGTCCACTTTAAAGGCCAATGTAGGGGGTATGAGTCCTCCAGTCTTCTTCAGTAAAGGCCAAGGCAAATAATTTAAATCTATCAAAAAGCATATTTGATGAATGCCTATAACAACAAAATAAAAATGATAATGGTCTGCGACCAGCAAGGTGCAAGCTCTGAGGCATAACTCCAAAGGAGTGGAAGATGTGGCGTCCGTCTTCAGAGGCATCTCTAACCAGCTGCGGTGATGAAACTGACACACAGACCAACGCAGTCCTGAAGCAATGGGGCCAACTTCAGAGGACAGGGCTTCATGTAAGATATGGGACTTGAGCTGAGCCCTGAAGAATGGTAGGATCCGGGTGGAAAATCTGTAGGGTTTTGAGCAGGAGGGTTTAAAGAATAGTTGGACGGTGGTACATAGCACAAAATGGGTGTGGTGGAATTGAGAACAGAAGGAAGCCATCTAGAAAGGACCTGGGGTGGTGAGAGTCTCATGCAGGGTGGTGGTGGCATGGATACAGAAGAAGGAATCCAAGACAAATCTCTAAAGAATAACAAGGTCTGGCAACACACTAGACAGAGGAGAGGAAGGAGAGAATGCAGGGAGCTGCCAGGATCTTTGGCTGTGAGGCCTAGAAGGTCAGTGCTGTGTCTCTGTTGGACATGGAGCTCTGGGAGGGAGCTGAGTGAGGGCAGGGCAGGAGATGGCGGGTAGGTTATGGATGTGCGTCTAAAGGGATGGTAAAATATCCCACTGACAGTTGACAATAAAGGCTAGGGATGCACATCTGGATGTCATCTGTGTAGGAGTGAGAAATGGGGGCAGGGGAACAAATATGCTCAGAAGGAAAGTGTGGGAGTAGAACGCTGAGAACAGCTGGGAAGGAGAAGGAAAAGGCTGAGCATGGGGAACGCTGAGAGAGCAGGAAGAACAGCCCACATGGGGTCTCTGTGCCAGTCAGAAAAGGCACCTTCCCCTCTGGGCAGATGCAGCACCAGGCCAGGGAACAGGGCTTGGCAAGCAGAGCGCAGCTGGGGTTTCAGCCCCACTCACCTCCTTGCACAGTCAACAGCCTGCACAACGGTATGAGGGCTGCAAAGGCAAAGCAGCCAAGAAAGCAGAGTAGGAGCATTCAGAAAACTGGGAGGAAAACCAGGAAGCCTAGAGAGCTCCAAGAAAGGGATGATGAATGCCACTGTACAAGAAATGATTTGGCAAACATTGGGATGAAACAGCAAAAAAAAAAAAAAAAAAAAAACGGAAGAAGAAAGAAAAGCTTTTAAACCTCTGCTGAAACCTGAACCAGTAACCTAAAGGGTAGACCACACAGAGGCAGTGAGGTCCTGTGTCAGGAGAACTGACGCAAGAGGAAGGCGATGGGTATGTCTCTGTCTCTAACGCACTGTACGACGTAGGGCAAAATGCCTGACTGCTGTGGGCCTCAATTTCCTCATCTGTAAAATGCAGGGGTTATAGATGATGCCTAAGTCCCTTAAATTATTAGAATTCCATTAACGAGAAAGCTCAGGAATTTACCATTTCAGATGTTCCTGAATATCAACCTTTAATCTCCCAAGGAAGCTAACCTAAGTGCCCAGACTAAAGAGGCTGGTTATGTACAGAGTGCGTTTCAGAGTTTTTGCTGGGTTTTGGTGGGGGAATTGAAGTTGGCTCTCACAGTCAATGGATTTTCATAAGCAACGCCTTCTCATTCCCTCCTGCATCATGGCAGAGGAAATCAGGAAGCAGTAATGGGACCCCACTTGAGTGGACTGATTTCACTCTCAGTGAACTAGCTGGAATCTTCTACTCCCCTAGAATGCTATCAATAAAGTTTTTATTCTACTTGTATTTGCCTTGCAAGGAAAAAAGGGAAGAAAAGAAAGCAGAGAATGGCTAAAGGAAATTCACATGAGATTCACAATTCTTCATTTCTGCCAAGAACCTGTCACTGAAGTATGTCTGGGGCTGCCAGGACTCACATTTACTCAGCATTCATGCTCTAATTATTTCCACATGTAGTTCAAGGAAAATGGTTGATCAAAAGTTTTTTAAAAATCCCACACACCTAAATCCCAATACCCTCAACTCAAAGAGGGGAGAAAGCTCTAGGGCAGCTGTGCCAGAGTTCTGAGGCAGCCAGTTTAAGAAGCGTCTGCTGCAGTGCCTGCTACATCTGGACCAACATCCCTGCCCTTTCCCATCACTCCATCCCGAGCAAGCCCACCCCCCCACCTCCCCAAGCTTCCTAATCCTGAACCCACTAGGATTCACATTCTCTGGAATTCTAAGTGGAATGCAAGATTTATTCCCTGATTTGGATATAGCCTAAGAGGTATCTAGTTCTCCTCTCCGATCTTTTTGCCCTGGGCGCCACTGAATTAAAGTAGTCCGGAGGTGGTTCTTATACTGCATACCTACTAGGAATGGAATCCACCGTGGCAGAGACCTTGGGTAACTTCCCCGAGCTGGGGAATAGTCCCGCCACCCCCTCTGCGGCTCCTTTCCATTACCACAATTTGCACATGGATCCCCCTAAACCTGAAGACAAAGCCACCTGTTCTCCAAGATGGTTCACATGACCTGGTGCTGAGTTGGACGTCCAACACTGTCACCTACCGCCATCTACTTGGCCACATTTAATAAAATCTTTGCTACAGGGCTCAGAGTCTTTTTCCTCTCTCTTTGGTGACTTTATTGTTTATGTGGCCTCAAGATCCTTGGCCCCTCGCCTCGAGCAAGCCTCCACTTCTCGGGGGCCCTGGCTACGGAGAGCTTCAGGAGGTGTCTGTGAGTAGAGCAGGTAGCCACAGAGTGTTTCAGTCACAAGCAGACTAGAATAAAGGGCACAGAGCTCCTGAGGCTCTACGTGTTGAAATGAGCACTCATTACCCTTTCAAAATGTCAGCACTGTGAGGTATTGTTAGATGCTTCTTTAACCTTCAGATGGGCAGAGATGTCCCACAAGACCAGCTAGAAAAATAATGTCACCATCTGGGAAGTCTGATTTATTGTCTGTCCTGCCCAAATTCTTCCTGTCCTTCAGGGCTTACCTCAGGTCACACCACTCCATTCTCAGTGACCTTATACTTCCGATTGGTATGAATTCCTCCTTCTTTCTTTGAACTTCAATTCCTCTTTGTATGAATTCATTTGATCATTTATTTTTTTAATTTAATTGTGCAGATTTCGTCCTTCCAACTAACCTATAAGCTCCTAGAGGACAACGATTAGGTTTCATAGTCCTTTCTTAGGTTATAGCATAGTACCCTGTGCCACTCCATCAATCTTTGTTGAAAGCATAAAAGGGCAGACTGGACCACACTGCCCTGGGGACTTGGAATATGGGCAGAAAGGAACGGCACCTCCCAATGCCTCTCCTTGGGCTGTTCCCTCCCAAGGAGGGAACAAGAGGCTGGTCTTTTTGGAGAAATGGCCTAAAGACCCCACCCTCCTCCACCAGGCCATAAACATTTAGCCTGGAATTTCACTAATTAGAGATTGTCTTAGACCCACACACAGACACTGGGGTGCGAGCATGTGCACACGCATGTGCGTACGTGTGTGTATGTTGATGAGGTAGACACGAGAGCAGTGGGGGACTGAAATGGCTTTCAGTTCTTTCCTTTGTCCATGGTTAGTTTATAACCTAGCTGAGACATGCTGAGGGAATGAAAATTTGGTGGAAGGAAAGAAGGAGGAAGAAGAGGTAATGTGGGAATGTGCAGTACCTGGGAGCAACGTAAAACTGGGTGAGACTGCAGAGTATAGGGCCGGGCAGCCAGAGAGCAGTCTGACACCTTGGCGGTAGAGATGAGGAGAAGCAAGGGAGAAGAGGGCAAGAGAAATTGTGAAAATGGACTTATCCAAGGCCACTATTTTGAATTAACTCTTCTCAGGAACCCAGCCCCTGCATCGTCCTCTGATGTAGAGGAAAGCAGGTTGGTCAGTATCCCTAGACCAGAAAACGAAGCTTCTTGCCTTACTCTACCCCTCCTCCACTCCCGGAACGTTCTGGGGGTCTCCAACCACTGCCCTCAGGTTCATGCGCTCAGCTGACCTTGCGGTGGGCTGGAACACACTGAAACAAGGGTTGCCAGGGAAGGGTGAAGCCTTAGCTATGCCCAGGTGGTTGATTTCTCCTGGGAATGGGCACATTAAAAGGAACTGTGATGCCCAACCAAAAGCTGGGACTGTTTGGCAGAAAGACAGGGGCTGGGAGGTGGAGCAGGGAGGTCAGGGTTGACTGGAACAAAATGCAGTGCAGCAGGGAGACCCGGCATAGCAGAGCACCATGAGTCTCCACTTTAAAAACAGAAACAAAGCCCTTGGAATCTTTGGGGGCAATGTGGCTGCAAAGCAGCTGTCACGTTTCCAGCACCCTGGCAATTATTCTCTAGCCCAAGGGTGCAGAAACAGTTAAAACTCAGCAAGAAACTCCAAGCTAAATGAAGTCTCCATATGTGTGGCTCGGTAGGGTTCTAGGAGAAGCAGACAGATGTAATTAGAAGTTCTCAGACACTGTGTTGCCATGGCAACTGCTGGCCTGGAGAAAAGTGGGGGGAAACCTGGAATTCAAGGAATATAGTCTTCCAAGGAAATGCCAGCGGCAGGTGGTGTTCATCACGGTCAGGCTTCACGGCTGGCTCCTCCAGCTGCCCACGCCCAGGCTCTCAGAGGCCCTCTCCCTCCAGTTCCTCCTCACTGTCCACTGCCACTGCCCAGTTCTACACCTGGAGCCATCCCAAATGCAAATCAAGGGCTCCCTTCAGACGCATCCAAAGGAAGCCACAAGGAATTCCTGGAGGAGTCTGTGCAGATGATATTGTTCTTTGGGTAGTTGCGGTCCCAGGGGCTTTCTGGATCTGACTCTGAGGATTGGTCAGAGAGGCTGCAAGCTCAATTTCTGTTATCACTGTGGAGCCCAGATCCTCTGCGAGGATGGGTGCCGCAGGACAGGTAGGGGTGCATGAATATGGCTCTCAACCATATATTTTATCATCCATACTGGGACATTTGAGAATAAAAGGAGACCTTTTAAATAGTCACACTTGAACAACAGGCATAAACTGTGACACATGGTCACCTTGATTTTTAAGCTGCTATGGGAAAAATGGTTATTTTATTTTATAAAGTGGGCATTCTCACCTGGTACCTATGGGCCCCCTGAAACCCAGCTATAGATTTTAGGACTGGATGTTCAAGGGGGCATATATGGTTCAATACCCACAAACACAAACACGACAATCTAAGAAAGACAAGAAACCCAAAGAATGTACTAGCCTGGACATTGTGCTTCTTGTAACCTTAATCTCCCCTGATTCAACAGCCATATGAGGACTTTCAGGGGGTTGTGTTGCTGGGAAGCTGGGAAACCTGGGCAGATGGGACCGTCTTTGCTTCTAAATCTTGGTCACTACAAATCCTTCCGGCTGCTCCTCTAAAGAGAGAATCATTCATTTCACACATTGTCACCAAAAGGAGTGGTTCCCTATCAATTGTTTATGGCAACAAAGTGGTCAGCAGGGTGGGATCATTCCACAGATGTGAGACCTAATAAATCTGCCCCTAAACAGGGGTGGTTTCCAGGAGTGCATTCCTACACATTCCTTAGCAACTGAACCAAAAACAGTGGCTCAGGGATCCTGTTGTCTTGAAACCCAGGGAAAGGTCAGCCCCTCCCAGGGGACCAGCGGAAATGACTGTATTTTAGGCATAATATAGCCAGCCTAGATATTATGAGCATGTGGTTCAGCCACAAGCTCAGTTACAAAATTGTAGGATGTTTAAAGGGTAAGGCCCACCCAGAGTGCATCTCCTACAATTTTCTCAGAGACTCTGGGAATCACAGCCTTCAGGTAGGAATTCCTGACAGTTAATTCGCACTGTGGCTGGTGGGGTCTCTCTTCTCAACCCTGGCTTAAGGTTGAGAGCCACTGGGCCAACAGGCCTTATTTACCTGCGTCTACACCCAGACTGGTCCTGGAAAGTGGGGCACAAATTTCTGAACTGAATTTGGAACTTCCCCAAGGTTTTGGGGGCATGGGTGGGTGGGTAAGGAGAGGCTCCTTAAAACCTGTAAGCATCAATTTTAACACCACTGTTCTCTGCTGAGCATGTATGTCAGGAAGTTCTGGCATCCCCTGCAGGTCCTCTGGATTTTAATAGTCCAGTTTAGAGGAATGTTAATCTTTCTGGAACAAATTAAAAACTACATAAAATCGGTTCCTTTGTAAAAAAGCAACAATCCAAACACAAATTAATCTGCACTTCCTTATCATTAATCTGCACTTCCAACATGAAAATGGATGAAACTTACTTCCAAGTGAGCTGGCAATATATGGGATAATCGAGCAACGAAATAACCAAACATTGTGCTGAGTGCTGGGGGCTCAAGGAAGAAGAAAGCACAGTCCACGGAGCTTATAGTTTAGGTAAGAAGGTGGGGCATACATACATGTAATTTTAAATAAAAGAAAGATAATCTAATAAGGGATAACTCAAGACAACATGTGGCTAAATGCAATGTACGGGTAAATGACAACTATCTAGAGAAGTGCTGTCCAATAGAAATAGAATACCTGTCTCATATATAATTAAAAGTTTGTTAGTAGCCAATTTTTAAAAGTCAAAAGAAACAGGTAAAATTAATTTTAATAATTTATTTTAAGACAATATATCTGAAATATTATCATTTCAACATGTAATCAATTATTGAGATACTTTACACTTTTTTCCTACTAAATCTTTGGAATATGGTATGCATTTTATTTACACTTATAGAACATCTAAATTGGACTGGCCACTTTCAAATGCTCAATAGCCACTTGTGGCTAGTAGTCAACCATACCGAAAGGCACAGCTCTAAACAGTAAGTTCTGAGTTCTGACTTACTGCATCAAGGAAGGAGAGTTTGGGTAGAAAGCGTAAGACTTTCTTTAACTTGGAATGTTTTAGAAGTGCCTTGCTCCTATGTTCAGACCTATTATCTGAACATATCTGAACATAGGAGCAAGGCAGCCTGCTGGGCTGCATCTGGGACCAGGATACTGAAGTAATGCATACCTAAGTCCTTTATAAACGTCTAGGCGGCATGGCCACTTAAGCCTAACTCTGACTCAGCTTTCAATGCCTGTGGACAAGTCACTTCACCCTTCTGGTCTCTTCTATAAGATAAAAATGTTTGCCACTTCCTGTCTTTAGGACTTTGTGTGGCTTAGTTCAGAAACAATGATAAAAGGGCTAATTAAACTATACATATTTTGAGCCTTCTCTTATCTAGATATACTTTTTTTGGCATAAAAATCCATGGACCAATTTGGCAATGAAGTGGTTACATTTTCTCAAAACTTTTTTTTTTCTCATTTTCTTGGCTCAATTGCTACACTCTCTTGTAGCCAGCTTTCGATAATACAAACACACACACACACACACACACACACACACACACACACACACACTTTTTGTGGCTTGAGATTAAAGTCAATGAAAACATGCACATTCTAGTCTTCCTGAGACATTCCTGCCTTGCATTCTTTCTTTGGAGCAGTTGGGAAGTCACAGCTGGGGGGAAGAAGCTGTAAAACCTACTTGCACAGGCCAGTAAGGCCCTCGCTGACAGGAGGCCTACCAATGGGCGACTGCCAGGTCTTCTGTTCCATTGCAGCAAAGCCCACTATTTTTTCAGAGATTAAACCCCGTTGAGACCCTCGGGCTGTACCAACAATGCACAAAGACCTCCTTTTCTGTTCATTTTGTTTTCCCCCAAGGACTGCGTTAGAACCCCTACATAAAAACCTACTAGCTTAGTTGCTATGAACAGATTATCATTTGTGGTAGAAACACTTCCAAGTATCACATAACTGTATAGTTCTCAAAACTCTGTTATCCTTCATTTTTAACTGACTAAACACTGGAGAAATGCCACATATTTAACTGTTTGTGGTTACCCTAAGGGGCCCCCAACTCCACTGAAAAGTGGAGCAATATGCTATGGTCAGTCAGGAAACTCAATGTGTAAGACAAGTAAGACAGTTTAGAGTTCAGACTGCAGGTAAGTGGGGTGATCTGCTCCCTGGGACTCCAATGCTGATCACTGTGCTATTGGTGGAACTTTCCCCAGAATAAAAGACTTGTCTGAGATCTCAAAGTGCAAATCCAGTGACACTGAATGCCCTTTTCTTTTTCTTTGTTTTACCCATACTGGGACATCACAGTGCTCTCCTGAAACAGGAGAGGGAGCAAGAGCAGGAAGGATTCCAAGAAGTAATGGTCACAGCAAAAGGTGAAGTCAGAAGACAAAGGCGACTACTGGCTTTGGGCAAAGAATCATCAACAACAGAATCTAATGCTTTATTTTATATTCCTTGAGACATTAGCTTCCTCTGGGAATGGTGCCCAGTTATATCAGAATTGCTGATCATGGAAGGAAAGAACAAAAATATATACTATTCAGCTAGCCTCTGCTTAAATTACAGCTTCCCTAAAGCTTAGAGAATTTGAATCCAGGTGTCTGATTAAGCAAGCCCAGCATTACTACCATGTCCAAGGTTAAGCAAAGTGTTGATGAGCAAGTGCTGTCAACCATCTTCCCAGGTGCACAATACACTTGCAGAATCTGGCACAGAGATGATTATAATTAGGATACAAAGATTATAGGCAGGAAACTATGTACTGCCTCATATTATGTGTGAGACATTGGGCCTCATTAATCCATTTGGCCAGTGGATTGATCCAGCAAATATTTACTAAGTAAGCACCTACTATACACTAAGTTGGTTCTAGGTGTTGGGGATGCACTGGAGAATGAGACAGTCAAGGGCTCTGTCCTGAAGGAGGGAAGACTGAATAAATAAAGAAAAATAAGTTCATTTCAGATTGTGACAAATAAGTTTGGGGGAAAATAGAGTATGTATGACAGAAATCTGGGAGAGAGGGAACCACTTAGATTGAGCGGTCAGGGAATGTTTTCTTGAGCTGAGACCTGAAGGATGGGAGCAGTTCAGACAGAGAGAAAAGTGCAAAGGTTCTGAAGCAGGGTGGAATCTGTTGCATTCCTGGAACAGAAAACGGGCCTGTGTAGCTACAACACAGGGTCCAATAGGGAGAGCAGTAAGAGGTAAGCTGGGAAAGCAGGCAAGGCCTAGACTCACGTAGGGCCTTGTAGGACTGATGAGAAGGCTGTATTTTATTCTTAATGCAATGGGAGCCACTAGAGGGTTTTGTGCAGGGAATGATCAGATATGTGTTTTACAAAGATTACTCAAACTGCTTGTAGAGAAATAGATTACAGGGTAACAATAGGGAGAAAGGAGAGAGCAACTAGGTGTTACTGCAATAGTCCAGGCACAACACGATGGCAGCTTGGACTAGGATGGTGGTGGAGACAGACAGCAGTCAATGGAGAGGTGATACGCTCTGACAGTATAGCTTACAGGACTTGCTGATAGACTGGGTATGGATAGGGAACATGAAAAATCAAAAAGAAGTACTTCAAGGGTACTTCAAGTTGATATCCAAAAACCCAGCCAGTTCTAGGTTGGTACAGACATCGCCATGGTGTGCCTACCCTCAGACAGGCCCTGGGATCCAGATGAGTCCCATGCTTTCTTGGTGAAACTGAATTAATTTAGGATGTGAATTTGGCAAGTCCACTAAGACTCGGGTCAAATGTAAACAGACTCTTCTCCTAGAAGCCCGTCCAGACTGTTCCATGGAACACTAACCTTGAAATATTTATGATCTCTTTTGAAATCGTGTTCTGTGACAAAATGTTTGGGAAACACTGCTTACTATACTTTCTTCCTAGAGTCATAAATAATGCACATGAACTTTGGAAAACTGTGAAAAGTCCTGCAGCTAAAAAAACCATTTAACCTAGCACATTTCTTAATAATACTCAATGAACAATTTGAGGAGCATGGGTCTAGGCTCTTTATGTCTCCCTTCACAGTTCTGTCCCCTGGAATTCAAGCAATAATGACAAGAAGAGTAATAGCAACTACTATTTATTGAATGCTTACCTTGTGTTAGGCACTTTATATACATCATCTCCTTTGCTACACACTATATACAGATGCTATTTTAATTTATAGCTTTACATTATCATTTCTCTTGTGAGTTTTGCTTACAGACCATACACTCACTTAGCAAAAGCAGTCATATATCTTTTCTGATCGTAATGGCAGTGTTCATTCACACTATTTCCTCATGAAGCACTTAAGGTAAAGACCAGAAATTCTTCACTTTATCACCTCGTCTTCACTGGCTAAACCCACTATGATTAACAGTGTCTGCGTGACCCACATCACTCCCTGCTCTTCTACCATTCTTCCTCATCGCTATTTTCCTTCTTTCTATTTGCTCCACCCATTTTTGGGACAAGAGCCATTTTGGGACAGTTCATCACATCTTTTGAACACCCTTGGCTTAGATCCTTAACTTTTGTCTCTCCCTCAAAGAGAATGTCATGACTTTCTGAATGTGGCTACTGTCACATCTGAGCACACAGACCGGCAGTCTAGAGCTCAGAATAGTCCTCAGCTATCTGAGACTGAAACACACACACTCACTCACTCACTTCACCAGCCTAGGCAGAAAGAAGGCTTTTTCCTGGAGTTAAGCAACAAATCACTGAGGAATGAGGAGGTCTTTACATTCCAGGCCACTTTAACATGAGTAATTATAGTCACCAAATGACAACGACATTTATACTGGGCAGAATAATGATAACATTACATGGAAAAATAACCCAATCAGCCAACAGAAACATAGCCACTGGGGAGGAACCTGGTGTGTGCTCTAATCCACACAGCAACTCCATGGAGCAACTTGGGCAGGAAACAAAAAGCCATCTAGTTTATCAAATGTGTAAGAGAATTTCGAGGGAAAATACAATTACCTAAGCTGTAAAATGACCAACACGGTGGGCTTAATAATACTCAAGTTTGGTTGTTCTTACAGGATTTCATACTGCCACCATAGTTTCTTTATTTTTGTCTAAAAAAAGAGAGTGCCTCAAATAGGGCATGTTATAAACCAAAAAAATCCCAACCTTTATTGTTTCTTATCACCATCCAGGTTATATCATACATGTTCTTTTGTAGAAAATAAAGAAACACAAAGATTCTTTTCTAACTGTACCTCTAAATGAAACCTGTTAACTTTGTAACTGTCCCTTTAAACAATATGGTCCATGAGTATGTTGGGAAATTTTACTAAGAAATAAGTCACAGACTTCAGTGTCTGGCCTCTACTTAAAACACTTCTCAGTCCCATTCTCCCTTCTAATCCCATCCCCCAAGAAAGGAAACCCAAAGTGGACTCACACCTGAAGTGGGTGTTCCTACAAGGAACTGGGGTTTTCTTTGATCATTATCAAGTCCTTGGCGCCATGCAGAAAATTACTCTTCTGTTGAACATGACTCAGACACCAATTAATGCATAAAGTGAAAGGCTTTACTCTTAAAATAAATAGTTAAACCAGGAAATCTGCTTCTCTGCATGTGGCTGTCAGCAAGGCCAAGGCCACACAGGAAGAGAAATGGCAGGAAAGAAAATAGAAAATGCCAAGGAGGAAAGACTAGAAGAGAAGGACCAAAGGACAAATGGACACATTCCTGAAAGATCCATGAGACTCCAAGGGGAAGTCAGGTAAATTTCCTGCTTCTGATACAGGCCTCAGCCTGCTCCTATTAAACACAGCATCATATTTATGGCATATGATGCAGAGCCAAGATGGTGATGCCCTTGGAGAAGTGAAGCAAGGTGTTCCGAGCCTTTGTGAATGACTGGCACGCACACATCTGCCTCCATCCCAAGGCAGCTCCTGTGAGCTGGGCTGGGCCACTGGGAAGCCACACTGGGCCCTCCCGATAGGGACCCTGACAATACAGGGAACTCAGGTATGTCTGAGTCTGTGCTCAGGGTAGGCATCTGTATTTGTTTCAGTAGTTTTTAGCTTGTCTGATAGAAATTCCACATGTATCAATTTTACACTGAAGTTTAGATAAACTAGGTGTCCTTATAGAAGTGATCAGAAATATCTCTGGCCTGTCTGCAAGCTCCCCATCCATTTTCTTTCTGTCTGTCACAAATGTTATGCCACAAACTTGGCATAACTCCATAACTAAAAATATATGTAACTAGCCTAACCCTTACAGAAGCTAATAGGACATGTTGATCATGGGATTTGGGAAGGAAAATATCTCTCTTATTTTAGGAATGAGGTAGAGAATGAATGAATGAATGAATGGACATACATTTATTAAATTCATTAACAAACTTCACAACCATAAAAATAAACACCTATCCATGCACCTAAGCTCAGAAAGAAATCAGGGCTGTATAACAGAAGTCAAATGCCAAACTAAATCAAAAAACAATCAAATTAAGGGAAACTTAATAACATATTTGCTTCTTTTCATTAGTTTCCATAGGGATTTGTTTTTGCTAGAGGAGTCTCACTATTTGAGCTATAGGTAGATAGCCATGTTCTCCAAGTGGTGAAATTTATGTCAGTGTCTATGTGTGTGTATTATGTGTGTGTATATTTGTACACACACATATATATAGTCTACACTGGGGCACAGACAATTTTAATTCAATTCTACCCCATGTAAGCACCCTTATTAGGAAAGCCATATGCAACACTGAGTTGGTCCCCCATTCGGGACCAACAGTCAGCATAATTTAGCACACTGGGATTATTTGGGAACTGGAATACAGGCAAGGTACCAAGCATTTCAGGACTAAAGCATCTGCCTTGACTTTTGCTTCCTACTAAGTTCACCCTCACAAGTCACTTGATTTAACCACCAAGGTCAAAGTCAAAGACCAGTGCCCACAGGCGGCAATAGCAGCCCTGAGTTGATTCAGAGATCAAGGCCAGGGGAGCCAGGCAGGAACTTCATTAATACTTGTTCAGGAGATGCTGGATCCTGATCCTGGGCCAGGAGACATGGTGAGAAGGCAAGAAGGATTCCAGAAAACAAAATCAAAGTCCAGGCAACATTTTCAGACAACTGTTTTTGTAAACCATCTGCAATACTGCATCATTATTTACAAAAGCCAAAAGAAAGCTTTGTTTTTTGTTTTTTAAATAAGTTCAATAAATCTCAAATTGCATGCTTTGGATTTGATGTTGTCTTTTAAGATTCCTTGCTCAACCGCAAGGGGACCCAGCAACCTTCATTTCTTGCCCCATGTTGTTGGGCAGCTGGTTTCTGAAGTGGAAAATCAAGTGATTCCTTTTTGTACAGTAAACAGCATTTGGGATTCCTGGGCATGAAGACTGTTCAGGTGCCACATGCTGTACTGTTTATATTGCACTCAATACACACAGGAGGAAGTAAGGGACACAGAACACCTCCTGTGTTTATTCATTCTGTTTTCTCATTCCTGGGCCAGCCTCTCTTTCAAATTGTTCCTCCCTAGGCCATAAATTAAGACAAGAGCTAATCACATATCCTAATTCCATTAATTTGAATATTTCAATAATCCAATCTAAAATGTCTGCCTCCTTCTATATGGATAGGATTTCAGGGCCGTGTTCTAGAGCTCACCTAACCTAACCCCCATATTTTGCAGGTGAGGGTGCAGGTGACTTGCCCAAGTCCACATGGTACAAGGCTCGTTACCTGGGGTGCTACTGTCTGTCCTGGGTTATTCGCCCCAGCCCACCACTGGCCAATAAATGGAGGCTTGTTTGAAGCCAGCTTACACCAGGGATGGCTACAAACTCAGCCACAGCATCAGCCAGCACTGCTGCCATCTTCTCCGCTCAGAACCTCTCCAGGCGGCTGAATCCTGACAGTCTCATAAATCCACTCACCTGCTTCCTACGTGTGCGGCTCACACCAGTCAACCGAGACAGTTTAAAGCTAACTAAGAAAACTGGGGAAACGAGTGAAGACAGGCAACCAAAGTCAGAGCTGCAGAACTGTGCAGATTGTGCTGAAAAGGCATGGAGCCAAGCAGACAGTGTCTAGACTTTAACTGGCCTCTCCCAGTGGAGGGGCGTGTGGGGAGGAGGGGGGAGCAAGGCCGGAAAGCCTGCTTGGTTTTGTTCAGCTAATGCAAACACATGACACAACCTCTGACAGGCTCCAGGCTGGAGGTTCACTCTGTCTAAGACATTTCTTCCCAGGGGTTGGAATTCAGCTGTAGGCTGAGGAAGTTCTGCTAATCCAGCAATCAGAGGGAAGCTGGGAATGCTTTTCTTAATTCCTGGGGCATCACAGTTCCCAAACTAGATTGAGTTGGGCAACAGCCAAAAGTAGCATACTGTGGGTACAAAGGAACAGCTTTTTAAAATTTCCATTTGTATCATCTTTGCTTATCCATGAGGAAAATCCATAAAAACACAGAGCTGGCTTTTGATGAAGGCCTGATAATGAAAATTTTCTAAGACTCTGAATGAAATCAATTTATAAAATGTACAGATGTAGAAATGACCATCATAGTCCAATAAGTATCATATGACTCAGAGATAATGGGGGGGTCGGAGAGCTTTGCACATCAGTTAGTGAACAATCTGTACAACCATACCCATCAACCTAGCTGGAGTTTTAGAGTTGTCTTGAAATTTGGCCTTATTTAATGTAGAACAGTTGTGAATACATCTGAAAGGCAGAGAAATCACCTTAAAACATCTGAGTCACTAACCATTATGCTGCAAATGACCAGTGTAACAATTACATGCCTACGAGAGTCAGAGAAGCAGCTGGACCTGAATCCAAGTGGAGACCATGCCCATCCATGTCTATGTGGCCAGAATGACCAGGCCTGAAGCGTCAATCTAGGCACTTAAGCCGTTTAACAACTGATGTAACTGGGAGAATTCAATGACCAAGCAAGTACAGTGCTGAGTGCATGTTACCAGGCAAAAGTGTCCTTGGTTTGGTTTCAAAGTTGCTTTCAGAAATAGGACACAGTCAGCCTAGAAAACTGAGCATTTACCTTGGGATTGATTTTAAGCCCTGAGTTTGCATCCTGGCTTTACTACATACCAGGTGACTGATTTTGGGGTAACTAATTGAATTCTCTGAGTCACAGTCTCTTCATTGATAAAATGAGATTATAATAACTACTTAGGTGGTGAGAATTGAATAAGACAAGGCTCTTTCTTTCTCTTCCTGCCTTTGTCTGGCTAACTACTAGTCATTTTTCAGAGTGTAGCTGGTGGGTCACTTCCTCTTGAAGGACCTCCAGTGCTGGGTCAGATTCTTAGCCCTGCCCTAGCACTTCCCACATTGGATCACTCTGAGCCTGTGTTCCTGTCTGCCTCCTCCAGTGGACTGCAAGCTCTTTGGGGACAGGGTCTGTGCCTTATTCACCAGCACTAAACCAGTGCCTGACAGAGGACATCTGTGATATCTTTTACTTTCCTCTTTGAGTTGACTTTGAGAAATTCTACTTTGTTCCAGATGATGCAAAATAGTGTATCAAGACCTCATGTAGTTTTATCTCTGCATAAAATGTGAGCATGATGATTTGTGGATGTTTTGGCAGCTCCTAATGTAGCCCAGTCACTTCAAGATGACCTCTCTGTAATGATGGGAGGAGGAAGATGAGAAAGAAAAGGCTAGAAAAGAAGGCAGAGGAGAAAGATGAAGAGAAGAGCAAAGAGCAACACAGGGAGCAAGAAAGAAAGCCGGCTCCGAGCCCTGGGAAGGGGTAGGCAAGTGAGGCTGTGTTGGGACTGGCTGTAGATAGAGCAGTGCCTTCCTAGCAGGACTCAAGGTTTGTGTGCAAAGCACCAGGAGTTACAGCCTTGGCTCCCAAAGGGACAAATCCCAGCCTGCCCCAGGAATACTTCCTGCCCTGTCTTTGAGAGTAGTTGGTATATATTTTTGAAACAATGAAACCAAAGGGTCCTATTCTGTGCATGGTTACATTTTCCAAACCCAAAGTTTAGAATTTATTGCCCAGCAACAGGCTGTGCTCTGGAGACTATAGCAAGAATATATAAAAGTGACCATCCAAGATATGTTGGCCACCTCCACACAGGACACAGGAGAGAGAAAAACAATGTGGGAAAATTCCGGGGGAATTATATTACCTCTTCTTTTGCCTTTTTCTATTGTTCTCTTGCCAGTTCTTTCCCTTCATTCACTCTGCCTTTCAGGACAATCCATGCCAGCTTGCCCATCCCACTGCCTATGCACAGGGGTGCTCCATGAGTACTTAATTCTTTTCCTGGAGGAATGATAAGAGTTGTGGCTTTGCAGGGAAACACTATACAGAAGTTTAAGGTCAAGATTAGCTCAGTAGAAGCAAGAGTTTTGATATAAATTCTGGGTGTTAAAGCAGCCAATGAAATAAATATCCTCAATTCTCTTTTTAAAAGAGAAAGGAATAGAAGCAAGGAGAGTTCTGCATGCCATGAGCACACATGTACATGTGTACACACACACACGCATCCCATAGCTTTGGAATTCCTCCCACAGAGATGCCACAAGAATGAAAATAGCTAACAACACACTATGTGCAAAAACACTCTTCTAACTGCTTTATTATGTAGGAGCTTATTTGAGTCTCATAACTAACCTATGGGGTAGATACTCTGGATTAAGCCAATTTTATAGATGGGGAAACAGGCCAAGAGGGGTTTTAAGTAATTTCCCCAAGATTATATAGCCAGTAAGGACAGTGCTAGTATTTAAACGCAATCAGTCTAGCTTCAAGGCCCAAGTGCTGGACCATTCTGCTATACTTCCTCTCAAGGATCAATCAGTAAATGGAGCAACAAGCTGAGCCAGTACACAGGCTGTACAAATATAGAAATGCCTAGTGGATGTTTATGTGTAAATTGAGAATTCCCTTGTTGACATCATCATTACAAAGTCAAAAACATTCTTTATTGGTGCCTAGTAGGGTCGGGTAGGAGGCACTTCAACTCTTGCAGGTATTTGTTTTTGGTGTTGACTATATACCATGAGTAGAGAGAGGAAACTTTTTCCATTACCTAATTGAATAGATGAGCAAAGAGATAGGCATTATCCCCATTTTACAGATGAGAAAAGTCAGTTAAAGGTTAAGAAGCTTGACCAAAGTCTCACAACTAGACAAGGCCAGAAATCAAACTGGGTCCACTACCCCAAAGCCCTCACTCTTAACTGAAGCTGCAAGTCGGAGATATGAGGTGACTTTTAAAAGGCGACATCTGCTAGGAAGGGGCAGAGCAGGACTTCTGTGTCAAGGATGCTTTGATTATTCCATGTGTTGCTCTTAATAACAGGCTCCATGTAAAAGATAGACTTGGAGACACCTGGGTATGAGAACAGGAGAAGACAATGAAGGAAGGAACTTCATGGAAGGCTGGAGTAACATGAAAATGGGAAGTAAGAGAAAAACACCAGAGCCTGAGGAATAGACACAATTTCAGATAAAGTTCCACAGAAAAAACTGCCATCTACTGAACATACTGATCAGGTGGACAAGGTGGACTCAAGGTCAAAAATGGTCCCAGCTGCCCAAGTGGAGCCTCTCAAATTCTGAAGAGGCAGGGCCATCCATCCCATGGCCACATTTCAGGATTTTCTGAACCAGTGGCAAGAGATGAAGAAAGGGAATTTCTGCTAACACCATAGATTTGACCCCTAATGGCCAGATTTGAACTGTACAGTAGCAACAGTGGTAGCAGTTCCTCCAGAAGAGGGACCTGTAAAGGTGTTGCCTTTTAGTCTCACACTGTTCCTAATAGTAGCACATGTGCAAAGTGACGAGCATAATGCCTGACATTTCTACAAGAGATCAATACATTACACTTATTAATTATCATTGAAAAATAGGAGGAAAGACTGGAGGAAGAAATTTTGCCCCAGACACAGGATTTTAAATCTTGAAAACAATAAAAAGTAGAGAAAGACAGAGAGATACTTTCCCTATGCCAATTCAAGCCAACATCCCATGACACACGCACACACACACATATAAATCTGGGTCTGCAACATGTCATGACTTTTGCCAAGAATCACACGATCTATTTGGCAACAGCTTGGTTGGTCACAAATAGTGTCCAGGATTATTCAGGGGACATATTAGGAGTCACAAATTCAGACTTAATCCTGGGAATAGTTTTATTGGCTTCCAAAAGAGCATATAAAGTCTGTGAAGGGATTAAATGGAAATTCTCCAACCCCAGCAGAAAATGCAGATTTATAGGATACATTTTGTACTCCAACTACCCAAAGAGCATCCTATTAGCAAGTTATTGCCAGACTGCCGCTAACGCAGACGCTGTTATCTATGACAGCAGCAGGTCTTAGAGCCTTAGCAAGAGCAACTGCTTACTTCATCAGAACAGCCAAGAAAATTCTTGTTATATTTTGTTGATGGCCAACATTAGAGGGTTTGGCTTACTTTAAGGTATTCAGATTCATCCAAAGAACGCAGAAGCGTGGGCCAGAAATTGGTAAGTGCTGTTTTCCTGACATTTTCATCCATTTGCTATCCCAGATGTATGACCTATTACCCCATGTTGGTTTTGTCAGTTCCACACAGTCCCAAACTCCTTCTAATTACCTTAATTTTGGCTAAAGATGTTTGTCAATGTTTATCAAATTGGACTGATTTTCTTCCAGCAGGAATAGCAAAGAACTTTCATCTCACAATCAGACTTTGAATGATTGCTAATGGCTACCTGGAATATTCTGAGTAGGATTTTTTCAAACCTCCTCCAGGCTCAGTAAAAGAATTCTAGGACTGATTAGCAATGTTTGTCCTGGGTAAGGGAAAGGATAGAGGTGACCTGCGTGCCATGTTTGTGCCATCCCTGCAGGCCGTGATTCTCATGTAGGGAGACACTTATTTTTATTGCCTACAGTGTCTAGTAGGCACATCACATATATCCGTTGTTCGACTGATAATTTCTCTGAAAGAGGGGATGAAGCAATGGTGGCTAGCTATAGAACCTCAAAAAGAGAGGGTTAATTTACCTTTTGATAATTATTAAAGGTTTCTTATTGTGAAAATATGGATTAAAACTTGCCAAATGTTACTAGGGCCAGACACCAAGAGAGTGGACTGATTAAAAGATAATCTCTGGGCAAGGAGTCTTGAAACTACCCTAGATCATCCTCACTTTTCTCACTGCAACTCTTTCCACACACTGAGTTCACAGCATTGTTTCTGCACCAACTCCTAACTCCCTCAGCCTTGACAGGGTGGTGCTTACGTGGGTGCATCCAGATATAAAAGTTCATCAAGCTATACATGAAAGACTTGTGCATTTTACTAACGTAAAAGAATTTTACAAATCAAGGGAGGCCCTACGTTAATGTACAAAAACAACAATAAGTGTAAAGATACTAGTTTACTGTGTAGTTACAATCATATACACTGTAGCTGCCACAATTTAAAGCACCAGGCTCCCTGCTAGATTGTAAGCAACCTGAGGGCAGAGACCACTTCCTGTGCTTCCTTCGTGACTCAGTTCTGCATGCAGGGCATGCTCTGCCTGCAACAGGAAAGGCCGTGCCATCAAAGGCTCACTCTTGGAGAAAGTACCCCTCACCAAAGTCACAGGAGTCAGAATAGGGCACGTTGGAGAAAAGTACGCATTTGACCTCCAAGGATGTTAGTCATCTGGTCCACAAATGAACCTATATAAGTGTAAACTTTTTTTCCAGTTGTATAATATCTGGTATCATTAAGCTAAGACAATTTATGTCTACTAGCAACATTCTGCCAATGTCCAGTTATTTGAAGAGGACCGGGACAAAGAAACTGTGACATTTTCAATTCTCATGTGTGATCACTGGTATTTACAGCTCATTCTTACTTTTTTTCTGTGGGAAGCATATGTCTTTCTGCCTCACTGACTTTGAAGACTTTCTTCTCTGGGCCATTTTCTCTAGGGTCATTATATCCACCTCTGCCCACCACCCCTGAGCTTCTCCATCTCATGGCTCCTCCCCAGCTTGCTCCTGTGAGCCTGGGAACACACTCCTGCTTTCTGTCACCGACTTCTACAGGAACTGTAACACGCCCACCTTCTAAAGATGTTTTCAGTGGCCTGGGCCTTGGTTCGCTGGGTGCCTGCCCATCTGTTGTGGCTACTCAGCAGAGTCCCTGCTGTTTTAACATCCCAATTTCCAACAATAGTCTTTAGAATCAGCAAGTAGTTTATTTGCCAAAGGATAAACAAACAGATCATTTCAGTGGTTAATATACAAGCTGTAGCTCTAAGAAGCAGCTGCAGATGTGGGTTAGACTGCAGGCCTACTTGAATCTACCATTAGAACAATTCTAAAGAATGTAGTGGGGCTCCCAAATCAGCCCGGAAAACTCCGAGTGGTTAACTATAGGGTGACAATTGGGTGTGAATAAGGTTAAGAAAGTGGCTTCAGAAGGACAAAGCCCTAGTAAAGAGCATTGCATGCCTAGAGCTAAGTGAAGTATATCTATCTGTAGAACTGTTATTGTTCCCCTTACTATTCTCTTAGGTGATGCCCTCCCAGTCAAGTATGGATCACTTACTGGAGTATGTGTTCTGAACCATAAATCAGTCATCTGTACATGTGATTTATCATAATGAATTTCTGGACCTGGAATGCTGGGACTCAGAGTTCCAGCAGTGACAAGCACCAAGGGGGAGGTGAGTGAGCTTGGGTACTTGCCAAGGCTGCCTTCCTGAAACAGGCGGTTGAGCCACAGGGCCCCCTCCAGCCTGCCATGCTAACGTGACATAGATCTACCAACTGAGATTCCAGGGGCACACATACTAAGGCCTGGGTTCTCAGACTTTCCCCAGCCTCCATACCATGCCTCCACCTTCAACACGTCTCAATGAAGTACGGTAATTCCCAGTGGGAGAGGGATGGCAGAGAGAGAATGTGCCGGCCCACACAGCCCCTCCCAAGAGGGTCTAGAAAAGGGGTAGCTGTGTAATTGTTAGTCGCAGCACTCCCTCCGCTGCCACCCCCATGCCTAGTCCCATCCAGATGTTTATATCCGCACATCTGGAGACATGTGCCACGCCCCAAACCCTCTTTCAAGCCGACTCTAAGGAGTGCAGCGGTGTGTGCTCAGGTAGATGCGGCAGAATTTTGAGGGAGGCTGGCTGAAGGAATACGCTGGTGACAGAGTAGCAGGAGAATGAGTAAGAAAGAAAGAGAGGAAGCAACCTCGAGGTGCCAAGTAAGTAGGAGACCATGGAAAACATTCAGAACAATATAACACATTCCTTAGTAAGCTTCGTTAATAGTTCCGTAAACCTAACCTGAAGGGATTTACACAGACTGGCATTAATGATGATGACAACCACCTTTTCTGAAACACCTCTGATTCTGGAGGTTTACTACAGAGGCTTTGGCTTCTTCAAATATCAACATGATTTGTAAGGCAATTACATTACTAAAAACATATGCTGGATTAAGTATTTATGCTCACATTAAAGCAAAAAACACCAAGAAATCTCACTTTATTTCCTAAATTTCATTTTTAAAAAGTGCAACAATATTTGTGCAATTTTAGCTGATCTAAAGTTTACTAAAATAGATTTATGTCAATAAAGACTGTAAATATCATTATTTGACTGTGTTTGCCGAATGTCCTTACAGTTAACAAGGAAAAACGTTTCCATAGCAAGCACCATTAACTACAAGATAAAATGCTTAAAATAATATCCAAATATGGAAAGGTTATTTTTTATTAATAATTAAAAGTCTATTATTATTAACACATAGATTTTAAAACTTGCCAAATGTTACTTGGGCTAGACAGCAAGAGGAGGAATAGCAAAGAACTTTCATCTCACAATCAGACTTTGAATGATTGCTAATGGCTACCTGGAATATTCTGAGTAGGATTTTCAAACCTCCTCCAGGCTCAGTAAAAGAATTCTAGGACTGATTAGCAATGTTTGTCCTGGGTAAGGGAAAGGATAGAGGTGACCTGCGTGCCATGTTTGTGCCATCCCTGCAGGCCGTGATTCTCATGTAGGGAGACACTTATTTTTATTGCCTACAGTGTCTAGTAGGCACATCACATATATCCGTTGTTCGACT
>NW_012133858.1:2116169-2124519 GCF_000956105.1 Propithecus coquereli
TTAATAATTAAAAGTCTATTATTATTAACACATAGATTTTAAAACTTGCCAAATGTTACTTGGGCTAGACAGCAAGAGGTTGGATTAATTAAAAGGGAATAATCCTTAATAACCTGGAGTCATGAAATGTGACCTAGCTCATACCTACCCCTCAAGCTTTTCACTATAACTGTTTCCACACACAGTGAGTTTGCGACCTCCTTTCTCCATCAACTCTCTGTTCTCATACCTCAGCACTCCTCCATCTTGCCTCTTTCCTTGGAGATTTTGCCTGGGAATTCTGTGAGGGAGATTTTGCCTGGGAATTTTGTGAGAATACTGTATGCTCTTCTACCTCCAGCAGGAAATTGCTGCTGAGGGAACTTCTTACCAGGCCTAGGCTTTTCCCTGCAATGTGGAGGGTGGGGAGGGGAGTGTGGAGCTCCCGGATCTTGGGCCACACACCCTGGTGAGTGAACCAACAGCCTCCTCACACCTCATATTTGCGTTCCAATTCACAGAGTGATTTCACACCCTGGCTGGCAATTCCTAAGCCTGCTGGAAAACCAAACCCGGGATTCACCTCATCCACCACTGGACTGTGGCTGCCTTTTGAGGGCCACAGCAGGGGATGGAGGAATGTTCCTTAAGTAGGACTAAATCAGCCAGTCAAAGGGGATACTCCCTCAAATTCGAGCCCTGGAAAACAAAATGGATGAGAAGCAGATCTGGAGTTCTAGATGGGCTCCAAAGGTAGAAGGAGCTGGCTTCAGATCCTTTTGCAGAACTAACTAGTTGTATGATCTTGGGCAAGTTACCTAATCTCCTTAAACCTGTTTTCTCCTCTGTAAAATGGGATAACAAGACCAACATTACAGGGCTTAGGGAGCTTTAAAAGAAATGGTGCAGATAATGCACATAGCCCAATGTCTGATATACAAAAAGTACTTGGTAAATGCTAAATTTTTGTGCTTGGAAGTGGTATGAGCTGGTGATCAAGAGCCTTGAGTCTGGTGCCAGACTGCTTGGGTTCAAATGCCACCCCTAGTATTTAGTAGCTGAAGACATTATATGTCTAAGTTATGTAACCTTCCCTGACTCAGTTTATCTATCACTAAAATGGAATTTTATTACAACACATAGTAGATATCTAGTAAATATTAGCTATTTTTATTTCATCAGGAGTAAAAACAGTTGAGTTTCCACCTCAGGCAACAATGTAGTAGTGAATTAAATGATAGTTCAGTATAATGTGTACATTTAAAAAATCGTGAAGACTTTGTATGCGTTTATTATTTTTGAGGGCAGAGTCAAGCTGCGATGCTAAGGGTGTGGTTACACTGCAATGTGTAGAAAAAAATTCTAAGAGGCAGTATAAACCACCCACCAGGGAGCTATTTCTTTTGTAATGTGCATTCCATTTCTTCTCCCTCATGCTTTTTAATTCCTTCCACATTTCCTGCCATAATTATCAAATGTTTAGTTTCTGACCTCACTTTTCTGGAGACTAGAGCCCAGGGAATTTAGAATTGTTTATTTTCTGTCCATAAACCTTTGAGTTAATGGAGGGGCTTGTGAGTGAAGGGTTTGTTGGTTTGTTTGTAGTGTCTCAGGAAGGTCACTGGAGTTGAAAAAAACATTTTAAAAAAAGCGCTGAAATGCTTTAGCTGGAAACGCAGAGCCCCAAAGAGCAGAGCAACGGATCTCTCACACTTGCGCAATGTCAGTTTAAAGGAAAGTTTGGAAAAAGGCCGTTATATGTATGGCCCAGATAATAACACAAAACCCGAGGGTACTTTACAAAGAAGAAAATAAACTTCAGGAAATCATGATCTCACTTTATAAAAGAGAAAGGAAAATTTATTTTGCCCCCAAAGAAGAATCTCGAGTTTCTCCCCCGTCCCCAGCGAGGAGACAGACTTGAAGGGAAAAGTCCCTAACTTCTCAATCTCCTCTGAAGTGAAGGAAAGAACTCAAGGCGCCTTTTTGAACTCGCTGCTGCTCTTGTCGCCGCCTCGTCCCAATCGGCCCTGCCCGTCCTCTCTCCCCCTCCCCATTCTCCCTCCATGTTAGTCCCGGTGGGGCCGCCGCTTACGGCCCAAACTACTTACCCCGCTTTTGAGATTTAAGTTTCCTAAGTATCATTTCTGCCTGGAGCGCTCCCCCAGCTCCCGCCCGCCCCGCCCAAGCACGGAAAGTCCCGGTGCCAGCCCGGGAGAGCATCACCAGGGCGCACGCCCGGCCCGCCCGGCGCGCAGACCCGACGGCCCCGGGGCCCGAGTTCGGACCTCCTCAGCCCCTCACCTACCGCGGCGTGGACCCAGGCGACGGCCACCAGCGCGAGCGCGAGCCAGCGTTTCCACATCTGCGGAGGAGAGAAGGGACCGAGACTGAAGGCGCCGGGCCCCGCACCGACCCGGGAAACTTCTTCGGGTCCCGCAGGCTCGGCTCCCCCCACCCTGCCCTGCCAGAGCACCCCCGGCCGCCCGGAGGGGTCCGGCCTCCGCGCCGCGCGTCTGCGCTCACCGTGGTCCGGTCCGGGTCTCCGGAGGGCGCGGAGCAGGGCGGCCGCAGAGAGCTCTAGGCGAAGGTGGGAGCTTCGCCGATCGCCAGCCTCGGAGGAAACCCGACCTGGGCTCGCCGCCCCTTAAGACCCCTCCTTCCCCGATCGCCTGCCCCCCAGCTCCTCCCCATTCTCCTCCCCCTTCTGCAGCAGCGGCCCCCGCGGCCCCGCTCCCCCCTCCTCCCGCTCCCTGCTCCGGGGAGCCCGCGTGCGTCCTGGCGCCGCCGCACCCCTCTCTCGGCACGGGCCCTGGCCGAGCGCCCCTTCGGCCCCCTGGACGTGGAGCCGGAGGCAGAGAGGGGTGTCCCCCGGGGCGCTGCAACAAAGGCGGAGGGAGGACGGGGGAGCCAAAACCCCACCCCCGGGAGGGGAGGTTGGCTTGCGGCAGCCCGGGCCGGCCGCGGGCGCGGGCTGCGGCGGTGGCCAGGTGGGCGGTGCCGCGGGGGGCCCGGGCAGGGACTGGGACGGGAACCCGGAGGAGAAGGCGCCCGGCGGCCTGGATAGTGGGAGCCGCCCCCCACAGCTGAAAGAGAGAGGGCCGGGAAGGCAGAGGGGCCCCGGCAGCCCGGGGTCGAGGGTGTCACTGTGGCCGGAGCACGGCGAAGTGGGTGCAGGGGCCGGAAAACCGGCCGGCGAGGGGGAAGGCTGCTTTGGGTTCAACTAAATTTCCGGGGGAGAGGTGGCGGCCGCCCAGCTCTGCTGAGAAGACCCTGAGTCCACCGTTTGCCTGCAGCCTCGACCTGTGCTTCCCTCGGGTCTAGCAGCGGTGCCCCCCTCCTCTCCTCCGCCCACTCCTCACCGGGGTCCCTGGCCCCACCCCGTCATCCCAGGTAGCCTCCATGTTCATACTTCCCAATGCCAACTTCCCAGCGGCCTTCAAATGTGTGCTACCTCTTTGATGGTGTTGACTCTAAAACACTCCGAATTAAGGCTTCTTTCTTGCCTTGAGTCCCATGTCACTGGTGGCGAGAACGAATCCACTTGGCACCTCAGATTTAGCATGCCCAAGACTGAGCCCCACTTCCCCGAGCTCCCCGGCCTGCTCACCTACCTCTTTCAGAGAGATTGCCTTCAAAACCTGTTTCCTTTTCCCAGAGCCGGGTTGTCCCCATAGCCTGGCGGTTTTCGCTTTCCTGTCTCATATTCATCCCTCACCTCCATTCACTTTCACGTCCCCTTTCCTAGGTCAGACCTCACTGTGAAATCTGGAAACCACCTCTATTTGCCCTCTGGCTTCAGGCTCTCCCCTCTAGTCTTCGGTGCAGCCCATCGCCATATTCTTTCACTGCTTGATTTAAAGGTTGTCTTCCTCATGTCCCTGTTCTACTCAGACAATTTCAGCTCCCTCCTTCCCACATCAAATCCAAACTCTCTGCCTTTCTTGTAAGGCTTCCATTACTGGGTCCACTTTGTCTTTCTAACTTCTCTTCAACTAATTGACATACGCTCCCTGCTCAAGCAGGCCAGTCTTCTCGTTGTTCTCTGAACTTGTCATATTCACTCTTCTGCCAAGGTCTGTCGAGTGCCTACTGTAGCGGTTTTAAGGGGCTTCAAAATAATACCCATGTTCCCCATGCAAATTCAGAATCCATTGAGACAGCAGTAGGAGTCAGACCAATGGACAGCAAAATGTCACCTTCCCCACCCTCACCTTAAAGCTGGAATGGCAGCCATGGCTTTAGATCTGCAGGGACCGTGGGCCCAGAATTGGAGAGACCCACTCAGTCACAAACAGAATTGGGAAACTTGCTTGTGTAAATCTGACTGCTTGGAAAAGCAGGAAACACATGCTTCCTGGGGCATGCCTGCTCTCCAAACTCAAGGAGGGAGAGTGGCACGTGCCTAGTTCTTCTTTCAAACATACCAGTCAGGCAATTTACTCCTTATGGTAATGTGAGAATGTTCCTGCACCAGATACTCTGTCCCAGTCACTGTGCTAGGATTGAAGGGAGATGTGATGTACAAAGTTTTGCGTCTGCCCTCTAATAACTCGTACTACTTTGCATCCTGCATATGCACTGCACCCCCTCAGAATCTGGCGTGATCTTCTTCCCTCTCTTCCTCCTTCTGTCTATTGAAATTCTGTGGTTCATTTTGTTTTCAGGACTCAATTCAGGTCTCATTGCTTTTCTAGCACCTTTTCTGACAACAACTTGGCATGGTGGAAGACACATCAGGTTTGAGGTCAAACCAACCTGGTTTTCAATCCTGTCACAGCCATTTACTAGCTTCGTGACCTTCATCAAATAACTTAAGCTCTCTGACCCTAGGTTTCTGCATCTGACAAATGGCAGTGATAATGCCTTGCAGGGGGTTGTGAAATTTAAACAGATACAGTATAAAAAATGCCTGGCAGGTAGTTTTATAAATGGTAGCTGTTATTATTTCATTGATCTACTTTGCATCTAAATTGCAGTTGTCCCCATATACCAGATACAATGAGAGCCATTCAACATCTCTTATTTAATTATCACAACAAACTGAAAGGTATTTTTTTATTGCTTCCATTTTCCAAATGAGAAAACTGAAGCTCAGAAAAATTTAGCTACTTTCCCAAGGTTATACAGTTGGTTACATAGTCTTACCACTTGCATTATATTGCAGATTGTTCCACAGCATTTAACATTTGTTCACATATTCTTGATTCTCCAGCTAGACTTTAAGTTGCTTAGGGCATAAACACTGTTTTTCATCTCTTTATCCTCTATATTTGGAGCACAATTAATGGATTTTATTATATCATAATGAAAGATTCCTGTTCAATTAAGGGCACCATAGACAAAACAATAGAAGGAGATATAAATATCTAAAACTAACGCGTAACCCATAACTGCTACACATACACCCCCTGCAAATCAATAAGAAGAAGACAGGAAACCCAATTAAAAAACAGGTAAAAGATATGAACAAGCAATTTTCAAAAGGGAAACTCCAGATGGACAATAAGTATAGAAAAGATACTCAAAGTCACTGGTATTATTTAAACTGCACAAGAATCCTTTGAAATCAGTATTATTTTATTACCTCTAATTTATAGACAAGGAAACAGACACAGAGAGTTTAGGAATTTGTCCAAGATTATACAATAAATGATAAATATCACTTTACACTCATCATAGTGGCAAAAATTAGACAGTTGGACAATGTCAAATGTTAGTATGTGAGTAGTGTGTCTTTCTAGTGTTCTTTAGCAACATGTGTTTATGAGATAGCCTGCCTTGGTTCAAAACTGGCTTGGTAATAAATCTTGCCTTTATTACTTACTATGTAATTTTGGGCAAGTTACTTAACCTCTCTGCATCTCAGTTTCCTTATCTGTAAAGTGTGGATAATGCTAGTAATAGTACTGACTTCCTAGGGTTATTGTGCAGATTAAATGTTTAATATGTAATGTATTAACACTTAGAACACTGCCTGGTACATAGTAAACCTATAATTAAGGTGTATGACTATGGAACTAATTCAGTAGAGGGATCTCGCAGGTATTGATCATAATTCTGTGCTACAGAGTGAGTATGATTAATACTACAATAAACAAAAAAAAATAAAGGAAACAAACAAATAAAAATAGCAACAAAACAAACTGCATGAAGGAGTTGACAGTTATACCAGGGAGGGATTTTTTAGTTGTGGTGACAGAGAAGCCAACTTAAATAAGTGGCTTATGCAAGTAAATGGAATATATTGACCCATATAGCTGAGAAGTCTGTGAATAAGACTGGATTTAGGTAAACCTTCATCAGGGAGGTCAAACGAGGTCACCAACAATCCCACTTCTTGCCATCTTTTGCTTCTACTTTCCGCTGTCTCATTCCCTAGGTCCCGCAGGTGGCTCTTGGGGGCTCTGGTCTGTGCTCTCAGGGTGGTTGGTACACTGGCTCCAGAGCTGGCCTCATCACACCCTTGGATTACACCATCTGGGCAAGGAAAATAGCCTTTTTCAGATCTGCTACAAAAGTCCTAGGATATAGTTTTTTAAGAGCTCAAATTGAGTTTCTTGACATTTCCAAGCCGATATCATTATGTCAGGGGGATAGGCTGGGCTGATTGGCCAATGAGGACCCATGCTTGGAATCACCCAAAAGAAAATCAGGCTAATGTTGGCAGGAGAAGCAGGGAATGGATTCTGGAAGTCACCAGTGCCCACTATGGTAGTGAATCAGCCAACTTACACTGAAATCAGTGCTCTCCAAAGTGGGGTGCGGAGTCCCCAGAAGACATGTGAAGGAATATTAGAGCTTTATTTTTGCTTATTTTCCATCTAAAAATAGAAACGGACTTTGCAAATATTTAGATTAACTCCGGCACTCATATTTGGTTCACATGTCAGACAGTCATGAGTTAAACCCCATTTGCCAAGAACTGAGAGGAGAGAGGGGGTGTTCTCCCACAGAAAGGGACTGACAACAGATAGTCCCCTTTAACTATTGGGATGTACTGCAGTGTGCCTGCTCAAGTGGATTTACATATTATATTATTTAGTTTTAACTAAACTAGGTTAAAAACATTTCAGCTACAGAACCATGAATTGAAGATTAAGCTTTTTCTTATTAATAAGAAAAGGGCAGAGCTGACATGTTTCTTACTTTTGAAAAGAGCTTGCTGTCTGCCACATTAACAAGGCAAAAACAATGACTCAATCAGATCCGAGGACAAGTCAATCAAAAAATTTGACAGTACCAATAAGGCTATTTGAAATACAGACTCACATTCATTACTATTAATGATATCCTGATCCTAAGTATGCCTTGAGATATTGGTTAAAGTACTTAGGATTTGCAAAATCTTTAGAAACCAGATATCTGGACATAAAGACAAACCCTACCGTTTTTCTTTTTTTGGTGATCTTTAAAGACATGCAATACTCAATTTAGTACTTTAGAAAATTTCACTCAATTTCATATTAAATGTTTAGAGACTTGACTTCCTTCCAGGTTTCTTACTTAATGGCAAAAGACATACCTTTGGGAAAAACAATTGTCTTCCTGCTTAATCAGGAATAGTAGAAATAGTTCATGGAAAACAATATGATGACAAGCTAAAATGCATTCCTTGGTCAGCACAACGAATGCTGAGATTGACCAACTACATCCTGAAAATTGATTAACCAAATTAATTCTGAAGATTAGCAAGAAAAACAAGTATTAGAGCAATTATACAATGTGGGAGATTTGCTATATAGTGAATAAAAGTATAGATGTCTCAAATGTTTCTCAGGTTATTACATTGGCTAGATTCTGTTTCAATATGAAACATACAAAGAACTGCTTTTTTGTGTGAGCAACTAAGGAAAGCTATACCAGAAAAGATAACATTCTTAATAATAAATAACTCCTTTAATGAAAATGATATCTTTTTGAAGAACAGTGCAAGTAAAGCCACAGAGAAATGGCAGTTTTGAATGGAGAGGAGGGATGGGGGTACAATTCCACAGCTATGCTCCCACGTGAGATCCTTCACTGCACCATTCGTGGATAAGCTACTGCGGCAAAGACACTGAGGCCAGAGATGAGCTACGTGTTATAGAAAGTCACTGATGTGGTGAATTTCTAGATTTTTATAAATTAGTATATAGCAGAGTATTTGTAACAGTAATGATGTGAGAGGTGACTCTGAAAATATTTTATACCCCATTGTGGCTCACAGATGTTCTTGGGACAGAGATCTTAAATGTTGCTAAACTTGAGAACATACATCTTTGTTGGACATAAAGACAGCTGTTCTTAATTTGTTGCCTTATTTTATTTTATTTATTTATTTATTTTTTATTTCAGCATATTACAGGGGTACAAATGTTTAGGTTATGTG
>NW_012133858.1:2125114-2203681 GCF_000956105.1 Propithecus coquereli
TAAATCCACACAATGTTCTCCAAATTCATTTTGGAAAATTCTGTAAATTGGTGGTATAAATGTTCACATTATATTCATAAAACTATGATTTATGATAATCTATCTACTCATCACAAGCTTGGCAGGCCTATTTATATGGATAAATAAGAGGACTTTATAGAATTTTTTAATGTCATGATATTCAGTACACATTGATTCCTTTTATATCCAGTATGCTTTCACCATACTTCAGGTAAAAATATGCAGTTTCTCTCTAGAATATCATTCTTCTTCCATTTTTCAACCATGAAATGGCCTAGGATAAGCCAGTCACTATATTTTATCCCCTTGGCCACAATGATTAGTTTGACAGAAGTCAGGCCAACAGGGCCAACAGAATCCAACTGCAAGATTTTTGTTCTACTCATCAGGAAAGCCAATTCTCTCCTGGGTGCTAGATAGTGTTGAGTCTGAAGCTGCAGGGGCCAGCTCCCAGGGCTTGAGATATTGCCAACCCTGAAGAGGCAGAACCAGGAGATGGAGTCTAGTAACATCATCAGAGCTTCAAATTGAGCCATACCTGGTCTCGCCCTAGACTTTGTAGGTTTATTGTCTGCTTTCTTTTGCTCAAGACTGTTAGGTTGGGGTTTTTTTTTTGCTCACAATTGAAAAAAATCCCAACTGATCATCAGGCTATACATATAATTAAAGAGTGTTTAAAATAATGAGATAGCATTCAAAAATGCAGTAGTCCTTTAAGGCTAATATTTGCAACAATTATAAAACAGCAGAGCTGGAAAAGAGATGTGTCTTCCCAAACACTTGCAGAGGAACAGATGTTATGTCCACTGCACTATGCTCTTCCTCCACTGCCCAGCCTGCTACAGACTTGGGGATGTGTATTATTTATGACACCTTTAATACAAGTGACTGAACCCAACTCATGCCAGCCAAAGCCAAGAGGGAACTTGTTGGCTGGTGAGGAGACTGGGGTGATTCATGGGGCTGAAGGAAGAACTGCAGAAGCTTAGGTCTCAGGGACTGAATGGAACTTGTGGTAGGCTAAAAAAAAATGGATATATTCACTTCCTGGAACCTGTAAATGTTAGCTTATATGGCAAAAGAGTGAATATTGTATGGCAAAGATGTGATTGAGTTAAGGATCTTGCAAGGAGGAGCTTATTCTGGATTATCCAGTGGGCTCTAAATGCAATCATATACATCCTTATGAAAGAGAGGCAGAGGAACATTAGATACAGACAGAGGAAGAGAATAGACATGCACGGAAAAGAAGGTGATGTGAAGATGGAGCAGAGACTGGAGTGATGTGGCCACAAGCCAAGGGATGCCAGGAAATGCTGGCAGTTGCCAGAAGCTGGAAGAGGGAAGGAGTGAATTCTCCTCCAGAGCCTCCAGAGGGAGTACTGCTGTGCCAATACCTTGATTTCCGGCTTCTTGCCTCCAGAAGTGTAAGAGAATAAATTTCTGTTGTTTCAAGTCATCAAGGTTGTGGTAGCTCTAGCAAACTAATGCAACTAATGCAGAACTTAGTGCTGTAAGTTTCTCTCTCTCTCTCTTTCTCAATCACACACACACACAAACACACACACGCACACCAGACTCTCAACTTATTCTGCTGTTTTAGTTTCTCCATCTGACTGATAAGATGTTGGTGCAAGTCCCAAAATTACATCCTCTCACCTTTGGAATCCCAGCAAGGAGAGAGAGAGTCTATTTTCCTGAGGTCCATATATCCAGCCCAGGGAAGGGTTCTGATTGGTCCTGCTTGTTTCATGTGCCCACCTCTTGGATGAAGCCCATTGCCAAGGGGGAAGTCCTGTCGTGGCTGTGTGTGGGTCATGATGTCAGGTTTGGCAGTTTCATTCTATATTCTTGGTTCTTGGTGTGCTCTTGGCCAAAGAACGACCAGACACACCAAAGTAAGGCAAGCATGAGGTGAAATTTATTGAGGGGGAGCAAGATAAGATTATAGAGCAAGAGCAAGATATAGGTTTACAAAGCAAAATACACGCACACAGATGATGAGTAGACCCCTTGTTGTAGCAAGAGAGACTTTGGTTATGGTCTGGGTCTTATTTTATAGTGTCTGGATAGGGATCTCCCTGTGGTTCAAACATCATCATGAAACCACTTTGTGGACACTTAAGAGTTACGTGTCCTGAGTCTTACTGTGCATGCAGATCTCCCATGAGCCTCTCTGAAAGCCCATTCAGGGTGGTGAACTGCAACATAGATTTAAGCTAATGACATGATAATTAGCCTTAGGTTGTCCTAAGTCACCTTCCAGACTCTATCGTACTTATGTCACTTGGCCTGTGGGCTAGAGAGTCCTCTGCATTCTTTTGCAGTTGGTGTGCTAAATTCTGATTGGGAGATTGGTAGGGCGTTCCCTCTTCCCCCAGATATAGCAGTCACTCCGGACAGGATTGAGGCGGGGCAGCACCAAGATGCGGGGGAGGTGGCTGGGGCCTGCCCTTGTTCTTCTTCCCAGGTGGGGAAATTGCTCAAGGCAGCAGGGAGGCAAGGCACTCACTTTCATCCCTAGGAGACCTGGAATCCCTCGCTACACACACAGTGACACCATCCCTATAGCAGGCTACACACTGTTACTGATAGCTTCACAAACCTCATAGTATGGAGGAGGTTTCTCTAAAGAAGGGACACTGGGAGGTCTAAAACAACCAGTACCCAGTGAAAGGCGGTAGGCCAGATTCCTGGGCTCTTTCAAACCAGCTTGGGACACTATGAAGACATGCAGAATTGCGGACGAAGAGCAATGGACTTGTTCTTGAGACATCGGATATTCCTGACTCTAGGTCCAGACAGAGGAGTAGACAACTGCCTTTAGAATTTATGTGGACCCTGGAAAAGCTGCTTGTTTGATCAAATGATGGGCACACCCTCCTATAAATTCCAGTCAGAATGAGACTGGTCTGGGCCAGATGAGAGGGTGGCCTCAGTGACACCATGAAGTATCACTGGCAGCTTCAGGTTATGGGTAGGGTTGAGCTCTCCTGAGAGGACCCCTGGGAATAGGGTTTTTCATGGCCAGAGGCCCAAAGCTGGAGACAGCCTTTGCCTCATTCCCTGAACACTTTATTTCCCTTTCTTTCCCCCCCTTTAGTCACTTTTCCTCCAATACCTTCTTTCTCTCTTCTTATCTCTCACTCCCACCCTTGGGAGAAGCAGCAAGATGCTAATGCACCAGCCATGGGCTTTACAGAAAGAAGTTCATGCTTTTCTTCCCCTCCCACTGAAAAGAAAATGCCTTTCCTTGCCTAGCTTTGGTGACCACTCTATTATCAGCATAATCACTGACATTTCTCACAAAACCTCACTGACTGAGATTCTCTCAGGGTCTGGGCTACTCCCTGGAAGTTAATCTGGCCTTTTTGAGCAATGACAGGGCTTCTTTCGGACCCTTAGGTATTATTTTTAATGCACCAGCAAAACCTAAAAATGCAAGAGAATAAATGCAGCTGTTCAAAGGAACTGACCTGCACAAAAAGGTCACATAGTAGAAGAATTTGGCTCATTAAGAATGTGCAAATGTGGCAGGAAATGCTCCTTTTTAGTGGCTTTCTATGGTAAATAGAAACGCTGCCACTAAGGGCTGAATAACCATGCAGAGTGAGCCTATCAGATGGCACCTCCTCCTGCTGGCTCTGCCTCCTTCAGGCTCCTCTTTGCCCTCATTAAATTTTTAGCTGCCTGTGGCTACTTCCAAAGAAAGCTGACTCTTTCAAGCTACCGACTTAAATAGCTGTAATGAATGTGTAGCTGCAATGAATGTATGGGAGGGCAATGTAACATCTCTGCAGGGGAGAGACTTACAGTTTATTTTTTTAATGTGAGGAAATATGCTACTCTAATCTATGAATATCTATGGATACGATTGGCTGTGTGTTGGGGGTCCGCAAGACCATGCCCAGGTTCAATGGTTCACTAGGAGGACTCACAGGACTCAGCATATACCTGTGCTCATGGCTCTGATTTATTATAGTGAAAGGATACAAAGCAAAATCAGCAAGGGGAAAAGGCATGTGGGACAAAGACCATAGGAAACCAGGTGCAAGCTTCCAAGAGTCCTCTCTTAGTCGAGTGACACAGGATGCACTTAATTTCTCCAGCAACAAATTGGGACAACACATGTGAAGTGATGTCTACTAGGGAAGCTCATCAGAGTCAGTGCCCAAGGCTTTTTTGAGGGGCTGATCACATAGGCACTTTCTGCTTACCACGTACCAGAATTGCGGACTCCTTGAAGGAAAGCAAGTATTTGGCATAAACCATTCTGTTTATACAAACAGTTCTGGGGATGGTGGGAACCCTCCTTAAATCCCAGTTTCCTGATGCCAGCCATGGACCAACCTTGCAATTGGGGCTTGCTAAGCACAGCAGTCTCAGGTCTGCTATGTTAACTCTTTTCTGTACACAGTGACAATGCAACTTTTCAATTCTTTAGTCTCCTCTCCACAATTTACCAGTGGCCATAGCATTTCCTACATCAAGAAAATGCTGAAAGTTATGAAACAGAACTTACTAAATATAAATTAGAAGATGGACTATGAAGCTTCAAATTTCTTTCATGCCCCCAGCTTTCTTCTGAATGGTCCTCATATGCCATGTGTTTATCTTGCTATCCTAGCCATGAATGATGGAACAAGGGCTTTCTCCTTAAGTCAAAATCTAATAGGTATAGGCTGGACATGATCGAGACCAAGAGTCACAGAGTCTGACCAATAGGGGAGCTCCACAGTGGGATGGTGACAAACTAGTCCAGTTCACTGTCTTTGGAAAAATAAATACCAGATTGAGAAAGTGAAAGTGGGTGACTAGAACTCAAACTGAGTGAGAACATTGTTCAGTTATTGTTTGTGAAGCCCACTGTGTTCCTCAATCTTGGAAGTCTATGGTTAAGACAGAGATGATGCCTCCTGGCTCACATTCTCATGTTTCCCTGCCAGGAACACACTTTTTTCACCAATATGGGGATGTGTCTTTTCCAAGCGGCCTGAAAGAGCCTAGTAACATTGGGGTAGATATACCCCTTTACAAAGGGATCCCACAACCAAATGAGAATAGTTGTACTAGAGAGTATCCAAGGAAACTTGAAAGAGTTTGTTGGAAGTCAATAACAGAAAGTGGCACCTTACACTGCAAAAAGGAAGTTTTGGAACACATTCCAGCCTCTCAAAATAGAAAACATAAGAGGCTTAAGAAAAGCTTTAAAAAATTATCTGTTGTTGAATCATAAGGAGTTATTGGGAAAAGCTCAATATGTTTGGACCACTCCCTCTCTCTCCTTTGAGGTGTACGTCAGGAAAGAGAGTGATGCTCTTCTACCACACAGCTTTGGCATCCTTGTCACATAAAGTCCCAAAAAGGATGAACTGAGGATGGTCTGGAGCCGAAGCAAAGGTTGTTGGCTGAGGCGGGAATGCAGGCAGAATGGTTTCATTCCAACACCATGACCTTCTTAAGGAAAGCATAACCTTTCTTTATCCATCACGTGACCTTTCAGTTGAACTTGGAGTATCTGGGGGCTGTTCAGAAATAGTGCTAACTGGCTCAAGAATACTTATTCTGTGATGATTGTTCCCTAGTGAGCTTCCTGCAGTAAAAGTGATAAGGGTTGTTTGAAACTATCCGGTTATAGTATTGGAGCCATGTCCATTCCTTGTTATTAAAAATGAGCTCAAGTTTTCTTTCCCTACAGGGTCAGGGGAAGATGAATAGCTTCCTTAAGCACTCAGAGTATGGTGATGCTTTTGAATACAAGGCAGCGGTTAAGAATATAGCTTATGGAGTCATAGAGACCTGCCATTCACTAGCTGCTTGTGCCAGTTACCGAAGCTCTTTGCTCCTTAGTTTCTTCTTTTATAAAATGTAAATAATAACATCACGCAGGGTTTTCGTGAGGATGGAATTGGATAATGTGTGTAAAATACTTAGCATAGTGCCCAGCACAGAATAAGCACTCAATTACTGTTAGCTATCTATTTTATTTATTCATAGGTTCTGAATCTTCCATAGGATTATTTTATTCCTGAACTTCCCAAGATCAGAATTCCATCCCTGAAAGTGCTCAACAATAGAAAATTTTATGGTCATTTAGCAGGGATAGATTTGGACTGTTTGGAAAATGTAGATTTTTGGCACTTGTGGATTTAGGTTTTGCAGTTTCAGCTATTCATAGACAACCTCAAGGATCCATGACATGGTATATTTTATCTAAAACCTTAATCTAAATGGCATAAAAAGTAGTCAGGATGCAGTAGAATCATCTTGAATACACGCCCAGCAACCACATGCTTCTCTGAGAACTGACCTCACTCAGAGAGGTGAACTCAGAGCTGGGACTGAGCCTTGTGACCCTTCACCACAGCTGAGCAGACCAGGGGCCGAGACAGCTGACCCAGGGAGAGCCAGTGTGGTGTTTGAGTCAATCCAATGTTCTCTCCTGGATTGTTCTTGTTTTCAAGAGATATAGGAAGAAGAAATTGGCGATAACATCTCATGATGTCTGCAATTTATTTTCAAATGGTTCAGGGGAAAAAAGTGTGTATGTCTGCATATATTATACAGAGAGAGAAAGAGAGAGCACAAACATCACAGAGTGCTAACAATTGGTAAATCTAACTAAAGGGTGTACAAATGTTTATTGTGCCATTCTTTCAACTTTTCTTTGGTTTAAAATTTTAGAAGTTGGAAAAAGTTTTTAATGGGAAATAAAATGCTCCTTTAAAAAGATTTTCTTCAGAAAACTCTTGAGTTAGAAATTCACTGCAGAGCCTCTAGTTATCTCTCCTGAGCGTTGAGCTGAGAAACTGCATGTCAGTCTTGGGTGGCAGGGGCCAGGTACACACAGAAGGGGAAGCCGGAGGACTTCAGAGAGAGACAGAGAAGCGAAAGGGCAGAAACGAGCGAGGGGAGAGAGCCTGGGATCCCTGGGAAAGGGCGAGTGTAGACTTGACCTTCATCTGCTGGTTCTGGCTCCAGAGGCCTGGTTCTGGTGCGAGGCCTAGATTGTCTTTCTGCCTCCGAGTTCCACTGGATACCCTGGTATCCTTCCGATAAATTCTTTTCAAAATTTGCTTAAGAGAACTTGAGTGGTTCTGGTCCCTGTGAACAAATGGGCTCTGATTAGACCCCTGGCAGGTCTGTGGCAAAGGGTGCACCAAGGCACCCATGGGACTCTCCCCCTGAGTTGGTGAAGTGTGGGTGAGTGGATCAGCTAGAGTGTGTGCCTTGCAGACTGCTGGCTTCTACAGCTCATGGAGTACAGGTGTTAGCTGAAAGAATCACTCTCAATTGCACTTTATAGCTTTGGAGGGGGTAAATAATATGTGTAGTAGAAATATATTCCTCAGGCCATAAACTCAAGTGTGCAGAAAAAAAATAACATTAACTAAACTTAAGTCCTATGTACAGGCTTCCTTCTATGTGGTAGCAGAATCTGGGTTTTTCGCTAGGTTCAGCGCTTTCCTTCTTTTACCCTGGGGGAGGATGGGCTATAACCCTGGGCCATTCCTCCCTACCCCACTCCCTGCCTCGACTCATCCCCCACCCCTGGCCCCAGTCCTTGCCCTCAATGTGAGGCTTCTCCTGGCCCACCTGCTCTCAGGTTCCTGACCAGCTGCCTAGGCACACAGGGACTCTCTGAGGCAGCCTCTGGCCTCTCTGCCCACACCTGTCCAGACCATTCACTTATCCATAGGCACGGAGTCTCACCTATTCCCGGGCTCAGATTTCCCCAACAGATTCTGAGAGCTCTTCTACCCACCTTCCTCCTTGGACTTAGCTTGTAGGGGGCAGGGCACCAAGGTGACTTTCTCTTCCTTTCCTCTCGTGCAGCTGGGAATGGGGGACTGAATCAGAGACACCCTGAAATTTTTCGCAGTTACTGTTTACAATACAGTTTCTTTTTAAACTTAGTTTTTTATTCTTATTAGAATATCTGCATGGAAATAGCATATTTCATTGTTTAATTACAAAATAACTAGAACAGAGAGAGACTTTCTACATTGCCCTTTTAGAAACATGGGATTCGTAATTTAATGATATATAGTATGGCATGATTTTATGCCCTGAGTCTTTTGGGAATTAACTTTTGATGTCTAAAAGCCAAGTTCTCGGATCTGTGAACTAAAATAAAATCTTAAGTCCCTCCCACTGACTGACTGAATGGACCCCCTCTTGGCCAAAGGATATCCTAAAACTGAGTTGCTAGCCATGAAAAAGGAGATCAGACATGCCTCATCATGCCCCTCTCCCTTCTTCGAGATGATATCTATTGTAACTCATTAACAGGCCTAAGGCTATGCAAGACAAACCTACAGGTCCTCCATACACAGCACTTGAGTCTGGGTATATGTTCGGTGGCTTATCTCTGATTAACAGACTTCCTTATCTTTATTTAAAACATTCCAAGCCTTTATTTATTTATTTTTTTAAATGCTCAACAGTGGCAAACTTTCCTTTATTTAAAAAGGAAATTCAGCCAGGCAGGGTGGCTTGTGCCTGTAATCCTAGCACTTTGGGAAGCTGAGGCAGGAGGATTGCTTTAGTAAGGAGTTCTAGGCCAGCTTGAGCAAGAGTGAGATCCCATTCCTACTAAAAATAATCAGCTGGGCATCATGGCATGGGCCCGTAGTCCTAGCTACTCAGGAAGCTGAGGCAGGAGGATCGCTTGAGCCCAGGAGTGTGAAGTTGCAGTGAGCTATGGAGCTATGGTGACACCACTGCACTTCTAGCCTGGGCAACAGAGCAAGACCCTAAGGAAAGGCGGAGTGAGGGGAGGAAGAGGAGATGAGATGAGACCAGATGAGAAAAAGGAGACCAGAGGAGACTGGAAGAGGAGAACAGACCCGATGGGGAAGAGGCTGGATGAGGAAAAGACCAGACCAGAGGAGACTGGACGAGGAAGAAGAGACCAGACCAGATGAGGAAGAGGAGACCAGACCAGAGGAGACCGGATGAGGAAGAGGAGACCAGACCAGAGGAGACCGGATGAGGAAGAGGAGACCAGAGGAGACCAGAAGAAGAGACCAGACCAGATGAAAAAGAGGCCAGATGAGGAAGAGACCAGACTAGACGAGACCAGACGAGGAAGAGGAGACCAGACTAGATGAGGAGGAGACCAGACCGGATGAGACCGGACCCGGAAGAGGAGGCCAGAATAGATGAGTAAGGAGACCAGACCGGACGAGGTAGAGGAGACCAGACCAGACGAGACCGGGCGAGGAAGAGGAGATGAGACCCATTCCAAGCCTTTAGACAAAGCTTCTTTTATTCAACCAACCATAAATCAAAGAGTCTTTACACTCACCTATAGCCTGTAAGTCCCCGCTTTGAGATGTTCCGCCTTTTCAAGCTAAACCAATGTACGCCTTCCATGTATTGATTTATGACATTACATGTAATTCCTGTCTCCCTGAAGTGTATGAAACCAAACTGTAACCAAACCACAGCAAGTCCACTTGTTCAAGGGTTCTTGGATGTGGCTCTGGGCCATTGTCCTCAAATTTGGCTCAAAATAAAACCTCTTTAAATTATTTTACAGAGTTTGGCTTCTCTTCCATTGACAGATCTGAAACCCCTTTTTGCTTATAAAGTCTATTTTTGAAACCCCAAAGCAAAAAGCTGGCTTCTTTGTAATCTGCATTTTGTTGTAGCAAACCTACTCTCAGGTCTGGGTCAAATGGAGACTGATCGAGGGATACAAAGAAGTGCGGGGTGTAGGGGGTGAACAAGGGGAGAACACATAGGGTTGTATTATCCCACTCTACGTGCCAATGCGGTATTCGTGAATTTGAGGATTCAAAATAGGTCCTAGAGCTTCCTTTGCCGATGTCAAGGTTTTTCTCTATGGTGATGTAAGAGATTTTCCCTTGCCAAGATTCCATGAGATGGTAACATCTCTGCCGGAAACTTGGATTGGATGAGGCAACTTCAACAATCCAATGCAGTTGGGGTTGGGACGTAGCAAGCAAAGTTTCCACGTCACGAAAATAGGTTTCACAGAAGCCATACACCAAAGAGTTCGTTCATAGGCAAGACCCTTAAACCTTCAAATAAAACCTATTTATTTTTATTTACATATTTGAACACCTCAGTTATCAAGTTTCTGGGCTAGAGTGGGGTTGGTAAGTGGGAGAAGGAACTGGTTGTATATTGCAAACAGTAAGAAAAACTGATGAAAGCGTGAGAGCCACTGAGGAGTCAGAAGTGCAACAAAAATCAGGTGCAAACATTTAAAAAATCAGTGTTGCCATGGGACTTTACTGTAAATATAATGTGTCTCAAATTTCTCATTTGTTCCTGTATCTAGTACTGTAATCATAGCGTCTTAAGCCTCAGTGGGAATGCAAAGGAATCTAATATGATTATGAAATATGGGATTTGTAATGTAATAATATGACATAATAATAATAGTATGACATGACTTTATGCCCTGAGTCTTTTTGGGCATTAGCTTTTGATAACTAAGAGCTAAGCTTTTGGATCTCAAATTCCCCCCCTTTTTTGGCATAGACTGTAACTGAATTGTGTCCCCCAAACTCATACCTCCCTCTCCCCCAGTACCTTAGAATGTGACTCTATTTGGAGATAGGGCCTTTAAAGGGGTGATTAAGTTAAAATGAGGCCATTAGGGGACTCTAACCCAATTTAACTTGTGTCCTATTTGTAGAGGAAATTTGGACACACAAAAAGACACCAGGAATGTGTGTCCACAGAAGAAAAGGCCATCTGCAAGCCAAAGGGAGAGGCCTCAGAAGAAACTAAGTCTGCCAACACCTTTGCTTTTGGACTTTCAGCCTCCAGAACGGTGAGAAAGTAGATTTCTGTTATTTAAGCCACCCAGTCTGTGATACTTCGTTATGGCAGCCCTAGCACACTAACACAAGGACTATTTTGAAACCCAAGTGCTAAGAACTGACTTCTTTGTTACCTGCTGTAAAAGCTGACCCGAGGTTTTGTAATTTAGTCACAGAGCAGTCCAGTTGTTTTTCCAAGGTCTCTAGGAAGACACAAAATTGAACCCAGTGCCCTTGTCCCTGGGGAGGCAGCTTGGTATAGTAGAAAGAACATAAGGCTTCAGGTTCAAATCTACGCCTTGCATTAGATGGGCTGCAGTTTGTAAATGTCTTAACTTCTCTGAGCCTCAGTTTGCTCATTTACAAAATACAGATGAGCTGTGCAAATTATGTGAGGTTACATTCAGGTGACATATGTAAAATACCTAGCACGGGCCTGGCACAAAACAGGTAACACATACAGTTCTGTTATTATGTCTACTACACTGTATTATAACCTTAAGCCATCAGTAAAAAGTTAAATTGTGTTTGATATCCTCTTTTAAAGAAGGCAGGGAAGTATATTATTTTTAAAATAGATTTTTAGCTTTATGTGATGAGAGTCAAATATCTTGGTGGTTACACGGATAAGCACTAGGCATTCCGAATGCCGGCTTATCCAGAACTATTCTCCAAAGATGGTCAATAGTTGAGAATACAGTGTCAACATTTTTAGTCCTTTGAACTGTTTTCAATTTCTATTGTCCTTTTTTAGTTTTTCACTCCAAGGACCCCAGTTCTCTCATAGATGCCCTATGGCTTCAGAGCCCCACACAATGATTTTTTTTTATTATATTATTTTCTTTTCTGTATTTTCCAAAATGTCTATAATGAATAATGAATATGCATTATCCTTAAACAAAGAAAAAAAATCATAGAATCTACCAAGAGGTCAGGTAAGAGAAGTACATGTTGAATTTGGCCATTTGGTCATTGCTGAGTGACCCTGCGTGACAGTGACAGATGCCAGACGGCATGGTGGAGGAGTAGCTGGAAAGTGAGGGGGTGAAGCTGTGTGTGGATGAGAGTATGAAAAGGGAGCTGGATGTGGGGAAACCTTTTTTAGGATGGGGAAAGGTGTGGGTGTATTTATAGGTGGGGAGGAAGTAGCTCCTGGAGAGGGTGAACTTAAAAATAGAGACAAGAGGGCAAGGCCTGGGAGGAGGCAGGAGGGACCAGGCTTGAGGCATGCACAGGCAAGGGCTTAGCCTGGGACAGGAGGACTGCCAGCTCTTCCTCGGGGACAGGCAGGAAGGAGGAAAGTTAGCATCATGACAGGTAACTTCAGAGGAAGGCGGGGAAAACCTGAGGAGTTCCTATCTGATAGCCTATTTTCTTTGGGAAAAATGATCTCAACTGCTGAGATTGAGGGGGACAGGCTGGAGAAAGGGCTTAAGGAGTGTGTGTGGAGCCGCCAGCATGGAGAATGAGAAAGAGCATTCAACAGGGACCAGTGAAAACATCGCTGCTCAGGACTGAGGACCTGGCCAAGGTTGAGAGGAAACAGGGACATAGAGACAGCTGGGAGTTACTCAAAGATTCTGAGGGGAGGAGGAGTGTGATGACAAAGGTATTTTAGGAAATTTTAAAAAGCGGTGGTTTACCAGATGGTGCAAGTAAGTTTTCTCCAATTGTAGGACAACAGGCAGGGGGTCAAGGAAGGGCTACCCTGCAGGGTCCTTTTGAAGGAAGACCACTGAGGTCTTTACAGTGAGGGAGATGCCACCAAACCACACTTCTCCGAGGCCGGCTGGCTCCCTGCTTCTCTCTCACAATAGGGGACGAGGAGGGGACTAGAAGGCTGCAGGCGATTTGGGACTGTTTTGCTTTCTGATCCTGTCTGTGTGGCCTAGGAAAAGTTCTCCACCCTGGTGATGATAACCGATTCTGGCATCCATTTCTCCCACACTTCTGAGCTAACCTCATAATGTCCCCTTGGAGACACCAGCGCCAGCCAGGTGGCCCCTCTCCTCAGAGGCCTGAGCTCCAGCCTGGTGGATCCCTCTGAGCTCGGAGTCCCCAGCACTGACAGGCAGCTCTGGCCAGGGCCACAGCTCAGCAGGGCCTCCCTTCTAAGCTTCTAGACGCTGATCACCCTCTTCCCTCTGCTCCCTGACCCCTGAAGAGGGCAGCTGCTTCCTGCAGTGTGGGTTACCTCAGTCCTCCCCCCTTTACCTGGATAGTCCTCCAACACCTGTTTAATCAATTTCTAAAGTTAAATTCTTTCTGAAAAAATAACTGGTATGGCCTTTGTTTTCTTGACTAAACCCTTGTCATAGAGCCCCTGAGTTTGCTAGCGCTGCTGTAACAAAGTGTCACAAACTGGTGGCTTAAACAGTAGAAGTGTATTGTCTCAGTTCCGGAGGCTAAGTCTGAAATCGAGGTGTCCGCAGGTTCCTTCTGAGGGCTGTGAGGGAGGGGTCTGTTGCAGGCCTCTATCTCTGCCTTGTAAATGTCTGTCCTCTCCCCTGTGTCTTCATACTCTTTCCTTTATACCTGTCTGTCTCCAAATTTCCCCTTTTGCCGGTGTGGTGGCTCACACTTGTAATCCCAGCACTTTGGGATGCTGAGGCAGGAAGATTGCTTGAGCCCAGGAGTTCAAGACCAACCTGAGCAACATAGTGAGACCCTGTATCTACCCAAAAAAAATTCAAATTTCCTCTTTTCATAAGGACACCAGTCATATGGGATTACTGCTCACCCTAAAGACCTCACTTCAACTCGATTACCTCTGTAAAGACCCTAACTCCAAATAAGGTCACATTCTGAGGCACTGGGGGTTAGGATTTCAACATACGAATATGGCGGCAGGGCGCAATTCAACTCACAATGGGGCTTGAACAGAAATTAGAGAAAACTGTGTTTAAATTTGTCAGTTTACAGCTAGGTCTGTATCCTTGGGCAATAGTTTAATCTCCTAAAGCCTCAATTTTTATCCTCTATATCAATAGTTGAGATTACATCCAACATTTTGTGTCTTCTATATAAAATAGATATAGTAATTCTTACCTTAAAGATTAAACTAGCTACTTTAAAAAATCTTCTCCCTCTCTCTTTTTATTTTCCAGAAGATAGAATAGTTTGCTCCTCCTCTTCCCCTGCTTCCTCTATTATTTTTATTTTTACTCTGTTTAGATGAAAGCATAAAGTTTGTTTGCTCACAACTCACTTTGAGACTTGACTGCCAAGGGCTGCACTGATCACTGGAAACTCGACCTCCACTCCCGGCTCTGCAACCTTTCGTTCTCACTCCGCCTTTCATTCTCTACAACCAGTCACCAGCACCGATAGGCAGCTCTGGCCTGGGCTACAGCTCAGAAGGGCCTCCCTTCTAAGCTTCTAGATCCTGATTGCCTCTTCCCTCTGCCCCCCTACCCCTGGGGAAGGCAACTGCTTCCTGTAATTATGGGTTACTTCAGTTCCCCCCCTCCACTTCTCCCCTCTCTTTGGAACGACCTGGGTGTGTCTCTGTTAGAGACCCCACTTTCCCAAGCAAGTCTCTGCCAAGCTTCTCTCTGCTAACCGCACCCCTGCCTCTCAGGGGAGAGTGCTTTTCCACACACTGCTTTCTTTGGGAAGCCTGGTTCCTGGAAGCTGACAAGCTGTGAGTTGCTTAGTGTAATGGTTTACCTACGAACAGCACCGTGAAATATAGTCATGCAATATGCAGTATTTGGGAACAGAAGAGCATTGTTTAAACAAGATTTTGAATAGTTTCCTCCATGTAGGGATACAGTGAATGGTCTCAGCAAAACCTGTATTACAGTTTGAAAATAAATGGGATTTTTAGAGCAGGAAGGAAACTTTCAGCAGCAGTGCTTCTCGAACTTCAATGTGAAAAGGAATCACCTGGGGATCTTGTTAAATGCAGATTCTGATTCAAGAGGTCTGGGGTAGGGCATGAGATTGGTCTGCACTTTTAAAAAGTTCCCAGGTGATGCTGATATGTCTGTCCACCAACCACATGAGATCACAGGGCAGAGATTCCTATGCTGGCTGTGTGGTAGAATCATCTAGAGTGCTTTTAACAAATATTGATGCCTGGTTCCAACATTCAGAGGTTCTGATTTAATTGGTCTGTGGTAGGACTCAAGCATTAGCGTCATTTTTTAAAGCATCCCAGGTGAATCTAATGTACAGCCCAGGTTGAGAATCACTGGTCTGGTCCATTGCCTTTTTAAACTTTAATATGTATATGAATTGCCTGGGGATCTTGCTAAAATGCATTTTCTGATTTAATAGCTCTGGGCAGGAGCCCAAGATTCTGTATTTCTAAAATGCTTCTAGGTCATGCTAAACTAAGGCTGCTGGTCTGCAGACCACACTTTGAGTGGGAATGGTCCAATCCAGTGTTTCTCAGCCTTGGCACTATTACTTTGTGGTGGGGGCTGTCCCGTGCATTGCAAGATGCTCAACAGCATCCCTGCCTCTACCTACTAGATGGCAGTAGCACCTCCTACCACCACCACCACTTGTGACAATCACATGTGTCTCCAGACATTGTCAAATATCCCTGGGGCGAGGGGTACAAAATCACCACTATCACCACCATCATCACCTACCGTGTTGGCCTAATCCAACCTTCTCATTTTATTGGAAGCTAAGGTTCAAAAAGTCCCACATTACAACGTCCCTTTCTTCTAAAGATCTCAGAACCTCTAGGCTGACAGATTACAAAGCTGACAGCTGTTTTTACAGAGTGTGATAGGTAAAATAATGTCCCCCCAATAATAAAGATGTCAAAATACTAATTTCCAAAACCTGTGAATATGTTACCTTACATGGCAAAAGAGGTTTTACAGATATGACTAAGTCAAGGACCTTGAGGTGGGGAGATTATTCTGGATTATCCAGGTTGGCCCAAGGGTCCTCAGAAGAAGAAGCAGAACTGTCAGAACTAGAGGAGGAGATGTGACAATGAAAGCTAAGGTCAGAAGGAAAGAGAGAGTAGAAGATGCTATGCTGTTGGCTTTGAAGATGAAGGAAGGGGCCACGAGCCAAGGAATGCAGGCAGTGTCTGAAAGCTGGAAAAGGCCAGGGAATGGCTCCTCCCCTAGAGCCTCTAGAAGGAGCACAGCCTTGTCAACACCTTGATTGCAGCCCAGTGACACCCATTTTAGATTTCTGACCTTCTATAAGAGAACTACACGAGAATAAATTTGTATGTTGTTTTAAGCCAAAAAGTTTGTGGTCATTTGCTACAGAAGCAATAAACTAATACACAGAAGAACAAGATGAGCTGATAAACAGTCCTTTGTTGTGGAGAGAGAAGTAAGGTTGCATTTGGGTAGAATGGAGTGGTTGGGAAGGTGATTGAGGACACTGAACAGACCCTGAGTTGAGAGGAAGAACTAATACTGTTGTTCCAAGTCCAATGAATGGACGATTCTGCCTGGAGCAAGGCAGGGCTAGTGGGAGCAGGTGGGCAAGGCAGGCACCTGGTGTGTTAGGGAGGACCGTGTTGGGTGCTTGTGTGAGCCAGACAGCATCAGCTCACCGCTTCTGTGTTGCAGGCCCAGCGTGCTTGGACAGGACTCTGTGATCCTCAAAGTTTGCTGTGTATTAGAATCACCTGGGAAGATTTTTAAAATTCTTGCTGCTCGGGCTGCACCCATACCAATTCAGTCAGAATCTCTGGGGACGTGAGTAATTTTTAAAACTTCATGTGATTCCCATGTGAAGCCACATTTGCGAACCAGTGCTTTTGAGGGTTCCCAGCTATGGGACAGACCAATAAATGCATTTAACTCTAACTTATTTCTGGAATGACTGTCCTTTGGCACTTTGAGGTGGTTACTTTCTTGCAGGGAGTGATGCAGATGGGAAACAGCTGGTAGGTGGTGGAGTACGGATGAGGGCTCAACCAGGTCGTGTGTAGAGGGATCCAACCAGAAGCCAGTGGTGACCTCAGCAGCAGGCCAAGGCACTGGGGAAGAGAAGAAAGCTGGGAATATTGGAGGCCAGGACTAAGATGAGGCTACTTATCTAAATGATGGCATCCATAAAAATCTGGGGAATTCATATTGTGCTGGACTGAAGTCAATATCAAAGAAAAAAGGGAAAGTGTCCAGGACGCCATGAGCTGCAATAGCCTTCATGTGATTAACTTTCACTGGCGTTTTATGTTATATCTTAGAGATGCTTCCTCCAGGAAGCCTTCCCTAAGCCCCCAAGCTTGAGTTAGATTCTACCTTTGAAGCCTTTTTAAATAACCTGAACTTGACTCACTAGAGGCCAATAGCATTCCCCAAGTTGTGACAACCAAAAGTGACTCCAGACTTTGTCAGATATTCCTTGGGGACAAGATCACTACTGTTTGAGAACCACTGGCCTTGAGGAATGAGAAGCACTGGCAGAGCCACAGTGAACGTGTACACATCAGACACACCTCCTCATTGCCTCACTATCTCGTCTCCCTTCCATCCTCTTTCTCCAACCCAGACACTCACTTGGGTGTTGGAAGTAGTAATGTGACTTTTGCAGAAGCAGTAATTACCTCTATGATGCTCAGTGAAAAAGAAAAAGTCATTAGCCAGGTGTTTTGGCGTGCACCTGGAGTCTTAGCTGCTCGGGAGGCTGAGGCAGAGCATCCCTTGAGCCCGGAGTTTGAGGCTGCAGTGAACTATGATCACACCACTGTGTTCTAGCCTGGGCAACAGAGCAAGACTTTAGCTCTATTTTTTTAAAAAAAGTCACACTTTCAGTCCTATAAAACTGGGACTCTTCCTTTGGCCTTATTCCACACAAGAAGAATGCCTCCTTCTTGAGTGGGAGCCCCTCCCTGAGATGCCCCACAGCTCCTCTAAGCTCTTAGGCCCTGGAGAGTAGCTGAGACCCTTCAGAGAGGTTAGGTCTACCTTGGGGTGGGGTATTTTTGAGGAATTTGCTGACACAGGTCCCAAATAAGAGATTTCTTCTGGGGCTCCACACATTAACCCTTCTCTTTCATAATTGGAAAATACATGTTAAGCTAAGCACACAACAGTAGCTCCAGGCAGACCAATGAGTGATGTTTCTCATGATAGATTTAATCATCAGAATGCTACATATAAGCTGAAGTCTCAAAATGAATCCACTCTGCTTTGCAATCTATAGGAGCATGAGAAATAAAGCCACAAGAGGAAGTTGGGATGAATATATGTTATTCCATAACCATGCTGGGAGAATGTTTGGAGATCCTCCCTTCAGGGCCCAAGCTGGGATGCAGGAAGGGTTGGTTTCCCTCCCCATATCCCTGTATTTGCCAGAACATCTGCCTTGTTCAGGTTATTGTGTATGAGAAAGCCAGCTCCTCTAAGAAAACATTGCCTCTTTTTTGTTTAAAGTACTAAGCATTTTGTTTTTCACGATGCCTCATGGTGAAATATTCATTATAACATGAAAGCGGGAAACATGGAAGGGGCTAGTGGAGTGGTCTCTATGGGAAGGTGATCAAAGTGGGTAAATGAGCACTTGATCCTCTCATCATTTAACACTTAGGGGCTTCTACCATGTTCCAGGTTCTGTGCTAAGCACAGGAGATGTAGGTGGAAATTTTGGAACTCTTGGTTGGTGAAGGGAGACAAAGGAGTTAAATAGCTGACTGCCAGCCAGAGTGGTAAGCTTAACGGCGAGTAAGGGGTGATGTGGGCATACATAGGGGCACCCTAAGTGCCTTGGGGCCAGGGAAAGTATCCCAAAGGGGGTTTCTTATAAGCAGATGGAAGCTGTCCAGGTGAAGTACATGAATGCTGGGAGGGGTGGGGATGGGAATTCCAGGCCAAGGGCATGTAGAGGCCTGGAGAGGAGAGGAAGCCATGGACTGGGAGCAGTCTTGTCTGGCTGGAGCAGACGAGGTCACAGTAGGATGTGCATGGCCGAATCCATGTAAGGAACTTGGCTGTTCTGTTTCATCAGGAGCCGGAGACAGCTTGAGACTGGGTCCAGAGACACAGATATCCACACCATTGAAGGCCGCCTTAGCCTCAGCAAGAAGGCAGCCGGGCTTTTTTCTAGCTTCAAACGCAGGGATCAGGATCAGTAAGATGCTAAGAGGCCTAGAGCGAGCTGTTGTGTCTTGACAGGTGGTGGAGCTGAGTTTCTTGAACTCTGCATGGGCACAGGTGTATTTAGTCACACTGTGGTTCAAGGGCTGAACTGAACTGACTTCAAGGAGATACTGAGGGAATAGATACGTGGAATTGGCAGTATAGCTCATTTTCATTAAGAAAAAAAAAGTTTCTTCTTACCAAAACAGGGGAAGGAATGAGCACATTATTGATGCTAAAGAGATAGCAATGGCGAAGCTAGAGTTTCTGTTGGCCATCAGGGTATCAGTGGACAGAGCAGCCCAAAGGTACAGGGTCAGGGTGGCCCCTTCTTGATGCCAGGTGTCAACAGCTCTTCTCCAGCTTGTCCGAGTCCAGGATCCCTGCTCATAGCTCTGTGGCACCTCTGCCGTGGCGGGCCTGCTCCCTCACACCTGCCATGGTCTGCTCTCCGCTCCTCGAGATCCCTCACATTACCAACTACTCAGGACTCCTGAGGCAATTCCATCAAATTTCAGAGCCAGAGGGAGCTTGCAGAGCATATTATCCAACTTCTTCATTTAACAGTTGAGGAAGCACGATTTACAGCTGAGAGCTGTGGGTAGAAGCCATTATCTGCTATGCAGGCTGAGTAACAGAGAAAGCCCGGCAGCAGCAAGAGAGCCATGAAGCAGAGAGACGTTGTGAAAGGAACAGAGGAAAGAGCACGTCAGTTTCAGTTACTTGTGTATCTGTTACTTAGCAGACATAGTGAACCAGGATTCAGGCATGTAAATCATCTCTAAGAAAAAGAGTGGCTCTCAAACGGAAGCTAAGTGTATTGGCATACTAGTTTTCTGCGGCTGCTGCAGAAAATTGCCACAAACTCGGTGGCTGAAACAATGGAGATTTATTTTCTCACAATTCTGGAGGCCAGAAGTCCGAAATCAGTACCACTGGGCCAAAATCAGGGTGTCAGCAGGGCCATGCTCACTTGAGGCCACACTCCTTCCAGAGGCTCTAGAGAGAATCTGTTCCTTGCCTCTTGCAGCCTCCAGTGGCTATGGGCATTCCTTTGCTGGTGGCAGCATCACTCTCATCTCTGCCTTTGTGTCGTGTTGCTTTCTCATCTTCTGTCTGTGTATCAAACTTCCCTCTCCCCCTCTCTTAGGACACTTGTGACTGCATTTAGGACCACATGGATAATTCAGGAGAATCTCCTCATCCATCTCAAGATCTTTCATGTAATCACACCTGCAAAGACCCCCTTCTGCCAAACAAGGTAACATTCACAGGTTCCAGGCATTCGGATGGGGATATATTTTTTGGTAGAGGGGTATTATTCAGCTTGCCACAGTTGGGATATTTAAAAAACAAATTTACAGTTAAAAAGTGGGTTAGTTGTCAATGGAAGGGTAAAGAAAGGTAGAACCAATGAGTGGGTCAAACAAAAGGCATCCAGACACAAAGTTCTGATTGCAAGGAAATTTTTGATAATTTGGCATTTTATGTAGATTAATTTACAATGACAGAATATGCTGATCTCTACACCAAAGTGTCTAGTTTGTTAGCTCATTATATTTCTCATTGTAAATATAAAAACCATAATTCTGTTTTTTTGTTCATTAGTTTCTGTCAGTTTGGGTGACACATATCAGGCTCTGAGATGAGGACTGTCCAATCCTACAAGTTCAGAAATATAATGTGCTAGCATATCAATAGTGAATTTGTCCCTGAATGGGTGCAGTCAAATGAGTTTTAATTTCTTGGACATGATTCTAAACTCCTAATGAAGGAGTCGAATGGGCCAGACTTGAGTCAATTTCCCACCCTGGAATAATCAATTATGGCTGGAAAATGAGGCCCCTTTGAATATACTGCTTTTATTTTATATTCATTTAGGAGTGATAGATTGGTTTCCTTAAAAGTTGGGGAATATGGCAAACAAATGAAATAATGTTCCATTGCAGTGTGTATTGTAATTTAACTCTCAGATGACATTCTATTTCCAAGTGTCACCTGCACTATCTAAATCTTCATGATTGCGTATTCGTGTGTGTCTTTAGGATTCATAAAACTATAACTTAAAACTATAGTTTCTCTTCCCTTTGATGTATTCTTCTTGCTTCTACCACATTACTCTTTATAAAATACCTTTGATTTACAATCTATCATGACTATTACTCATATACCACCTCTGTGTTTTTAGTCCTAGCTATGTCTCTCCTGTTATTTTATTACTTAATATTTTTCTTTAAATCGACTCACTCTATAATTAAGTATATTAATTTAAAAAATAAACTCTCTCTACTGTGAATGGAAAACAAATATCACTTTCCTTAAATAGAAAGTAACCAAATGAATAAATATAGCAGGATGTTAGAATGTGGATTCACAGGCTCCGATATAATAGGTATATTACCAAAGTCAGTGTGAGACAAACTCCTCTTGTGCAAGTTTACAAAGGAAATTGTGAAGAACTGCTTCCATAATTTTTGGACCCCTTAGCCAAATCAAAGCTATTTAAAATAAGTCAAAGTGTGCAGAGAGAGAAGGATTTGTGGAAACTCTCTTAGGAGGGACCTGGTGCTATGCCAGAGACCCAAGGGCGGGGGGTGCTACCTTCTCCTCAAACCTAGTGCAAGAAGCTTCCTTGGGACCACATGGAGAACTATCAAAGGTATTCTCTGCATTTAGGGGATATAGAGCAATGATGCCTGACTCCCACCTAAGAAAGGGTAGAAGGGGCTGTGTTAGGACTGGCCTGCCCTAATTTAACGGCCTGGAGGAATTCTAGCAGGAAGCCAGAGGAGAATGCTGGCTTTTTAGGGGCTGTGAAAGAAGTCATCAGTGACCACTCGGACAAGAAATGCTTGAGTTAAGTGCCCTGCACAGGGAATGATAGAAATCTCCATGAAAGTGCTCAGGCAAGGAGTCAGGTCTGATCACCTGCTTGGCCCAGAGAGCTCTCAGCCACTAGCCAGCAAGTACTGTCCTTTTGCCTTTACCTCTCCTCCCTCCATCCTCCCCTTTTCTAGCCCTATAAAGAAGTAGGACTGCAGCTAACAAGTGAAAGAGGAAGTGAGTGGAGAGAGCAGAAGCCAATCACACTACCCTTTCTGGAAAACAGGCAGCCATCAAGTAGAGGCCTTGCCTCGGAAGAGGGAGGAATGAAGGGTTGACTAATATCTAGGACTTGATATTCAAAATACCGAATTAAGACTGAGTTTGCCCATCAAAGTTTGTAAGACTGTCTTTTACCTAGGAGTTAGCAAAAAAAGACACTGGGGTTGCAGAGATATTATCCAGTGGTGGAAAAAAAAATTTTCCATTGCATAAAGTTTAAAGGGGACACAAGAAACAAAAAATAAAGTTGGATTTCGATTGTGTCACAGTCCTGCTTGTTCAGTGTACTGCTTCCATAAAAATCATGAAAACGAAAATGTTATACTTTTAAAGGTTAAAATTAAAAAAAATGAAAATCAAGTAGTAAATATAATTTGTTTTTAAATGCGTACCAAAAAAATAGCTGCATGATTTAAACATGGGAAGAACTCCTCGATCCAGGTTCAAGGTTGGCCGATGGAGTGACTGATGCTGCCACTAAACCTGGATGTTTCCTTGGTTCACAGTGATGCAGCTTGGTGATGTGACACAGCTGCGGACCTTGACAGTCCGCCCCCATTTGGATGCAGTCTTAGAGTGGGAATGATAGCCTACCTAGACCACCATGGAGAGATGATGGGAGCAGTCATGCTTACTGCCGCTACCTCTAAGAAGTTGTGGTGAAATATTTAGTACACGAAGATCTGAAACATTCATGACAGAGTCTGTTAATTTATATGATCTGTGTAACCGTGTTTCTACCTACGGTGCCCAATGTATTTCTTTCTGTAATACACTTTAAAATAATTATTAAGTAAAAAACCAAAAAACTTCAGTGATATGCCTCTTGACATCGTCCTGTATACCAGACTCTGCCAGAATCCTCAGGCCCCATCTTATTTAGCAGATGTTGTCTCTCACTGAGTCCAGTGCAGCCTGTCTGAGCAGAGTAAAGCCTCTTTACTGTTTTCCATTTCTGTAATGTTCTCTGAGCTCCAATCCTCCAATGCTCTGAACAAATTCAAATCTACTCTTCCTTCAGGGCTTCTCTATTTCTCCATTCAGTTCTATCAATTTTTGTTTCACATATTTTGCAGCTCTGTTGTTTGGTGCAAGCACATTTAGGATTGTTATATCTTCTTGGTGGGTTGATTCTTTCTTTATTATATAATATCCCTCTTTGTCTCTGGTTATTTTCTTTGCTCTGAAGTCAACTTCATTTGTTATCAATAACAAATTCTGCTTTCCTTTGATTAATGTTTGCATGACACACCTTTTTCCATCCTTTTATTTTTTTTCTTTTTTTTTTGAGAGACACAGTCTTGCTCTGCCACCAAGGCTGGAGTATGGTGGCCTGATCATAGCTCACTGCAGCCTCGAAATCCTGGGCTCAAGTGATCCTCCCACCTCAGCCTCCCAAGTAGCCGGGACTACAGGTGTCTGCCACCATGTCCAGCTAATTAAAAGACTTTTTTTTTGTAGAAGCAAGTTCTCACTATGTTGCCCAGGCTGGTCTCAAACTGGTAGGCTGAAGCGATTCTCTCACCTCGGCCTTCCAAAGTGCTAGGATTACAGGTGTGAGCCACCATGCCTGGCCCATCCTTTTACTTTCAACCTGCCTGTATCATTATATTTGAAGTGAGTTTCTTATAGAAAGCATATAGTTGGATCATATTTTTAAAATCGATCTGTCAATCTCTGTCTTTTAATTGATGAATTTAGACCATTTGTATTTAATGTTATTATTAATATGTTAGGGTCTAAGTCTTCCATTTTATATCCTTTATTTTTATTTATTTTTGTTAGTGAATATAAGCTTTATTACATCAAAGAATACATACAAAGAAGCAAACACTTTTAGTCATTTTCCCATATGTTTTGATCAACTTATAATAAACACAGAACTGAAATCTATGCACAGTCTTGGTACAAAAATTGTTAGGTTTGGTTGGTTGCTCTTTCTTTTGTATTTTTAACTTGTGCATTTTAAAATTGATTTCAAAGCACTAATAGTGATGCAAATGCTTAAGCAAAAAAGATATTACATTATACAGAAGTACAGATATCTCTTTGGTATGCTAATTTCAATTCTTTGGATATATACCTAGAAGGGGGATTACGGGATTGTATAGTTCTTCCATTTTTATTTTTTTGAGGAAACTCCACACTGTTTTCCAAAATGCTTGTATTAATACTAATTTACATTCCCACCAACAGTATACAAGAGTTCTCTTTTCTTCACATCCCTGCTAACATTTGTTGTTATTGTTTTTTTGATAATAGCCATTTTAACAAGTGTGTGATAATATCTCATTGGGGTTTTAATTTTCACTTCTCTGATGACTAGAGATGTTTGACTTTTTAAATATACCTGTTGGCCATTCATATCTCTTCTTCTGAGAAATGTCTCTTCAGACCTTTTGCCCATTTTTTAATCAGGTTATTTTTTTTCTTGCTATTCAGTTGTTTGAGTTCCCTGTATATTTTGGATATTAGCCCCTTATAAGATGTATGGTTTGAAAATATTTTCTCCCAATCCACGGGTTGTTTCTTCATTGTTAATTGTTTCTTTTGCTATGCAGAAGCCTTTTAGTTTGATGTAATCCCATTTGTCTATTTTTCCTTTTTATTGCTTGTGCTTTTGGAAGGATTTATTTCAAGGGAAAAGGCTGGGCTGGGTTCTGCTCTCCTCTCAGATCTGAAGGAAGCTAGCCAGGTCTCCTCTTCCTGAGGGTACATGACTAACAGTGATGGGAGGGGGCTCACAGCACAGAGACCCAGTGCCAAGAACATCTCAGGGTGGAGAGACCTCTGGAACATTTTTTCCACTCTGCATCAGAGTAAAATTGATTAGCATTTAATTGGTTTCAGCTGTTCTTAACATGTTGCATAGAAAACTTCAATGTACTTTGCTAAATTCAATATTCCTTATGGTTAACATATTGAAAGCCAAAAACGCCCTTGAAGAAAACACCAGAAATCAGTGCTTTGCATCACACTGAATTTTTTGCTATTGTTCACCCATTTGGAATGCTCTGGGAATGCTACATACTTTGGATTTGGTGTATATATAAAAAAAGAAACAAACCTATGTCTGCTAAGCCTCTTGGGTGGATAGCTGCCTAGAAATCAAGATACCTATGTTGTAGTTCCAGCTTTCCCTGCACAGTCATGTGATTTTGGGTAAACCTCTTCACCTCTCTGGACTGCACTCATGTTTCTAATCTAGAAAATGAGGATATTGAGGTCAGCGAACTCAAAAGTTGCTTTCATCTCTTACATTCTATAATTGACTTTTGTTCTTCTGATACTTCAGTACAATTCTGCTAAAACAACAATATCATCTTCTCTCATTAAGAAGTGTGTAGAGGGCCAGGTGCAGTGGCTCACACCGGTAATCCTAGCACTCTGGGAGGTGGAGGATGGAAAATTGCTTGAGGTCAGGAGTCTGAGACCAGCCTGAGTAAGAGTGAGACCCTGTCTCTACTAAAAATAGAAAAAATCAATGAGAAGTAGTTGTGTGTACCTGTGCTCCCAGCTATTCGGGAGGCTGAGGCAGGAGGATGGCTTGAGTACAGGAGTTTGAGGTTGTAGTGAACTATGATGATGCCACTCTAGTCAGGACAATGGAACAAGACTCTGTCTCAGAGAAAAAAGAAGTGTATAGAATGGTAATGGCAAATTGTGTCTTGATATCCAACGAGGGAGGGGTTTCAAAGAAAATAACCTGGTCTAGGCTTAAATAATAAGAAATTTTAGTCTCAAAAGACCAGAGGACAAATGAGGGGCTGGGAAAATTTCTGCCTGCTTCACTATGTTTTCCTGGGCAAGGATACTTCAGTCCCTACTCTTCATGTCTCCATCTATAAAACACAAATAAGGACACCTCCTGTTAATGCAAAATCTGTTAAGAGGTTTGGTTAAAAGTCGGGTGCAAACTGGGTGGGGTGGTGCAGGCTTATAAACCCAGATACTTGGGAGGCTGAGGCAGGAAGATCGCTTGAGCCCAGAAATTCAAGGCTGTAGTGCACTATGACCGTGCCTGTGAATAGCCACTGCACTCCAGCCCAAGCAACATACTGAGACCCTATCTCAAAAAAAAAAAAAAGAGTTGTGCAAATAGTGTGTATCAGACACTGAGGGCCACAGATGAGGTGCAGCTTCAGTAACTGCTTTTCCTCAATCCTCTCTCCGGCTCTTTCCTGCATTCCCTTAAATTGTTCATTCTCCAACTTTCTCTTTGCCGTTATTTCTCCTCTCTTGCTACTTCTGTCCTGCTGCATCACCTTCACTGAGTCTTCCCTTTACCAAAGCTCATGGATGTCCACAGTGGCAGCTGAAACAGTAAAAAGCCCCAGAGAAGTTCTGTCCTGTGACTCAACTGCTTAGGAGTCCCCAAGAGGGAGCCATCTGAAGCTCTGCTTGCCACCCACTTGCCTTTATAGGGTCCCCAACAGTTGTTTGTCCCTTACCAGCAAACCTCAAGTTAGCATTCAACTGACTAACTTGCAGGCCTAACCCCAAGGCCTGGGGAATACCTGACTCACTCTGGCAGCCCCAGGAGCTTCCTCACTTACCACCAGGGCTACAGGGCTGAACATGGACTGACTTATGCTTGAGCATAGAGAAGCATGAGGCACCTCCATTGAATGTTTTCCTCATTCCCCAAAGCTAGGGATTCTCCTGTGCCTCCATGAATGGATTAGTGCTCAAAATGGCTCAGACTGCTGGACCCACTGCTGGTGCTGCTGCATCCATGGTTCAGGACTTCAGGGTCACAGACTACCATAATCGGCACAAGGCCAAATCTGGCTCTAGCAAATGCTGGAGCCCTGCTGCAAATGGTAACTTTGAAGGAAAAGCTACTGGCTTTGGCTGCAATGGTTCTCCCAGAGTTAATGCTCCTCATAGATGGAGTAGATTTGTGTTAGCAATACAAAGAGCTTGCTGGGCATAGTTGCTCAGGCCTGTAATTCTAGCACTTTGGGAGGCCAAGGCAGGAGGCTTGCTTGAGGCCAGAAGTTCAAGAACGGCCTGAGCAAGAGCAAGACTCCATCTCTACAAAAAAACTAGAAAAGTCAGCTGGGCATGGTGGTATGTGCCTGTAGTTCCAGCTACTCAGGAGGCTGAGGCAGGAGAATCGCTTGAGCCCAGGAGTTTGATGTTGCAGTGAGCTATGATGATACCACTGCACTCTGGCCAGGGTGACAGAGTGGGACTTTGTCTCAAACAAACAAACAAAATACAAAGAGCTATGATAGTGAAGGCAAGACTAGTTATTGAAATTTGCAGGTTGTCTGTAAACTTCATGAGGGTTCCTGTATCAATGTGGAACTCTCTTTCCCAGGGTTGAATTATGCACTAGCAATCCGAAGTGTGGAAGAGAGTTTAGTCTTGGCCATTGACTCATGCGTTGGGGAACGCCAGCCTTACCAGACTGGATAATGGGTGAATAGTGTTCTCCTCCTCTGGAAATGTCATGTGTCCATCCAAGAGAGCAATAAGGGCTTGTAGGCCGATGAGTCTTCCCAGCCCCTCTGGGGGCTGTTTCCCACGCCCTGGGTGTGACTTGCCTGCACATAGATGATTCTGGAAAGCCTCACAGCATCCCTCAAATTTCTCTTCTCCACAAGTAGTGGGACAGTCTTTCTAACTCTCTGACTATCCCCGTAGAGCCTCTTGAGTGAGCCCTCTGGTGCAGCAAAGTTAGCCACACTGTCATGGGCTAACTACTCCTTCAGAATCCAATTTTATTTAAAACCCTTTACTGCATCTTTCCCAGGCAACTTGGGAATGACACAGTATTTCAGGCATCATTCCTCTTAAGTTTACTCATGATTAGGAACATGAGGGAGTCCATGGAATAGAAATGAGAGAAAGAAGATTAGAGTGCTTTATAAACTCTAAATGGTAGTGTTGTTTATTATTGTCGTTATCTAAAATCCCATACAGCCTTCCCAGTGGTTCCTATTTCCTATGTGCCGAGTCAGGGAGCAGGGCCTTGCCATCTGGTCACTTACATGCTCATATTCCCCAAGGAAAACCCACCCCCATCCTTCTGGCCTGGCCAGTCTTGGCAATGAGCCCGGACTCATCTTCTTAGGGCCTGATTCTGCTCTTCCTCCCCGTGGTCACAACAACCCCCAGACACAGCAACCCCAGGCATTTCCCCTGGTCTCCCAGCTCTAATTCACCTGGAGCTACAAATGGATTATGGGAGGTCACATAATTTTTTCCTTTTGTCATAAAGACAGAGAATGAGGGAGTTTTCATTCTTGTAGTCACACTGTGCTCCCCAAATGTTGCTCTGGCTCAAGCATAGGAGAGGAGGGTGTGGTGACAATTGTGCCCCAAGCCCTCAGCACAGCCTCTGTTTCTCCTCCAGTCTCCTCTCCCAGCCTTTCTGAAGGCTTCTCTTTCTGTCCATGATGTCCTGTTATTCTGATCTCATGCGAGCTATTTAACGAATCAGGCAGTGTTATCTGATTTTTATAAATTGAATGATAGAGGTTTATAAGAAAACAAGCCATGATCATGAAAAGTGCCAGGAATATCAAGTTCTATACTGCTGCTTTTGAATTGGCCTTTATTAAAAACTGATTATAATTCTTCCGGGGTCAGGACTGCTAAAAATATTAGTAACTGACTTGGAAATTCTATGCTTTCATTATGCCTATTTTCCCCAGTTACTTGTTTTCAGCCAGACAATCTGATATATCTTAAGATATGTTGCTTTTGCCATAGGCCATAAACTTAATTTTTAGCTGCTGCACTGTGGAAACCCAAGACTCTCAGAACATTGTTATTTATATTCAGAAAAAAAAAGATTTTATTTTAATCAATCAGGTTTACTTTAGCAGTAATTAGGTCAGCTGGGACAAACCTGCACTTTCCCTACTCTTTTCTAGTGGAAATTATGAGAGCTGTTGTGTCTCATAATTATGCATTCAGATATTATACTATCAAAAGACACCAGTTAATGAAAAACAATGAAAAAAAACAGATAAATAGGAGAAAACTCTGTTCCTCCCTACCACCCACCCTCCCCCTTTTTTGGCAATTTGAATGTGAGCGGTTTCACTATTGTCCAGGAGAGCTTAAATTCCACTTCTGTTAGATTGGCTGTTAGGAAGCCCTCCCTAACCGAAGATTTTGTGGTCTGAAGTCATTGTGTTCTTAGGCTTTGGTCCAAAGTGACTACATTTTCTGCCTGCTGGGATTTAAGAGAGACCGTTAATGTAAGGATGGCGGTTTTGTGAGCCAAAGATATCTTTTTTTTTTTTTTTCTGACTCGTGTTAAATAGGAGTGAACTGTGTATTAAGATGCCCATCAAGTTTCTCCAAAATTACAAGTAAGTATTGTAGAACCCTACTTGGCCAACCTTGGGGTTAATTAAAATGTACACTCTGGATCTGATAAACTTAATGAATTGGCATTGGGAAGGCACGGGAACAGCTACTAAAACTCCAAAAATAACAATTCTCGGAGAACAGTTCTCAATGTCAAATTAAACACATCAAAATTAATTTCAGCTGCATCAAAAAGTTGACATGAAAGTCATTTCAGGGTTTGTTTGTTTCTTTTTAAAATTGGTTTGAATGGAATGGCAAAAACAATTCTAGAGTTTCAAAAAGGAAATGAAGAGTTTACTAATCATGAGCCTGTCCATTAAGAATGACGCAGCCATCCTAGCTACTGTAATAACATCAAGCCTTCCAGGAACTGGCACCACTGTGGACCAGAAAGTCAGCACTCCTGGGAGAGCCTGTGCTAGAGGAAAACTGGCACTTACAAGTTAGCCCTCAAGGTAGTTACTCCAGCCTTCAGGATGAAAAAAGAAATATTTTGGAAGTCACTTTAAAAGATAATCCAAGATGTGCAAAAAAGATTTTTGTAGAAGGGAGTTTATTGCAACATTATTTATCACGGTGAGAAATTGGAAACAGCCAAGTAGCCAGAAAGCAGAGAACTGGTTAAACAAATTATGATACGTTTACACAATGGAATACTATGCAGTCATAAAACAATGTTGTGCTATAGTAATGTTAAAGTTCATAAGAAAATTTTATAATATATTACGCCAATTATTATATATATTAAGATAAAAAAGCAGACTATAAAATAGCAGACTCTAAAAGTTAAGAGTAACCATCTCTGGGGCAGCACCAAAAAACCTGACTTTTTTTCTTCTCTGCCCTTTTTAATATTTTCTTTGTAATCAAAGAAAGAGCAACAAATGTCATAAAAAGACACTTCATTTGCACATCTGCTGAGGGATGGTACATGTTTTAATGCCTTATTTTTGACTAGAACTCTCAAGTTACTTGGCTTTTCAGAGATGTGTCTAATTCTTATATTTGTCATCAATTTGTTTTTTAATATTTGTCACTTCCTATCACATTTGGAAGCATTCTGCTTTCTACTCAGGCAGTACTTCGGGGAAATTAAATTTGATTGTGCCAAAGTCATCAGAAATGGCCTTAATTTGGTTTCTGCGAAGTCTCTTTAAAGTTGTTAGGTGTGTGGTGTTAATAGGCTGTTAAACTGGTCAAGAGTCCGCGAGGCCTGCAATGAAACAACTTTTTATTAATGCAAAAATCTCCATGAACAAACCATCCTTAAAGCAACACAGAAACTGAAAAGAAGACACACGAGCTAAGCCAGGATGCTCCTGCATGCACGGAACAGATCAAGCTGCTTGACTGAAGATGGAGAACAGAGGCTTCCACCCACAGGACTGTGCGCTGGGGAAAGATCAGGCCTCAGGTCAATACATTCTTGTGAAGGAGAAGCCCTGTCCCCTGCAATTTCACAGCACAAATGAGAATGACTCTTGGTTAGATGGGAAATTCCAACAAACCCTGTTATCCAAGAGTGTCAGGAAACAGTGTCATCGTACTAGCTGCTCCTGATTTGAGACACATGTATTGAGGGAAACCACATTTTAAAAACTACAAAATCCCGGTGATCTCATCTCTCCCTCTCTCTCTCTCTCTCTCTCTCTCTCTCTCTTTTTCTCCTCCACCGGCACGTGCGTGCACACAGACACACACACACACACACACTCACACACATACACAGATCGGAGAAAGGGAGACATTTTAAGATCATGAATCATTATGGCAATAACTGGAATTCTCAGCGTTCTCTCCTGTCACACTTCTCTGCTCATGACCTGGAGCTCCTCTTTTTCTCCCAGGCACTCATATTTCTTACTTCTACCCCACCTCCTACAGAAACCTGATTGCATGAAAGAAAATGGGGCAGCGTTTCCGCGTGCTTCCTCTCCGGAGTTGCCCAGGTTGCACGCCATAGGGATGGAGGTAGCAGAAACTCTAGGCCATAGAGGTGGCGACATGCAGGAGAACGCAGTTGCGTGGTGTCCACACCGTGGGGATAAGGAGCCCCAGGTCAGCGGGGGAGGAGTGAAGTGAGGAAGAGTCGAGATGAGAGAGAGAGGGTTAAAAACGTGAGCAAGGTCAGGGCAGCAAAGCAGAGCACAGACAGGGAGGAGAATGAGGCAGGAGCAGTCTGGGAGTGGAGAGTGGTGACAAAGGGTCAGGGAGGAGGCATGGTTGACAAAGCCATGGTTAGCTCTTTCAGTGGAGGTCTGTGTATTATAAATAGTCCTAGTCTTGTGTGTCTGAAAATATTTTTTATTTTCTGTCACTTAAATTGGGGTTTAGCTCAATATAACAGTCTAAATTGAGGGTTTTGTTCCTTCAGCACTTTGAAGGCTGCTTTCTCCGCTGTTACGTAGCAGTAGTGTTGCTGCTGAAAAGTCTAACAGTGCTATTCTTTTTGATAATCTGTGCTTTCTTCCTGACACATTTAAGATTTCCTTTTATTCTTTATATTCTAAGTTGCATTACACTGTTCCTAGGTGGGGATTTATTTTTATTTATTCTTTTGGTATCAAGAATGAATTTTCAGGCCGGGTGCGGTGGCTGACGCCTATAATCCTAGCACTCTGGTAGGCTGAGACGGGTGGATCCTTTGAACTCAGGAGTTCGAGACCAGACTGAGCAAGAGTGAGACCCCGTCTCTACTAAAAAAATAAAAATAAATTAGCTGGACAACTAAAAATATATAGAAAAAAATTAGCCGGGCATGGTGATGCATGCCTATAGTCCCAGCTGCTTGGGAGGCTGAGGCAGTAGGATTGCTTGAGCCCAGGAGTTTGAGGTTGCTGTGATCTCTGATGACGCCACGGCACTCTAGCCCAGGCGACAGAGTGAGATTCTGTCTCAAAAAAAAAAAAAGAATGAATTTTCAATTTGAGGATTTACGTCTTTTGCTTCGGAGAATTCTTAGCCATTTCCTTTATTTTAAGGATCTTATGTTGCTTTTCTGTCATTCTTTTCATTCTCTTTTTCTGGACTCATATCATGTGCATGTAACCACACATTCGTATATTTGAACTCTTTGTCTTTCTGTGTTGAATTTGGTGTGAACTTGTCCGGAGCCATGAGGCCCGGCAGCTGCTTACCAAGCCCATGCATTTGCAAAAGCCTGCGGAAGAGCTTGTAAGTTTCTGTTTACCCATTATAACTATGTAGCCCTTGAAAGCCCCTGAGGGTTTCCTTATATAGAAACCCTCTGGCCGGAAAGCCAGAGCCTCGGAAAGCACCACCCCTTTATTGTTACTCTTTCTGCCTTATTTAAGCCTCTGCCTTCCTGCCAATAAACGAGACTTGATCAGACTCCTGTCTTGTCTCCATTTCTTGTGTCTCCTGCCTCTCTCCCAATTCCCACTCCCTCCTCCAGGGTCCGCGTTGACTACCCCGCGGGTCGGGACATGAACTCCTTGTGATTTTTTTCCCAGTCACCAGAACTTCCTCCAGGGGTCTTGAGTTCATTCCATCTATTAAGCATTTTTAAAATATCAAGGGCTACATTTCCAAGAGTTCTATTTGGTTATTTTGCATATTTACCTGTTCTTGCTTCATTCATGCCTGTTTTGGGTCCATAAAGGCTAGTTCTTTTCATAACTATTATTCTCTTATTTATCTCTTTGAGCTTTCTTATTTTAACCACTTTGTCACCCTGTTCATTAAAATTAATTTCCTTCTCAGTGAATTCATGTTCTGATTTCATATTTTATTAACTTTTTTTAGGATTAGAGTTCATGGATGTTGGAATTTTGATTTGCAGGCTTATTTTGAAGGTTTTTTGTTGTTTGCTTTCAGTCTACCTTTTATCTCTCCTTCTCCCCCCACCCTGCCCCCCATTTGTACTTCTCCAAATCCATTGGTTTTATGATTTTTTTTTAACCTGGCCCCTTGGAATTACATTTCAAACCCAGGTGCTATAAAGGCAGCTCAGGGCTCTTGGTTATGGTGATGTCACAGATATCTCAGGTCCAGTCACCAAGCCAACATAGGGGTTGGATCTTGGATCTTTTCCCAGTTTTATGCCTGTATCTGTGCCCTCTCACCTCCCTGGGCCCACAGATTCCCTGGGTCAAAGCTTGGTCAGCCTTTGGGTAAGAGCAATGATTTTAATTCAGGTCCCTGTCTCAGGTTGAGTAGATTCTCAGTCACCCAGGCACCACCACCTGACCCTGGACCTGGAGACCAGCAGGTTATAGCTTTAACCCGCCTCACACTCTTTTGTATTCTGTTGCTTTTTCTCATTCATGGAAATAGTCATTTCTTTTTTCTTGAGCTCTACAATGTCATTTTTGTTTTCCTGTTTATCTTTATCCATCTTTGCTATGTGTTTGAGGAAGAACAGCAATGCCAAAGTGTGAACCTCCAGTCCTATCTTATTGGAAGCCCAGCAACTGTTTTTAAAAATCTACCTTGTCATGCTTTCGCTTTCTGTGGCAGACAAGTGACCATTAATTAGTACAAAGGCCATGGGTTGTCATGCTTAAAAACTGAATCCCCGGGCACAGTGGCTCACACCTGTAATTCCAGAACTTTGGGAGGCCAAGGTGAGAGGACTGCTTGAGGCCAGGAGTTCAAGACCAGCCTAGGCAACATAGCAAGACCCTGTCTCTACAAAAAATAAGAAAAATTAGCTAGGTATGGTGTCACATGCCTGTAGTCCCAGGTGATCAGGAGGCTGAGGCAGAAGAATCACTTGAGCCCAGAAGTTCAAGGCTGCAGGAAGCTGTGATCGTGCTACTGTACTCCAACCTGGGCAACAGAGCGAGACCCTGTCTTGAAAAAAACAAAACAAAACAGGAGAAAAAAAAAAAAACCCCAAAACTGAATGAGTGTTTTGTATTTAGGAAAGTTAGGATGATTTGCTGATTATAAAAATAATAGGGCATTGTTTTCCCTGCCAAAGGTCAAACGGTCCTCACTAGAAAAGAGCTCTCCGAATTGATTTGCAAATTCTGTGGTCCCTCAAGACTTAAATCCAGAAAAAGCTAAGTATATTCTCTAAAGATTTTTAAAAAGATATGTAATCATAGGATTTTAGAGCTCAAAGGAACATCAAAGATCGTATATCATTCCCCTCATTTCTGAATCTGGAAGAGGAGGCTTAGAGGAATTAAAGGTCTTGCTCAAGGCTAAATACTACACTGATAGCAAAGCTAAAGCTTGAATAATTGGATTCTCATACATTTGTACTTTTCCAAATAAGTTGTCCATAGCATATATCAGAAGTGACAGAACTAGGAGGCTGATAAGTGATTTCTAATGTGATGCTTAATTATTTACATAGTGGAGAACAAATTACACCCAGGTTTCTGTAAGTCTCAATTTCAATCTGATTTGTGTTTTTTAAATGCAAATATGTGTACACCAGCATTTCTTACTCCAGATAGAAAGCTGAGTTAGCCAATATGCTCCTTAGTCCATCTGTCACATGGCAACCCCTATTAAGTGTCTAATTTAGATAAATATAAGAGAATAAAAAATAAAAGTAGATACAAAAACAGAAGTTGTGTGTATTTCAGGTTATAAGCATCAAAAGCTGATTCCCTGGCTGATTAGTCAGAAAAGTTAATACATGGATTTTGTGTAACTCGCAAACTAGTTGGGAAGACCAGAGGGCCAGACCTGAGGATAAGCTTCCAGAAACAGCCTAAAACTTTAGAACTAGCCTGCTGGGAAAAAACACTATTGCTGCAAGCACTGATCACTAAATGCCATAGTGAACTAGGCCACTTCAGGTGGGGCCACTGAAGCTCAGGGCACTGAGGTGACTTACTAGCAAGTGCAGAGCAGGGACAAGGATACATGTCTTCAGACTGGTGCCTTGGTGCCCTTTCTTCCCTTAAAATATTATATTTTTACAAATGAATCTTTCATTTATTTTTAATTTTACAGGTAATATGTTAAGTATGTTAACATTGCATAAAACCAAACACTGTAGACAGTGAACATCCCCTTTGGCCCTTCCTGCAAACCCACATCCCTTTCCAAAGGTATTCACCAGCTCAACTTGGAGCATGTTCTTCAAGATCTTTTCCCACCATTTCTTCACTTCTGAAAATAGTTCATTTTGTAGGATATCATATTGTATTTTTTTTTCTGAAACTTGCCTTTTTCACTTCATAAAATTTTTTAGAGCTCTTTCCATGTCAATATTTACATATATTATTTATCTTATCTGATGCACAGGGTTCCATTGTAGAGATGTGTATAATTGAACTTTTCTCCTGTTTAGAGACATTAAGATTGTTTTTAGTTTCATTACTAAAAAAATGTTGGAATGTATATATTGTATATGACTTATTGGGCACATGTGTGGGAATTTCTCTAGGCTGGACGCTTGGAAGTAGATTGATGCTTGTAAGGTATATGCATTTGAAATCTTGATAACGAATGTGAAAATTGTCTTCCAAAGAGGCTGTATCAATGTATTAATATGCATGCAGGGGGAGTATTTCCCTACACTTTCAGTAATATTGATTAGTACTAATTGCTATAGTTTTTACTAATCTGAATTTCTCCAATTACTATTGAGTTTGAGTGTCTTATATTGCCTTTTCCATTAATTACTTATTCTTATAATAGTCTCTCTATTATACCTTATGTTGTCTTCATATAGATCTCAAGAAAAAGTATTGAATAAAATAGGAACCATGTATAGAGCTATAAGCAGCCTCATGGACCTTCCTCTGTGATGGACATGAATCTACTAACAAACATTTGAATGCAATTGTTTGACAAGCAATGATTCCCCTAACCAACCTACAAACTGGGCAACATCCCTCCATCTTGCTCAAATGAATATTATGAGCATCTCTGCAAAGCATTGTGCTGAAAAAAAGATTCATTATGCCTTGTATTCCTATATTCTATCTATCTTGCTGCTCTACCAAAAAATAATGTGAAGATAGTTTAGCCTGTCTTAATGATTAGCTTACAAATGTTAATGTAATATGCATTCTAGAATATTGCAGAAAGTAATGCTAAGTTCACTCTATAGCTTCCTTAATTCACTTTTTCTCTTTTTAGAAAATCCATATTTTTGCCTCACTTAGATTTCTGGAACCTGGTCCATTTTCTATGTCCCTGAGATGAGAGGCAGTGGTTCTGAGACCTATAATCTTTCATTCAGTCTGCAAAGCCTGTATACTGGGTTTTCTCTGACTCTCTCCTCATTTAGGTTGTGCTTCAATTTACTCTCTGTGATATGTGTCCTACTCTTCTCAGTTTGAAGATCATGTTCCTCATTGGAGAAGAAAGAAGCGATTGAGTGGCTCTGCCTTTTCTGTGTTATCATTTAACAGGATCTTCCCTCAGCAGACAGCTTAGCCTTTCCTCCATCTGCCTGCTTCAAATTGGGTGTGGTTTTAAAGCCCTTTCTGTGCTCTTTCTCATTTAGCATTACTCTGCTCATTTCAGAGTTTTCCTTTTGTCACTTTCTTACAGGATTGGGATCATCTTCTTACTCACCATAGTTTGTGTCCTTTCCGTCATTTTTTGTACATCATTTCAAAATATAGACCCATCAGAGAACCCCCTGTTGGGTCATATTGGTTTCTGCAGTTAATATTGTAGTACAAAGTTTAATTTTTCAGAGTTTCACAATTAATAAAATGTACTCCTTTCTATTGCCTCTGGCCTTGGGGTTATAATTACATTTCTGTGAACTTTTCAAAGTTTGTTTTCCTAAAGCTTCAAGTACCTGTCTACTATGACTGGAGGTTCTTTTTTTTTTTTTTTTTTCCTATTAATTACAGAATTTGGGATGACATGATCCCTCTCTTCCATCTTCAGGAAGGCAAGGACTGCATTTTATTTCATATATTTGTTGAAGTAAAGATTTCTATCATGTAAACATCACCAACAAATTCTTCCTTGCTGGTCAGAATTAAGTGTAGAGTCGCAGCAGTTCCTGTCATTTTTTCTTGTACCCTTTGAAAGATGAAATTATCAGGAAGGCAAGTCAAGAATGTATTGAATTCTAAGATTGTTACAGAGATTTAGAACAGGTGTCTAAATAGTTCAAGTAACCCATCAATATTACATCTTACCTCAATGACACTTTTATCATTTGATTTAGGAAAGCATCCTCCAACTCTTCCATTTAGCCTGGCATGTTAGCATGCTCCCACACATAACAGTATTCTCTGCCTCTTATTTAATTTTCTTCCATATAGTGTGTGCTGTACTTGTGGGTTCCATATATTTGCAGATTTGACACATGGTGATATCCATGTTTATCAGATCTGGTTTTTTTGGCTTTTTTTTTGGTTTTTTTTAGACGGAGTCTCACTTGGGTAGAGTACAGTGGTGTCATCATAGCTCACTGCAACCTCAAACTCCTGGGCTCAAGTGATCCTCCCTCCTCAGCCTCCCAAGTAGCTGGGACTACAGGTGCGCACCATGATGCCCAGCTAATTTTTCTGTTTTCAGTAGAGACGGGGTCTTGCTCTTGCTCAGGCTGGTCTTGAACTCCTGAGCTCAAGCAATCCTCCTGCCTCGACCTCCCAGAGTGCTAGGATTACAGGCGTGAGCCACCACACCCAGCTATCAGATCTGTTTATATTGAAAAACATACACCATTCCATTGCTTAAACCAGTTCCATTTCCCCAGTTACAACAAGTCTCAGTAACGTCTAGGTAATCATATTTATCTGAGTGTAGATGCTATTATGCAACACTTGTTCCCCTTCAGGAGTAAAGAATTTATTATTCCAGCTTCTGAGAGTGCCACTGAAGCTGGTCTTTATCTGTCACCCCCTTTGGTACTGCCCCACCGCCTATGGCCATGCCCCTTCCAGAGTAGCCTGCATCCATGGACTGACTGACGTGGGGGGTAAAGGGCCACATGGGCCCCATGCCCAATTCAGGACAGTTCCGAGAGTCGTCTCATCCTCAGACCTCCTAAGCAGGGTTGGCTAGGGCAGTCCATTGCGACTGCATCGGAGCTCTGCTTCTCCGTCTGCTCATTTCTGCTTCTTCTCTTCCCTCCCACAGGTATTAATTCCAAAACCACTCCCCAGTAAACTCCCTACATGCCAATCTCTATCACAGTGTTGACTTCCCGGGAAACCCAACGTGGGGCAATCTGCTTGTTTTAAAGTTTCAGTTATATTGTATTATCTTATACATTGAAATATGAATAATTAAGCCTTAAGTATTATTCTCAATCTGATTCCCTGCTATTTTCTTAGAATTACTGAGCTTCTCTATCTTCCTCTGTGAATCTTCTTTCTATGTCATTCATGGTAACTTCTATTTATGTGATTTAGAAGTTTCTTCTCAGCCTTTTTTCCCTTTCCCTCCAAACTTCATGCGAAGCCCTTTGACTAGGAAGCTTTATCCACAAAATATTTTTTCTAATCTTCCTAACATGCGTTACTTGCTTTGCCAGGAATCTGTTATTTTGGTATTAAAAGTCAGAGTTGAGAAGAAAAAGTATTGACACTATCTTCTGAGACAGCTTTTCACTTTCAACAATCTTCTTTTTTTCCCCCATTTGTTGTTTGTTTGTATATATTCATGGGGTACAAGTGCAATTTTGCTACATTGATATATTGCACTGTGGTGAGGTCAGGGCCATCAGTGCATCCGTCACCGGAGCACACATTGTACCCACCAAGCAACCTCCCGTCATCCACTCCCCAGATCCCCAACCCCACACCCCTCCGAGTCTCCCTTGTCCATTGTCCCACACTCCACTTCCATGTGTACAGGTTATTTAGCTCCCTCTTACAAGTGAGAACATGTGGTATTTGTCTGTCTGTCTGTCTGAGTTGTTTCACTTAAGATAATGGCCTTCAGTTCCATCCATGTTTCTGCAAAAGACACAATTTCATTCTTTTTTATGGATGAAGAGTATTCCACATTTTCTTTATCCAGTCCTCTGTTGATGGACATCTAGGTTGACCAACAATCTTCTTGATCCTCCGAAGGCACAACTTTCAACTGGAAGAGCCAAGATAGTGCTGGTGCAGTAAGGCCTCTGCCTGTAACCCTCCCTAACCAGTAGCTCGGACCTTCTGTCTGAGTGTCTCTCAAAGTGGGGATTCAGACACTGCTTCCCCAGGGAGGGCCCAGTGGGCTCGCATTCTTGGAGGAGTCCTCAGGGGCCAATGAGCTTTGTGCATTAGTTTGGGAGTATGATGGGACCGAGTCAAGAGTTCAAGAGTCAAGATAAAGGAGGAGGAGGCTGGGTGCAGTGGCTCATACCTGTAATCCTAGAACTCTGGGAGGCCAAGGAGGGAGGATTGCTTGAGCTTAGGACTTCGCGACCAGCTTGAGAAAGAGCGAGACCCAGTCACTACTAAAAATAGAAAAATTAGCCAGGTGTGGTGGTGCAAACCTGTAGTCCCAGCTACTTGGGAGGCTGAGGCAGGAGGATTGCTTGAGGAGTTTGAAGTTGCAGTGAGCTATGATGATGCCACTGCACTCTAGCCTGGTGACAGAGCAAGACCCTGTCTCAAAAAAAAAAAAATAAAAAAAAGATAAAGGAGGAGGAAGCAGGCTAGAGCAGGGGAAGATTTCAGACTGTGATTCAGACTATGATGCAGATCAGACACTGGTGAGAGGAAAGTGAGGAGGAAGCAGAATTGGGCAGGGACAATTTCAGACCGTGCTGCAGATCTAACGATGTCTTGGCCAACCCAGTGAAGACATTTGGAGCATAGACTTCTTGTTAGAGGTGTCCTGCAATGAGCAGAAATGGCCAGGTCCCAGCACCCCTGCTGTGCTCAGTCATTGACTGGGGGCTGCCTGGGAAGAGCATGACCTGGGCTTGAAAGCAGACCCTGACAGCCGAATGCCAAGTCCTTTCTCCGAAGAGAGATCTAAGTGGTATACCTTGGTGGCTACTGCAGTCCTCCTGTGTGCCATGCGGGGCTCGTTCTCTGCACATGATCAGGGAGCAGCTCCTCTAGGCTTCCAGAGGGGGACATTAGAAGAGGAAGGTTAGTGGGATGAGCCATATCCCCCACCATTCACAGTACCATCCAGAGTGAGGTCCTCACTGCCAGGCTGGCAGTCCGTGAGCCAGGCCCAGCACCTCACCTAATCACCAGCTTTCTTGAACCATTGTCTCTACCAGCTATGTCAGCTGAGTCCTCTGGGAAGCAGATGCTGAGACACAGTTGGGAGTGTGAGAGGTTTATGGAGGGTAGGAGTGGGGGGTGTGGATGACACCAAAGAAGATAAAGGGAAGGAAGCAGGACAGCACAGGGAAATTTAGACCATGATGCAGATCTGACACCTGTGAAAAGAAAGGGGAGAGAAAGCAGAATTGGGAAGGGAGCTCATCAGACAGCAGTGCAGATCTCACAGCCTTGCTCAACCCAGCGTGGAAGTCTCGGTTAAAGATGGTCTGTTAGAGGAGTCCTGCACTGAGTAGAAATTGTCTCCACCAGGCTTAGCGCCAGACTGAGAGGCTACCTGGGAAGAGCATGGCCTTGACATTGCAGCTTCAGGCTGTTAGCTAACCTGAGTCTTTGCAGCTGAGCGGCAAGCTCTGTCTCGAAGAGAGACCTGGGCAGGGCACCTCTCCGCTGTCACCCCTTGCCCAGACAGGCCAGCTCTGACTCAATGCCATTAGGGAACTAAGTTTCATCCCCTTTCATGGCATATCCAATATCTTTGCTGGACTGTGGCTTACAAGGTGACCTATCATCGGGGGCCTAGCAGTCTAGTTTGAGGTGGAGGAAGGAAGCCCTTGTCTGTAAAATAAAGCATTTCATCCTATAGTGATGCTGTCTTTCTGGGATGCTACGAGAACGTGTGCTTCTCAGTGCCCAGTGGAGCAGGATGTGCAGCTGCCGCTGCTGTGTTCCTGGAGCTCCCTCCACGGGGAAGCCCATGGGTACTCTGGTTCCAGTAGGCGCTCCTTCCACTTCTCAACCTCTTGAGAATTATTTGAAATCATCTCTGCCTCCACAGAATCTTTTTTTATTTTATTTTATTTTTATTTTTCCTGTAAATAAGTACATACAAAAGAATCTTTTTTATTTCTGGTTTCTTTCCAGTATAATTTCTTTACGACTATCTGGGGATCCTCTTGCTTTCTAATGGTAAGTTGCAGCCCCAGAGAGATTGAAAGGAAATAACTCTGCTGCTAACACGAGTGTTGGGGGTATTGTGTTGGATTCTGAGATAGTTGAAGGCAGCTATCCATTTCCAAGAAGTGGCAGGGCATCAGGCCTGGTGGGCTTCATTGAGAGGGAGGGCCTTGGGAGGCCACAGGGAGCCCAGCTTGCCCTCGGTTAGGTGCTCAGGGGCCTCGCTGTCCATCAGTAGACTGCAGGTTGCATGGGGTTAAATGTTTTGTTTCCTGAGTAAGGGGCCTAGGCAAGACCTCATTTACCACAAGGTCCAAGGGAATAAGACAGATTGAAATGCCTGGAGAACAAACCATGCTTGTGTTTAGATTGGCTTCGTTAGCGGCATTCTCTGAGTTTATTTTCCCATTTGTTATTCCCCCAGTTTGTAGTTCAGCCTTCTCTCAACAACCCAGCCTCACAGAGGCCATGCTATAGTTTTCAAGGGAAGGACCATTTGTCTATGCTCTGATCAGAGCTTTTAAAAAGGAGGTGCTTAGTATTAAAGGGGCAGACCCTAAAGATAAGCTGAATCTCACCAGGATGTTCTCTTTGGTGAACCTTAAGAATGGCACATTTCCCACAGGGTGTTCATCAAACCGTAGCATTCTCTCTTCCAAGAGGGTGACTATCTTGCATATAAACAATAAATATTTGGTTTAAAACATAGGCAAAAAGAGAAACAGCACCCACCCTCCAAGTCCTACAACATCTTCCTCAGAGAGTATACTATCTGGATCTTAAATCCTCCCTTATAAAGAAATGATGTTATTATTTCTAATGGCTAACACTTAATTAGTAGTAATAGTAATTACTATTCAGGGACTGTTTTGAGCATCTTACAATTACCCATTCATTCGTTTGATTTTTACAACAATAAACTCTATGAGACAGGAGCTGCTATTGCCTTCACTTTGTAGATGGTAAAACTGAGGAATAGCACATGCAGTGACTTCCCCAAGGTTATATAGCAGCAGGCAGTGCAACCAGTGTGTAGAACAAAGCAGCCTGGCTCTAAGTCCACCTAGCAACCCCTAGACCACACTGCACATTAAAAGATTCGTCAAGCCTCCCTATGGCACATCAAGAAATCTTACAGAAAGTTTTAAAAATAGGCAGTTACTTGATAAAATTTAAGCCAAAGAAAGGTCCTTTTCTGGGTGGAATCTCCTCCTTGTTTCTCCCACTGGGAACCAATGTTGCCATGTGCCAGACCTCTTCACTCGGAGCCTGATTTACTTCATTGCTGATTCTGGGGCTTCAGAGAAGGCTCTTTTAAGTCTGAAGGTTGGTCTCCCCCTAAATTCTTACTCTGTCTTAGCCTAAAAGCAAAGCAATTAACACCTGGATGGGAGATCACCTCCCCAGCAGCAATCTACAATAGTTAATTGATTTCTTCCCACCAGTTTGCCAAGACTATTCAGTGAGCCTCTTGGTTTAGGGACCTGTGAGAAGTCTCTTAAATTCACTTTGATCTTTTATAAGTTGTGATTTTCTACCTTTAGGAAAAAAGCAAAACAATGAACGCTTCGTAATAAATTAAGGTGAAAAGTAGACTAATCCATTTTAGAAAGATTTTTCTATTGGAAGATTTTTTCTAGTTAACCTTCCTTCTCCCATTACCGAGAAAATTAAATTAAAAAGAATGTCCAATTCCCTGAGCAAGTTGGTTAATATATATTTCAATGTAAAACAAAGTTAATATTTATGACCATTAAACCGATTTTTCTCTAGAGAACCTATTCATTTGATTAATGTTTTCCTCTGTAACTCTATCACTTACCTTGTGAATCTCTCCAATCTAATTTTTCCTTGTTTGGGAATGGTTTAAGAATTCTTCCATTAGTATAAGAAAATATGCATGGAATTGGTCGATAGGATAAATATCACAGCGCTACTCATGGGACTTGGAAATTTACATCGTTTCTCATGTCATCTGAAGTGGGGCAGTTAGATATCTGTGTGAGGCTGTGGTTTGTGTTCCAGCGCTGGCTGGATAATAGTGATTGGCCATAATATTGTATGATGTATGTTACCAGCTTTTGGAATTAATGGTGAACCCAGTGCCATGTTGTTTCACCAAATTTGTGGATGTATAATAGTATTTATAAGATTTGTCAAAGCCTGTGGAACATTTTCTAGGTTCCAGGGAAGTGAGGGTCATGTTTCTCATTTCTCCCATGACCACCTATATCAGATCACCTTGTGGACAGTGTTAAAAATGGAAATGCTTTGGCCCCTGGCCAGAAGTATTGAGTGAGAATATTCATAGTCTGGCCCAGGAATATACATTTTAAAAATTCTTAGCACACTAAAGTTTAAGGACCACAAGCTAGCCACAGTAAATAGTACACGTTAATAATCACCTAAGGGTAGAGTTTTTTATAGGTATTCACAAGCTGAGTCTATAATTTATGCAGAAAATTAAAGGGACTAGAATTGTCAAAATAATTTTTATTAGTTTTTTTTCTTTTTGCTTAAACTTGGTGGTAAGAATGTCAAAATAATTTTGAAAAAGAATAGCAAGTGTAGAAGAGTCACATTACTTGGTTTCAAGGCTTACTAAAAACTACAATAATCAAGACTGTGTGGTATTGACAAAAAGATAAGCACATAGATTAGTGGCACAGAATAGAGAATCCAGAAATAGACCCATACAGGTGTGGCCAATTGCACTTTTACAAAAGTGCAAATGCAATTCAAAAGAGAAAGGACAGTCTTCTCAATGAATGATACAGGAACAATTGGATGTCCATATGCATAAAAATGAACTTCAAGCTATCCCCTAAACTTTATATAAAAATTAACTCAAAACGGGTCATGGACCTAAATATAAAATGTAAAACAACAAAACTTTTAGAAGAAAATCGAAGAAAATCTTTGTGAGCTTGAGTTAGGCAAAGAGTTCTTAGAACAACAAAAGCACGATCCCTAAAAGAAAAAATAATTGATAAATGGGACTTCATCAAAATTTAAAGTTTTGCTTTGCATAGACATTATTCAGAGAATGAAAGATAAGATTGGGAGAAAATATTTGCACATCACATAAATTACAAAGGCCTTTTATCCAAAATATATAAAGAACTCTTAAAACTCAACAGTAAGAAAACAAGTCAATAAAAAAATGAGCCAAAGTTTTAAACAGATACTTTCTCAAAGAAGATAATACATAGATGGCAAATAAGCATATGGAAAGATGCTCAACATCATCATTTATTAGGGAAATGCAAATTGCAACCACAATGAGATAACACTATGCATCTATTAGAATGACTAAAACAAAACAAACAAAACAAACTGACAACTCCATCTGCTGAGGAGGATGATGTGGACTCACTGGAACTCATATATTGCTAATGAGAATACCAAATGGTACAGCCATATTGTAGTCTTACAGCACTTTGTCAGTTTCTTATAAAGTTAAACCTGCGCTTATCATATCGCCTAGCAATTCCACTCTCAGGTATTTATCCAAGAGAAATAAAAATTTATGTTCACACAGAAACCTGCGTGTGAATATTTTACAACGGCTTTTTCATAACTGCCCCAAACTAGAAACAACCCAAATGCCTTTTGACTGGTAAGTGAATAAACAAACTGTGATATATCCATCCAATGGAATACTATTCAGCAATAAAGAATGAACTATTATACATGCACCAAAGCGAATGACTCTCAAATGCATTTTTCTAAGGGAAACAAGACAAAGGCTACATACTGCATGATCCCCTTTCTATGACATTTAGGGAAAGGCTAAACTACAGGGACAGAGGACTGATCAGTAGTTGATAGGAACTCAGAGAAAGGGGAGTTTTTTTACTACAAAGGGGCAGCATGTATGAGCGAGTTGTTCAGGTTAACGGAATGTTCCAAGTTTTAATTGTGGGTGTGGTTACATCACTCCATGTGTTTGTCATGACTCAGAACTATATGTCAAAAAATATGAATTTTACTTATGTGAATTAAAAAGAATTTTTGTAATCAGCTGAGGTGTATCTGATTCAAAACTTCCAACAGAGCAAAACCAATATTTATTGAGTACCTATTATGAGCAGGACCAGGACTAGTGGTATGAGGAAAAGAAAGCCTCAAGCAAGCTCCTTCACCTGATAGACACCAATCCACTGGAAGATCCCACAAGTGTTACTATGAGGCAGTGAGGGACAGAGCTCAAAAAAGGAGCAAAGCAGGTATAAGTGAAGAACACTGGATTCTTACAAGGAGAATTGTAAGCTTGGAGAACTGTAAGTTTGAGTCACAGTAATAAAGAAGATTGTAAGCTGACCAGAAATAAGGTGGCAGAAAATTATGAACATGGAAAAATGTGGTTATTGATTTGGGAAGGTAAGGCAATAAAAGCAAACTCTCAATATAATGAGACTGAATCAATGGATGTGATGCTATTTTTAAAAAGGCAAGTCAAGTAATTCAGTACTGATTCCTCCCAAGGAAGGGAAATGAACCGATAAAGGATACGAAGTTGTGCTGACTTTAGATTCCATTAGCAATTTCTTTATACCTTCCCCAACCCCCATAAAAATTGTTTCCTGCTCTGAAAACTACTGTTGCAAAAAAAGCAGATTTTCCGTAAGTAGAATGTAAAGGTTATTATCCACAGAGACCTCTGTCTTTCCTGGGTGTGAGAGAGTTGTCTAAGTTAGATCCTAAAGAGGAGGTTGGTAACAAAAAGGTATAAAATTACTTAGAGCATCATGTGTCTAAAATAGTGGTTTTCAAAGCATGGACCCTGGACCAGCTGCAGAGCATCACTGGGGAACTCGTTAGAAAAGCAGTTCTGAGGCTTTTTGCCAGTCCTGCTGAATCAGAAACTCTGATGTTGGGCTCAGCAATCTGTGTTTTAGCGCTCTCCAGGGGATTCTGATGAGCGTTTGAGAAATCTGCAAGTTCGAGATGTCAATACTGAATGCGGTACTTAACTATTATTGTAAGCCAATGAAGCTGATAAAGAAATGTCAACTTTTAGTGACCGTCCCCCTCCCTGAGACCCTCACTGGGCCTAACTGAAGACTCTTTCTCATCCAATGAGCAAAGGAACGTGTTTTAACCAGTCATGTAAGACTTATGATCTGGGTCTGTCTTCTCCATTCAATGCTTATTTAGCATAACCACCTTGAATCCCCTCCAATGATGAAGCATTTACAAAATTCTGACTTTTCCCCCTCAACAAACTAGTCAGTGAATTTTTTTTTTTTTTTGACTGATGAGTGTTTTCTTGTCAGGCAAAGAAATTAAACTCTGCTTTGTTTTTTGATGTTAAAGCTCTGGTAGTCTTTGCTTTATTCTTTTACAGACAGCAGGTAGTCAGCAGGTAACTGTAGGATGTCAATTTAGTAAATTTACTTTGTCATCCCTCGATAAGCACTTTAGAATAATTGGAAGACCTGTATTGTAAGACTGTGCCAACCCAAATTGTTGGGAGGCCTTGGACAAGCTCCTTAACATTTCATGGAGTCTGTTTACTCATCTGTGAAGAGCCAGGAGGTAATTATCCCGACCCTACCTCAGTCGACATAATGGCTGTAAAGTTACTTAGTAAAATGGAAAGTGGATACACATTTAAGCATTATTATAATTTTGTGAGCCATTAATACCCTCAATTTTTTCCCATTGCCATCGGAGCACCCCAGGGAAATCTGCAGACTGGGCGTGATCCGGATTCCTCTGGAGGTGCAGGGCAACCATCATTGTTGGGAATCACTGTGGACACATGGAATAACAGAAAATATTCCAGTCTAGGGGATGATGGATAAAAATATTAGATGATTACAGGAATATGAGATAGACTTTCCATCAGAACTTGGAAATGACATTGCAAATTGGTGTGCGGTTTCACAGTAAAAAAAAAATGCTCTAATCCTTGGAATAAGCAATTGGCTTATGGCAAATCTTCTGAGCTTCCTCAAATGGCGAAGGGATGAAAGTGTTCCGCATTGCAGGCATCCCATTACTTGAAGGAAACAGATAGGCTGCAGCTGGTGTCAGATGTCTAGAGGTTCTAGGAAATAAACCGCTGCTTCTGGTAAATAGGTGGTAATTTATGCTGAATTACCTACTAAGGGCCAAATTAGTCCCTGCAGTGTGTGCAGCATTTCTGAAGAATAAAAAATGTTTTCTGCTTAAATAATATCTTGACTCAAGGCAATTATTACTGTAATGCATCTGACATTGAAATGATCCTGACACTTCCCCAGGGCTTGTAGGAATAAGAAGACTTTTCTAATTCATGCTAACATTGAAAAAGAAAATAGATATCTAGGCTTGGTTTAAAAGAGGTTGACGGAGAGGAAGTTTTATGGAGGAGGGAAGGTAACTTATGGTTTATCTAGCATTTAATGTGTGCCAGGCACTGGGCTAAATGTTATATATGTTAACCTTATCCTCACAATAACTCTGTCAGATAGATATCATTCCTCTCCTTTTTAATAGAACAGGACACCGTGGCTCAGAGAAGTTAAGTGATTTCCACAAAGTCATACAGCACACAGTTTACGGCAGAGCTGAGATTTAAACTCACTTGGTGGTTTCTGTCCTAAACAGTTGCAGCACTGTCTTGTGTTAGATAACACCTCTATCCACCCCACATCCCCTCTCTACCCTTCTCCATCTTTCTCTGTGCCCACAGAGGCTGGCCCAACTTGCCTGCTGGTTTCCAGCTGTGTTTGGCCAATGGCGACTTGGCAGGAGCTGACAAGGCAGGAGGAGGGTGAGGCCAGGGTGTTAATGTTCCCTCTCCAGCCCCTCCCACTCCAGCCACCAGAAGTCTGGGCTCCTATCAGCCTGTCCTCTGAGGCCCTACACCCTGCCCACATCTCCTCAGATCACCCAGTTCAGTGTGTCACACAGCTACAGTACATTTTAGCTTGCCTAGCTTGCAAGACGCCAAGGCTTAGCAAGGACTGCTCCTCCATTTTGTTGTGGCTGTTACTAGTTCTGATTCCAATGAAACTGTTGAACAACGGACACTTTCTGCTTATCCTTCACAGTGTTCTACCTGAATAGCTCTCAGTTCAGTGTTTAGAGAGTGTCTCTGTCTCGCGCTCCTGTTCACTGAGAGAAACAAAAGGGTTTTTATGAGCAAAAGTATCTCATTGAGCCCTATGTGGTTTCTGAATGATGACATTCAGAGCTCGGCAAAAAATAATAACGGAACCTGACATTTGTGTGAAATTCTATAGTTTTACATTCATTACTTTCTATTTAAAGATGTATCAGAAGCTAGTTGTGTGTCCAGAAAAATAGTTGAACATGAAGCTACAACAATGAACTCCTCTCAAGACATAGTAGCTGATGACGGTCTCACCCCTGAACTATTTCATTACACTAACGAAACTGGTCTATTTTGGCAGTGCTACTGAGCTCATGTTTCTGAGTGAATTCGTTACCCATGATTTCAGAAGGATAAAGAAGAAATAGAAACAGAATATTAAGCAGGATAGATACAGGAATGTTTTTACATGTTAATTTTATAGGCACAATTAAAACCTTTGGTGATCAGCAAAATAATAGTCCTAACATTTTCAAAGGTGTCACTCTTAAAAGTCTAATGTCATGCATGGATGGGTAATAATTTTTTAAAAATTGGTTTCATCATGTTTTTGTAGTTGAATGACAAGGCATTTTGAAATCATCATTTGATTTGGATACCCTTTCTTTCTTTCTCCTGCCTGACTCCTCTGGCTAGGAATTCCATCACTATGTTGACTAGAAATGGTGACATTGGGCACCATTGTCTTGTTCCCATTCGTAGTGGGAATGCTTTCAACTTTTCCTCATTCAGTATGATGCTGGCTGTGGGTTTGTCATATATGGCTTTTATAATTTTGACCCTCTGGCCCCCTGTGGCTCCTGCAGTCTGGGCTAGAGTTGGGAAATGTTTGTGTGGGAACAAGAAAGATGAAAACTGAGGAGCTGAAGTCTCCTGGGGAGGACAATAATATATGGTGGGTGGAGAAACAATGTGGTGCCTGCCATGTTGGCTCAGGTCTATGGTGACAGGAAGTGCGCCAACGGGGCTGGCAGCCTCGTGCTTTGTTCTCAAGAAGCTCCCAGTTCACTGGCAGTAGCATCTTTTGGGCTTGTGAGGGCAGAAAGGCTCTCCAGCAGCTCAGGATCCTGCTGACTGCCAGAGATGAGAGATAGGGAGAAAAAAAACCACTCCACCTACACTTTTTGCTGGACTCCAAGCCTCTTGAGAGTTGACCTCTGCTGATATTTTGCTCCTTCATATTCTGCTCCACAACTGCTTCCTGTGGAATCTCTTGTAGGTTCTGGTACTTTTTCCTAAGAATTACATCCAATCCATGTTTGTTTGTTTGTTTGTTCTTTTTCCTCTAAAACCTTTTGTTCTTTCTGAGACAATCTGGCAGCTGGTGTCTCTGATCAGACATTTGCACTTTTCTTTGTTGTCTCTATTCTGCTGCTGAGCCATTCAGTAAGGTTTTTTTTTTCAATTTTGTGTTTTTTAGTTCTAAAATTTCATTTGTTTCTTCTTTATATCTTCAGTTCCTTTACTGACATTTTATGGCTTTTTATATTTCAAGAGTGTTTGCCCTTACTTCCTGGAGCATTTTCATAAATGCTGCTTCTAAGTCTTTATCAGATAACTCCTACATGTGTGTCATCTTGGCATTGGCATCTGATGATTGCCTTTTCCCACGTAAGGTTGAAATTTCCCTAGTTCTTCATATGCTGATTACTTCTGGATTGTGTCCTGGAATATTTGAATATTATGATACAGATTCTGGGTATATATTTTCTTTCAACAGACAATCAAGTCAGTTGGATTCAGGTACAAGTTCCAACCAGCCTTCTGTGGTTTCCGTACAATTTCTGATTTCAAATCCTATTCAGTACTATTAAAATTTGTCTTTCATGTGTACAACCCAGTGGCTTGTCTGGGACCTTGGCATAGGTCTATTCTGTATTTCAGTGCTTAAAGTCAATGGTATATGTTTTAGGGTCAGACCCATGCATGTGCCACTTGGAAATCGGCCCAGAAGCAACTTTATGGGACTATTTACCAGACCTCCTCCCTCATAGCAATCTCCTCAATGCTTTCTGGTTACCTTGGGCTTCCTTTTTGGTTTTCTAACCAGGAAGATGAGGATATTATATCCATTCTGTTGCACAAACTTTACTGATATCCAAGGCCAAGTGGCAGGAGGACAGAAGTAGAAAAAAATCAATAAGAGTTTGTCCCACCCTCTGAGGATCACAGCTACTCTGGTCAGAGAGGTAGGTTTCCCCTTTTAGCATTTTGGACTCCTGCAGACCCTGTTGTCACCACTGTTGCTGATACAGCCATGCCATTATGAGATTTCTCAGGGTCTGAGTGTGAAGAAATGGAGAAAAGAAAAGTGGTTTTCTCCTACTCTCTTTGAGGATTAGGAGACCCTTCCTTGTTCTTTGAGCCAGAACCACAGAGCTCTCTCTCTCTCTATGCAGATGCCCACATTCAGGATTTGGGTTGTTTGGAGTTCAGACTGGGTATATAGAAGGAAAAAAATGGTAAACTTATTATGAAGTTTATGGTACTTTAAATTCTGATCTCCTTCCCCAATCACCAGCTACCATTTAATGTTCAGTCCTCAAATAGCTGTGTGGAGTATGTTTACTCTATTTTCCCCAGAACTGGAAACTTCTCTTTTGTTTGAGCTACTGGATTTTGTTGGTTTTTTTGTTATAACAGCTAGACCTATCCTAACTTACTAAATCAATTCCACCATCCCTTTAATCTTTCTGTCTTAGTCTGTCTTCTGTCACTTATAACAGAATACCTGGAACTGGGTAATTTATAAAGAAAAAAAATGATTCCTCATAGTTATGGAGGCTGGGAAGTCCAAGGTAAAGGGGCCATATCTGGTGAGGGCCTTCTTTCTTGTGGGTACCCTCTGCAGAATTCTGAGGTGGTGCAGGGCATCACATGGTGAGGAAGGAGGCTGAGCCTCAAAATTCTTCCTGCCTTTGCCCATTACCAAGTTCCAAAATTGCTTTCACATTTTCAGGTATTTGTTATCAGTAACACCCCACTTCTGACCAATTTTCTGTCTTAGTTCATTTTCTGTTGCTTATAATAGAATACCTAAAATTGGATAATTTATAAAGAAAATAAATTTATTTCTTACAGTTGTGGAAGTTGAGAAGTCCAAGGCTGAGGGGCAACATCTGATGAGGGCTGTCTTGCTGGTGGGAACTGTGACAATGAGTAATTCAAAATCTAAGCTGTTGAAATTTCAAAGTATTCTGAGACTTAAAGGAATGTGGTTATGAGACCTGAGTCACATGACAGGTAGCTGTAACTTTTGCTTCTCCAATTATAGATCAACCTATATTGTTTTGTAAAATGTTGTAAATAACTAAAGGGCACTAAGGAAGTCTTCCTCTCTCTTCACTGTTGATCTTCATGATAGATCAACTTCACTTTTTCCTCTCTCTCACAAAACCTTCATGACTATCACACTGTCTTAGATGGAATGTTAAATATACTATTTTAAATTGGAAAGGAAATGAAAACAAGCTATAAGGAAAAGAAAACAAACTGTAACTAATTAAATTGTTATAACTCATAAAACATCCTTACATAGAAAATGTTGTAAATTTCTTTGTTTTCTACCTGTAGAAACAAGACCTTAACATTGAACTTCAGAGCACTGACCCCATTGCTCTGGTGTCGTATTTCCTGGGTGGCTATTCCTAGCTTTTCCTTGAATAAACTTTTTAAAACTAGATTCTGATCCTTTTGATTATTTTAGATAGACAGAACTTTCTGCAGAGTCCTAGGGTGGTGCAGGGTATCACGTGGTGAGGGGCTGAGCATGCTAGCCCCTTTTAAATGCAAAAGTCCCAAACCTTTCTCTCTTTCTCTCTTTCTCTTCTTCTAAAGCCACTAATGCCATTCCCATGATGACCTGTTAATCCATTAATCTGTTCCTGAGGGCTCTGCCTCTTAAAGGCCGCACCTTTCAATGCTGCCACATTGGGGATTAAATTTCAACATGAGTTTTGGAGGGGACAAACATTCAAACCATAGCACTTTCACTGCATCTGTTCTGCAATCTTTTAACCTTGGTATCAGTCCTAAAACTCACCTTTCTGCCCCCCATAGCCACGATGATGTGCTGGACTGAAGAAATTTCACCCAACCATGTGAGCCGGTGGTCTTTCACTTGTTAAATTTCTCTGCACAGCTCCTCTCCCATTCTTCACAGAAGTTACTATGTAATTATATTGTTCCAGATCCTTATGTCATCCTTTCACTCTCTCAGAAAATGTCTTTACCACCTACTTCTCAGAGAAAATGTAGCTATTAGACAGCATCTTACTGCTCACCTACATATGTGTCTATGTGTCCTCCTCCTGCCAAAGAGCAATTGCTTCCTATGCTCTGGATTCCGTCTCCTTCTGCCTTCTACTATTAGGCACACATTATAATCCCTCTTTATGCCATTTTGCACTGATCTCCAAAGATTTTGTGATGGTTAATTTTAGGAGTCAACTTGATTATATTATGAGATACCTAGATAGCTGGTAAAGCATTATTTCCAGGGGTGTTGGTGAGAGTGTTTCTAAGGGAGATTGGCAGAGTCAGTGGACTGAGTGGGGCAGATCCGCCCTTAATGTGGGCAGGTGCCATCCAATTGGCTGGAGGCCCAGATAGAATAAAAAGGCAGAGGAAAGTCAAATTCACTCTCTCCTGGAGCTGGGACACCCTTTCTCTGCCCTTAGACATCAGAACTCCAGGTTCTCTGGCCTTTGTACCCTGGGATTTGCACCAGTGGCAGGCCCCCTGGGTTCTTGGGCTTTCAGGCTCCACCTGAGAGTTATACCATTGGCTTAGCTCGTTCTGAGGCGTTCAGACTTGAACTGAGCCAGCTTCCCTGGGTCTCCAGCTTACAAATGGCTTATCATAGAACCTCTCAAACTTCATAATTGTGTGAGCAAATTTTCCTAATAAATCCCCTCTCATCTATCTATCTGCTTATTTATCTATCTCCTATTGGTTCTGTCTCTATGGAAAGCCCTAACTAATACAGGCTCCTGTCCTTCAGCATACAACATAGAAAGTCTATATCTTATTTCCAGTATTGCAAAAGTTTCCTAATACTCCTCCCATTTTAGTCAGTGTAATCTAGCAGTTATCATAATATTTAAATCTCTTAGGCTTAACATAATAACTCTTTAAAAAATTTTATTTCAGAGTATTTTGGGGAAAATTTCTTTTTTACTCATGAAAATTTCAAAATAGGTGTTCTTGGTTGGGTGGCTCTTCTGGATGCCTCTCGTCTGATTCAGGGATCCAGGTTCCTTTCATCTTGTCACACAACCATCTTCAACACAAAGTCTCCAGGATTGAGGCGGGAGGAAAGAAACATGAGATAAGTTCCCTGGACACTCAACCACCTTGGCCTTGAGTGACCCACATGCTTCTACTCACATTTCCATAGCCAGTACTAGTCACATGGCTTTACCTGGAGAGAGCTGGGCAATGTCATCCCCTATTGAGCAAATGTTTCCCAATATTGAGTTCACATTATAGAAGGGAGCACAGATCTTCAGTGGTCAGCCAGCTCTCTCAGGTATGCTCCTCATCCCTGATGTAACACATATCCATCCTTGTGGAATCCATTATAATCTTTCCTAACACAGATATGACTGTGTCATGTTCCCATTTAATACTCATCAATGACTTCGCACAGCCCACTGAATGAAGTCCAAACCCTTTATCAAGGCATTCAAGACCATTTATGATCTAGCCCTTACAGCACTATCTCTTACAGCTGTGATCCCCGACCCCTGGGCCAAGGCCTGGTATTGGTCTGTGGCCTGTTAGGAACTGGGCCTCGTTATCACCACCTGAGCTCTGCCCTCCTCCACTGCCTACCCTTAATCCTGCCCATGGAAAAATTTCTTCCATGAAACTTAGGAACTGGGGCCCACAGCAGGAAGTGAGTGACGGGCAAGTGAGTGAAGCTTCATCTGTATTTACAGCTGTTCCCCATCGTTGCATCGCCATCTGAGCTCCACCTCCTCCCAGCCCTCCCCAAGGAAACATTGTCTTCCATGAAAGCAGTCCCAGGTGCCGAGAAGTTTGAGGACCACTGTCCTACAGGGTCTTATCTTAGGCATCAGTCCCACCAAACTGCTTCCAGTTCCCAGAAGCTACAATGTTGTTACTTAGTTTTTTGTACATTAACACATGGTCTTCGATTTTTCTGAAATGTCCCTCTTTGCTGTGTCTAGTGGGCAAATTTCTACCTCTGCTTCAAAACTCAGTATAAGCATCTTCTTTCTGTGGCCCCTCTACTTAAGTATTGTTGATCATTTAGTTCCTCTGTGTCACCCCTGAACTTTTGGCAAATCTCTACAACAGGACCCTTACACTGAATTGTAATTGTATTTTTACATATCTGTCTCTCCCTTTTTAAACTATGAACTCCTTGAGAACTGGGACCATGACTTGGCTATCTCAGTATCTCCATTTCCTAATACAGTGTCTGCCACATGATGGATGCTTAATGAATGTTCATGTAATGAATAATTAAATGAATGAATAAATGAAGTACAATTTAAAATATTTCTTACACTTAAATTTCAGTTTAATATTTATTCAATATTTTAAAATTCTTGGACAAAATTATTATCTTGTGCTATATTTACTGTATCTTCTTCTGATGAGGAAGAATGGAAGACATTAGATTAAAGCCTTACAGAAATGCACTAACATAAATTCTTGATTTGGTGAGGGAGCTTCTTCACACTCAATCAATGAACTTAATGAAAGTGATACAAGGGTGGGCTGAAGCTACAGGAGGTTAAAGTGATAGAAATTCTTATGATGCAGAAATAACAGTGACAGTTTCAACTCTGAGATGGCAAAGAACACAGAGAACAATAATAAGAAATAAGAGGATTTGGGAGATTGAGATGAAAAGCTTGAGGTAACATTATTTCAGTCTGTAATGTAACAAAGAAAGGTGCAGAAACATGCTTCCCTGAACTGTCGCCTTCTGAACCTCAAAACACAGCTAAACTATATTTATATAAGTTTTGAGCTAACTATATTTCATTAATACATTCTTTGTTCTTTTTTATTTTTTTGTTTTTATTTTTATTTTTTCATTCATTAATAATTTTTTGAAAATCACCATCCATCTGTGTTATATATGGTAATTCTTTTTTTTTTATTTCAGCATATTACGGGGGTACAGATGTTTAGGTTACGTATGTTGCCCTTGTCCCCCCCCCCAAGTCCAAGCTTCAAGCATGTCCATCCCTTGGATGGTGCGCATCGCACTCTTTGTGTATGCATATACCCGTTCCCTCCTCCCCCTCCCCCCTGGTAATTCTTAATAAACTAGATTATTCAATTAATCAGCTCATCACTCCATCTCTAGTAAGTCTATATAAGTGGAAGTCACTGTATACTCAAACAAAAAGTCAAATACCCTGATGCCTATATTGTCTCTTCTGAACCATAATGAGTTACTGTCATAATTTGGATGGTCTCCGACTTGATCAATGCTGGGATTTTTCCATAAAGAGTGGGTGGATGGGGGCCAGTATAAATTTTTACCTTATTTCACCTAAGAGTTGTGTATGTGGAGATGCAAACGTAGAGTTCCCTAGTTGACAATTGTGTAGAGCACAGGTGATCAAGAAATTGGTAATCTAAAGAAACTATTTGAAAACTGGCAAATGAAGAACCTTATAAATCTATAAGATCTTCTGTCTGTATGTCTATGTGCTTATATGTGTCATTTGCATGATGTTTCACTACTAAAATATATGAAGGAGCTCTAACTAATTGGCTTAAAGAAAAGTAAGTACTTACATCAAATATTTTATCAGAAAATTGAAACTAACTCAAAGGCCTTTTAGTTCATGTGACTCTAGTATCTTTGGTAAAAAACAAAACAAAACTAGTTTTAAATTTGTTGGTAAAATAAAATTGAATGTCTTCAGAAATGTTAGAATCGTTAGAATATATATATATATTTATATAACTCAGACATATTCACCTGGGTCTGCTGGTCAGACAGGTTAGGCTGTCTTTGCTAGATGTTTTAAGGTCATAAAACTATTGCTTCTGAGATATTTGTGATAAGTGTTTGACTTGTCTGAGTTTATATCTCAGAGCCATTAGGTTCTAGGCTCTAAACAAAAGGCCATGGTAAGACCTGGGGACATATGTGAAGTTCTCCCCAGCCTTCTGTGCCTCCTGGCTATGCTGAGAAGGGTCAGACATTATCTTCACAGCTTTGTCCTCTGTCCTGAGCTCTACACTTGGTATGTAAATTCAGGACCCAGATGGGGGCTCTGCCCTTCCTAGCCATCCTTGGGTGCCACATGGCTGTTGGGACCCAGCATGACGGGGGAAGACATTAGGGAGGGTACCTGTGTCATAGTTTCAAAATTCTTTTCAGTAATTTAAAATATTACAGTCATATTATGCTACATTAGGTAATCCTAGGTTTTTCACTAAAAATAAGTTATTAAGAATTAACATTGTAATTAATATATGTAATTAAAACTACTAAATATAAGAGAAGCAATTTCTTTTTTTTCTTTTCTTTAAGTCTTTCTTCATAAGGTTCAAGGAGAAACAATTCTATACACAAAGTGTATAAAGAGAGTAAATTGTGTTTCTGGTGAAAAGATTATAAAGAATGTGAGGAAGCTTTGATTCCTGGGTGGCCATGTGGTCACCCCTGGCATCAAGCTGCAGCCATGCTGTGCTTAGTCACTAGAGGTGAAAGTTACCAGTGGACTTCAGAGATGTATCCAACTCCCGGGGAGTTGGTTCATTGGATACATGAAAAAATGCAAATCAATAAGAGAAAAGTAAAATATTCAGTCTGTTGGTTATTGTTATCTACAATAGCTAAAATGAAAGTTAGAGAATGTTGGGTCTGGTTTGAGGCTGGACTAAACTCAGATGTGGGTCTTTTTGAGCTCAGGCCAGTAGCTTCAAAGCCACCCACAAAGGGGAAAAGTATGTCAGAGCAACAGAAAGTACCTCTACGACCTTTGGTCACCAACAAAGTGGTCAATGTGGGGGAAGGGCAAAAGCAAGTAACTATTGAAACCAGAAGGTATAATGCAGAGGAATTGTTTCATTTTGTAAATTGTTCCATTTTCTATTTTACTAAAATGGATTATGAGAGTAACTAATTTAGGGGCAGTATCTTTGGTTTTGAGTGCTGCAGAGTGGAAGAATGTTTGGGTTGATGCGGGATCCACAGCTCACTACTGAACAGTTGCAGATGGCTGTAACGTGATCCAGATGTTGCTGAACACAGGTTCAGCTGCCCGCCACCATCGAGAACCAAACACGAGAGGAGAATTTCCTTGAAGGAAAGGTAGTCTATTCAAGTGTTGGCAGTCCGAGGAGGTGGGGGACTATTGTATCAAAGACCCTGTCACTGCCTTTGTTTACTGAACGGCTTATAAAGGGAAGGACTAAAGGGGGTTGGTGGTGGAAAGCAAGCTTCATGCAAGTCATCATGACTTGCTCGATGGTTATCAACAAACAATAGGTCATCTGGTACATCTTGTTATCAGCCTTTAGCCTATTCTGGACTCTTGATCTGTTTTTCCTCGAGGTCGTTTTCTAATCTTGTGCCCGGCAGATGTATAAAAAAGCAGCAGTTACTTCTAAACTTTTAAGACAGAGCAAGCCAAAAGCATACTGGAAGCAAAATGGCTTCCCTTTAGCTAGCCTAGTGTTATAGTCTGGATGGCCCTTGGGGTGCGCTTGCACAGACACACAAGAGCTTATTCCTGAGGGAACAGTGAGCCTGGTGAGCTGGATAAAAGCCGCTGTAAGGTTTGTTTACCCCAAGACTGCCCAATTCCCCCTATAAATGTCAAATGGAGCAACCCGGGTGTAGCAGCTGATGTGCTCCGTATGTAAGCCATGTGGGACTGGTTTTTCCTCTCCCTGCTGGAAACCCAAATGCTTTTTCACAAGAGGGTAAAATGATCTGGGGGTGGAGAAGAGAAGTTCCTGGAACTAGAACATAAATATGTAAGGATTGATAGGACTATGAAAGTTGAATTGTTTAAATAGGCTTTATGTAAAGTAGTTGTGTCCCCTTTACCTACAAGTTTTATGGAATGGACACTGTGTCTAACTGGGGGATGTTTCCCCTACCTAGTGCCATAAAACAGAAAGCATGTAAATCCACCGTTTGAGCAATATTAATTGGACATGCCAAATGAAAACCAGTAAAATTGCTGAATCCCACAGTGTATAGTAGAGGCTGTAGTCTCCGTAGGGACAAATTCTCCACTTGATAGCCCTATGTGTAATGTTTACTGGGGCTTATGACAAAAGCCTATGAGCGCCTCTCAGTGATGACTACTGGGACTCTGGAGTAGAGAATTTCTACTTGAGGGGCATTCATTGCCTTGCTATGGGACGTTAACGAAAGCTACCTCTATGACTGAAGGATATACAATGTTCTTGACACCTGAAATAAGCATGCTGTTTTGGGCGATCTCAGAGAAACACTGTAATGGGGATAACAGTGCATTCCATAATAAAAGGGATGCGGTTTACATAGGATCATGCTACCTGGGAAGTGCAAGGAGGAGATACTCACAAGCAGGGAGCCTCTTTTGCCCCTAGGAATGACTCTGGAACTGTGTGAGGTGCTGCTGGATTCTACAGTGCCAGATAAACAGCTCCCACCTGACCGACAAATTGCTCCTTGGTTTGTGGATGGCAGCTCCACAGCAAATGGACAATATCCAGTTTGGAAGGCTGCTATTCTGAAGAAGAGTCAAGAAAACCTTTTTCTTTTGAGCTATTTATAGCTTAGAGAAATTGGGTAAAGTTATAATTTTGTGAGCAAAATTTACCTTTCTCTCTACCTAATTTCTTAAAAATTTGGAAACTGTTCATGAGTATCCTTATTTTATGGCAATACAGTTATTTGCATAAATTCAATAAGAATATGTTTTCTTTTGTAACAGGACGCATGGGAGACACTGGTTATTTTACCAAGACTTTGATTAGAATGACATATTTTCTGATATGACCAGATTGCTTTGAGGAATTGAGATTGACATACAGAGCCAATAAAAAGCCCCTTGGCAAGACTGGCCTAGTACCTTGTCTATGGTTTCCTTACAAGGTTCCTGACTTGTGATAAGTAAAGAATGTCACTTTCTGACAGGTCCAGGAACCTCGAGATATTCTAGGACCTGGAGAAGAAGGGAATTCACCCAATTCATACTGATGTTACAAGCATCGTTTGATGGTGAATCCCTGGCTTGGCTTCTGGGCTCAAGGCTTTTCAAAAGTCAAATCCAAAATTCCTTATGAAAGTTCCAGCAAAGCCAACCTAAAGGGAGCTCATATGGCCAATAACTATTCTTGCTGCACTTTATGCAAATAATGAGGCCAATTATAATGAGAGTAAAATTTATTTTGCAAATAAATTGTTCACAACTTGATTTATCCTTGTTAGAAATGGAGAAACTAGAGAGATAGAAATTATTTTTCAGAACAAAACTATAGTACCCCATTATTAGATTCTAGCCCTAACCATTGCTTTTGAGTTTTTATTATTTGCCTATAATTCAGATTAAATCCTGAATTATTTCCTGCTTTCAATAAGTCTCTAAAGAAAAACCAAATTTTTAATTTTCTTTGTGATATGTTTAGTTGGTTGACTAATGGAATAGGTTCTTTGTTGTTGTTGTTGTTGTTGTTGTGTCATACAAATTCTCTTCTGATTGTAATCCTGTGTACATTATATTTCTAATGTTATGTATCTCTCATTGTTTTACTTCTTCTGAGATAGCCAAAATTATGGTGTTCTAAAGACTAAAGATGATTCAACAAAGCCTGTGCATCTCCCTCGTCTGGAATTCCACCTGGGCCTGATCTGCCTTCCATTGCCACTGCACTGCTGCTGAAGTTACATAATATCAAGCACCCTGCCCCTAAAGGCTCAGGGACCACGGTGGAAGAGGAGGGCATGTGAGATTGTAGGAGGCAGACTGAGGGGTGGAGTGTGGAGGCCAAAGCAACTCCATCTTGGATGCTAATCTGCTATGTTGACATCAGATTAACCCCTGTTCCAGGAATGCCTCTAGATTTCTGCTTTATCTATTGTTACCATAAATCCTGCCCTTAGACAGATTCACATAGCATTCTTGCCTTTCCCTGAGGGGTTGACTTCAACTGTCCTACAAGTTCCTTCCTTATGGTATATGAGCCCTGGCTCCAGAGGGTAATAGGCAGGAACCCACCATTTCATCTCATCTTACTGCCACTTGGGACATGGCTGCTGTTCATAAGTCCCTATTAAATGTTTCTGAGAAACTGGATATGTCAGCCTCTTTCTTTGATTTCTCAGCTTCCTCAGACTTTGGGGGTAGGTTTGCATAGACCTGGCCACCCTGGAACAGTAGTACTGTAACAGAGTAGTCGCCCTTCCTCCCATAGATATGGAAGGGGAATACCGACAGGCGGGAATGTGTAACAGAAGAAATGGCTTGAAAAAATGGCAAAAATGTTTTATGTCTCTTTAAAACATCCCCCACTCCTTTTGGAGAACTAGGACCTGCATCCCTGTTCTCAGGCCAGTGGTCAGGATGGGCAGGGGAATGTCTTTTGTTCTTTGTGGAGATGGAGATGGAGATGGCTCAAGGGAATTGTCTGGGTCTAAGTCATGAGATCGTCTTAGCTGAAGATGGAATTAATCTGAGTGGAGGTCATGAGATTGTTTTAGTCAAAGATGGGATTGATCAGAACCTTTAAAAGCTCTGGACTTCTGCTCAGAAGGAGGATGCTGGTACTTTGAGACAGGAGTCTACCAACCTCCTTATTTGCCAGCAAATTAATAAACTTCTCTTTCCTTCTCCTCAAACCACTTGTCCTCATTCTTCTGATGCGAACTCGAGGACAAGTGCTGAACTTTCAGTACCAGTACCACAGTGTCTGCTTAGGTCAATGACTCACAACCCTATCGGACACAATGGCCTATTTTTAAATAAATGTTTTGTTATGTCTCCTTTACTATTCTGAGAAGAAATTCCAATACCGCTTCCTACTCACATATTTTTAAAAAGTCAATATCATGTCCAAACTATAAAAGTAAAAAAAATACTGATAAAAATAAATAATTTGTAATAAAACAATATGTATTAGATATTGTAAAACAATATATAATAAAACAATATGCTTGGGGGATGATGAATTAGAAGACATAATGAAGTAGATGCTTCACGATCATAGTGAATGTGACAGAGACAAATGTAGATGGAGATAGGTGTGCTGGCAACTCAAATGACACTGTGTTTTTGTCAGTGAAGTGCTTTTCTGAAATTGTAACTACTATCAGTAAAGTTCTTAACCAAACTAAGAACAATATCCTCTTGCTTTAAAAATGCTTAGAGAGCATTTATGGAAAATTCAGTGTACATTAAAAATTTGCAAAAGTAACTTGTGTTTCCAAGTAAAACGAGATTGAGTTCTGTCTGACACACAGGTTTTTCATACAAATGTTCAGTGTGGCTTATGAAGGTTACACAGGACACACAACGTTTTTCGGCTGTGGTGCCTGTGCTGCACGTGATTGGGCAGCATCTTTGGTTCCCTCTCAGCAAACGCCACGAGTGTCTCTCCCAATCTTTGTGACAACCAAAAATGCCCCTTCAAGTGTCTAATACATCCCCTAGGGGCTGGTAGCACTGCTGTTGAGAGACACTGAATTCAGTGAACAGGAAGCGATATGAAGGTCCAGTGAGGTAAATGTGCCCTGTCCTATGGCACAATCATTCCTTGCCCTGGCAGAACAGAAAACCCTGGCTAACAGAAAGAAGGTACAAGGCCGGATGAGAGTTGGGTCAAGTATGAGGTCTAGAGGGAAAAGCAGAGGTACAGGGGGGACAATAAGTTAGAATTGAGGAGGAGAAACCAGTATAACCATTCACCTCTGGGACTTGGGCCAACATAGAAAGGGCTGAGGCTCCGGGGACCACATGGATACTCAGGTTTGTTCTTCGTGCCTCAAACCCTAGGTCTGGCTGGAAGGGAAGCGTTAGGGGTCATCACAGGAACGTGGAAACATTGGCTTTGTTCCTAGAACTTCAGTTTGGAAGTGTGACTTATTTCCAAACTCCTTATGCACAGCCCCAGTCAGAAATGACTCAATGTCAAGCACGAACTTAGGTCTTCTCAAGTAGTAGCAGTTGAGAAGAAAGCACAGGCAGGAGAGACCAACTGCCTAATTTATCAGTGCCAAGCATGTGACTGAAGAGGGGATGTCTATAAAACGTTTGATTTTCTTACATTAGACTATTTTTTGCCCTCATTTTAACACAGACTAATCAACTCATTATTTAAACAAAAATATGTGTTCAAGAGAACAAGAGTTCAATGGTGTTAGCAACCATTCCTCACTCCACCCTTACACCGATTATCTGTTGGTTTCCTCTGGGTGGACACAAAATAGCTTCTTGGAACTCAGATTGGGAGTCCATTTCCAAAAGTGGGGTCATGAAGGTGTGGCCATAAATTGAGGCAATGCTTATACTGAATAAAACAATTTACAAGGGTAAGTACGTAATTTTGCTGAGAGCCCAGGCTGAGTTCAGCCCCACAATGTGTGCTTTGTGACTCAGAAGCTGAACAACACTTACATAAACCTGATATTCCCTGAAGACCATCTGAATAGGATGGTGCCTCATCTCCTGTGATTCTGATCCCAAAGCCACTTCCAAGACAACTATCTAATCTCTGCTCAGGATTCAAATTACTTAATGTTTTTACTCCATTGGATTGAGCAGGCTCCTTTGTGCAGACAGGCCCTGAAAAACAACAACAACAAAATGCTCTTATCTCAATTACAACTCTTTCAGAGGTCCTATGACTTCATCCGTCCGGTGTTCACTGTAGTAGATGGTCATGAGAAGAACAAGTTGAGCTTTATAGTCCTTAATTGACTGTATTAGCAAATTGAGCCTTAAAAAAAAAAGAAAGAGAAAGAGAAGCATTCTCTGCATGAAAAAGATTTTCCATTTTAGCATATAAAAAGAAGGAAGGAACTAAAGAAGAAATTGTCTGCAATTACAGAACAATCAGGGAGACAGCCTTTTCCCCTAAGAAGTTTTGTTTCATTCGGGTTTAGGCCTTTCTTGGTTTCCCCCCTTGGGGTGCCAGTCATTTTGCTGGCCTCTCCCCTGCTCTCTGACGTCTCCCGGCCCTCCACTCTTTCCCACTCTCTCCTGAGGTCTCATATCTGGGCAGATTTGAGGCCCCTGTTCCTTCGGTGCCATAGACCAAGGATTTGATCCCTTGGTAGTTTGAGATCTGAGAGGCCACAGGAAGTTGCTCTGGACAAGGCACTCTATGAAAAGGAAGGGGATCTATGTATATGTACTAACGTATTTCTCTAGGCTTTTTTCTATGTAAATGTGTCCTTTGGATTTTCTTCTTGTGTGTATCTCAGTTTGATCTAGATCTGCTTCCCTGCTCAGAAACCCTTAATGTTTCCCTATTGCCCACAAATCAAGTCTAAGTTTTTTTACGTATTATTCAAGATCCTCTGTGATTTGCCCCCAGCATGCATTTCCAACAAACCAACTATTCTAGATAAAGTGAGGAGAGCTGTATAAAACAGGGGCTGAATGTGTAGGCTGTAGAATCCAATCCTAGCTCAGTCACTTGTGAGCTGTGTACTTAAACCTTCCTATGCCTCAGTTTCCTGAACTGTAAAAATGGGATGATAATAATAGTATAATAATAATTCGAGTTGTGTGAGAATCAGGGGAATTAGTAAGTGTTGGGTGCTGAGAACAGTGCCTGAACCATGATGTACCATCCATCTACTGTTATGATTATTATTACTCACACCCTCAACACATTTGCACTTTTCTATCTTTGAACTTTTTCTCACAGTTACCAATTTCTGAAATGTTCTTCCCTTCTCTCTGCCCCTCTAAATTCTTCTCATCCTATAAGTCTTGATCGAATTTTTCTTCCACAAATTTCTCTGGTTCAATTTATAGCGTTCTCTTCTGTTTTCTACTAGTTCTTATGATCCATTCCAATAATTTCGCCAATAGTCATTTGTTGTATGTATCATGGAACTTTTTGTGTCACCATTTTGTATTCTAACTTCTGATATAATTTTGCCTCCCCTCCCCCAGTTTGCCTGTGAATTCTATGAAGGCAGGGACTCAGGCTTGTCTTGGTATAGAGTTCAGCACCTGGTATTTTCCAACAGTAGCTAACTAAATACCTATTTGCTGACCTGATTTGATTCACAGGTTGAATGCAAGTTTGATGGATGCTTAGGAAGTGGTGAGCTAAAGGGAGGGTAGAAGAGTTAGAACCTTTTTTATTAATATTTGCTTGTAGAATATTTATGACTTGTCTGTACAAGATGCTCCACTTCCACCTTGGAGGCACCAAGACTGTCTGATTGGTGGAGATCCACTAGGCTGAGGTCAGGTGCTGTTTTTGGCCAGAGAGGGCAGATTTGGCAGCCAGAAGGGCTCTTAGAAGAGCAATTGGCAGGCATGGTGGCTCATAACTGTTAATCTTAGCACTTCGGGAGGCGAAGGTGGGACAATCACTTGAGGCCAGGAGTTCAAGACCAGCCTGGACAACATAATGAAACCCTATCTCTACAAAAAAAAAAGTTTTTGAAGTAGCATGGTGGCATGTGCCTATAGTCCTAACTACCCGGAGGGCTAAGGCAGGAGGATCACTTGAGCCAAGAGTTTGAGGTTGCTGTGAGCTATAATGACTGTACTGAACTCCAGTCTCAAAAACAAAACAACAAAACAAAAAAAATCAACCCAGCAATTTAGCCAGATGCAGGGAGGCAGGGACAGAGTCCCCAAGGCTGGCTATAACACATAACACAAAGAAGTCTCTTAGACAGCAGCTGCTTCCACAAGGAAGTTTTGCAAATTCAGACCTTCTTTCCTTGGTTGCTCAGATTTGCCCCTGGGAGGAAACCTTTGCCATCTAAAAGGGTCAGAATCTGCCAGGATAGGAGAAGAACTAGTGTGGTATTGGGTCAAGACTTCTGGGTTCTAGTCCAGATTTTTGCACTAACTTCCTGGGTGGCCTTAGACACTTATGTCATCCATCATCTTAATCTTCAGTTCCCTCATATGTCAATGAGGGTGTTGGACTGATACATAATCTCTAGGGTCCCTGCTGCCTCTAGTATTCTCTCATCCTAAGATTCTTTTTATAGTGGAGTCATCGATGTTTTCATGGGAGGAGACAGAGACCTTTTGCTGGAATTCATATTCTTCTTATCTGTGAAATCCAGTAAGATCTCTGGCCAGTGGAGTTCAATTGAGCCAGTCCCTAGGGTATGGGATGGTCTCATTTTATAGGAAGTGACGCTGCTTGCCATAGTCTTGGAAACCTTTTCCTTCTCTACTACATCTGGGAAAGTAAGGACTTGGCAGGGTAATAGGGGGGCAAAGGACTTAATTGGAGCCATATCTGTTTATTTGGTCAATTGTCCTTGCCTCTAGATGATCTCTGAGTGTTCCCTGCCTGCAGTCCCGGACTAAAGTCACAGTTGTTAATGGTGGGAGAGGTTAAGGGAGATGAAGCAAGACTGCACCGCGGCTTGGTGCCAAGTGTGATCAAGCGGTCAGAGAACCCACCCAGGCCTTGGGCTTGGCGTATTGGTGCATTCCCCGGGCCCGCCCCCTGCCACTGCCCGGAGGCGCCCGTTCCTTCCGGTCACCCAGTGTCCTTGGCAGCCCTCCTCAGGCGCTCCAGCACCACTCTGCCTCTCAGCTTACAGCCACAGTAGCCCTCCCACTGATTCTCCTCTGCTCCCCAGCCAACTTTACTTACATCAGACTCCCAGGGTGTGAGGTCTGTGAGGCCATGGCCTCGTGTCTCTTTGTGCCTGTGAGCCCAACTTGTGCCTGGAAAATCACGCTGAGGATGAGGATGCTGCTGCTGCTGCTATTGCTGCTGTATTCTAGGAGTTGAGGAATAGCACGGCAGGCAGATGACTCTCCAGGGCAGGACATGCACAAGGACAGCAGTTCTCATAGAACAAGTGGTCAAACGTGGAAACGGACATCTGTTCCCCTTACTTGTTTCACATTCCTACTTTGCTTGCTCTCTCCCTGGCAATGCAACAGCCCCTGCTAGGTGCTTGGCTCTGTGACACTTGCTGGAGGGGAGTGAGAGTGAAGAGAAAACACACAGCCTGAACCTCCAAGGACCTGGTAGTTTGGTCAGAGAAGCAAGGCGTACACACACTTGCAAGAGTTCATAAGGACCGCAGAGGGTAGGGGGACTTTTACCCAGGGTCTCTTTGGAGCTTAAGGCATCTGAAAACCCCGAGTTTATTTCTCCTGGAGAGAGGATCCATAATTATCTGATTTTAATGGCACAACAGACCCCCCTTTCTTGAAGAGGATGCAGAACTGAGCTCAAGTTGGAAAACCTGAGGACTGGAGCCCTAGACTTCTTCCACTTGCTGTCTGTGTGATAACAAATTGCTTAAGCTCCCTGATCCGCAGGGGTTTTGTTTGTTTTGAGATAGGGTCTCGCTCTGTTGCCCAGGCTGGAGTGCAGTGGCACGAACACTGCTCACTGCAGCCTCCAACTCCTGGGCTCAGGCGATCCTCCTGCCTTAGCCTCCTGAGTAGCTGGGTATGCCACCACACCCGGCTGATTTTTTAAAAACTTTTTGGAGAGATGGGGTCTCACTATGTTGCCCAGGCTCGTCTCAAACTCCTGACCTCAAGCAATCCTCTCATCTTGGCCTCCCCAAATGCTGGGATTACAGGTGTGAGCCACCGTGCCTGCCTTTAGTTTTTTAATCTTTAAAACTGGGGGAATAATTTCAGTCCTGCTTATCTAATTGTGTGGTTGTGAGAATCAAATGAGATAAGTATGTGAAAGTGTTCTATAAAACATAAAGCACCATCAGGTAAAAGGTATCATTAATATTTAAAACCAAAACACAAAGCCATACAGAATGACAAAATATAGGGCTTCCAGGAACTTTAGAGATGTCTACTTCTTTTTTTTTTTTTGGTTGGAAAACCTATTTGAGAGATGTCTACTTCAATATTTTCCTCTTGTAGACAATGAAATTGAGACCCAGACGTGGCCCAGGGACAAACAGCTAACCTGGGGCAGAGCCAAGACCAGGGAACAGCCTCCTCAGGGCTATGCCCTGAAGCTGCAAGGGGGAGACAGCCCCAGCGACCAGGACAGGCTCTGCCTCTGTGAGCCCTGACGGCCCCATCTGCTGCAGGCAGGGCCCCTTTTCCCTCAGCCTCATGGAAAATACTATCTGGCTAAACTTGAATTTATCTACCTCCTCACCTGATTCAGTTCCAGCGACCATTTCCGTTCTTTACCACACAGCCAACCCTTGTGAAAATGGTTTCCAAAGGGGCTGGGTTTCAAGTTACATCACCACCAAATGATTGATGACCTCTGGAAGAGACCCAGAGATAAGCTGGGGACAGCTTGTGTGGAAAAGTGAGAGTGCTAGCAGCCAATCCAAACATTGCACACAGAATTCTGTGAGCAAGGCTTTCTACAAAACCATTTGCCGAGATGACTCACTTCTTCGCAAGGCAAACTTCTAGGCACAAGCTCATGGAACAAAAGATGCAGAGGCAGCTTGATGGGAGTCCCTGGCATGTGGGTGGGAGGTGGGCAAGTGAGGACCGTGGGCCTTTCATCTGTCCCTTTCTCTCCAGTTGCTGGGCAGCTCATCTAATGCTGTGTGAGTTCTTTGACTTTCTAATCTAGAAGAGAACCTGGGGACTTTAGCTCATCCAGGTCATGCCTCTGTCTCTACGCTGGATGTCACCAGCAGCATTTCAGAACATGAAGTTTCAATGAATGCCTCCAGAGGAAAGTGCCCAGCCATTCTCTGTGACCCTTTCTAGTGTCACTGTCAAATCTTGAAAAGTAGGCTTCGCATTGGCCTTGAGACATCCCCCTGGCAGTTTACGTTTATTTCCTCTGGCTCCTACTGATTAGAGGTGGGGAATAGCCGCTCACCATGGTTTCCACTTGAAAGTATGCTTTTAAATACTTGACCATAACAGGACTCCTTAACCTGCACTTACCCAGACCTAATAATTTTAGAAACAAACATCTTACACACTCGCTTGCTTGATCGCAATCTTTTCCAACCGTTCTATAATCCCTGCTGCCTGACCACAGCTGACCTCTCCCTCCAGCACTCCCCTCTCCTTTCTAGGCACCCCGCTCTCTGCCCTACCTACGAAACTTTTCCATCTTCAATGCACTAACATTTGAGCAGCTGTACAAGCACAAAATATTTAATTTGGGAACAGTGTGTGGGAAGGAATGCTTTGTTAGTTTCCAAAGTAATGCAAAGCTTAATTTAGAAAGTAATTTAACCATCTTTTTTTTTGGGTTCTGGAAGTCACAGAGATTATGGATTGCACTGCAGAGGCAGCCTGCCTGATGATGTTAGCACTTTGCAGCACCGGGTTTTTCTGCAGCAGTTTCATTTTTATTCCCGTTCAGAGACACGACGGGTCAGTCCAATAGAAGCATTTACTCTCTGGAGCACAGGGCATGTGTCTTTTCCAGCTTTTCTGTATGGCCAGGGCCTGGCGAGGGCAAGCAAGTGGTGAGTGTTTTTAAATGTTGGATTGCATTGTATTGCCTGTCTGTCCCCTCCTACCTACCTTGGTCTTAAACTTGGTCCAATTAGGTTCTGGAGCTAGGAAGTAACAGCTACTAAGTATTGAGCAGGGCAGGGACAGGTGGGATCAGATCATACTACTCTACCTTCCTTGGCTCCAGGACAAAGTTAAGGGGCCAGGATTGGAGAATATCACGTCCTATCAGATCTAATGTTAGTCTCTTACTCTCAGGGACACACATGACTAGGATCTGAAAAATAATGGGAACATGATAGATTTGGAGGCAGGGACCATGAAACGTATAAATTAGGAGAATACATCATTGCCGCCACCACAGTGGCGGCATTTGGGGCAGGAGCCAAGACAGGCTCTTGTTAAACAGCACTGCCCCAGAGCCCTCTGTGGGCTGCAGGCAAAGCAGCCTCTGTCAGTTGCTAGGGTGCCTCTTAACTGTCATGGTACCTTAAAACACATGCTCAGCCACAATTCTTGATTCCCCAGAGCCCAAAGGCCCAGACAGAGGATTTAAACTTGTCCCCCACCCCCAGGTCAAGATATATAGAGACTGTGTAATAGGCAACAGTCAATTTGGAGAAAAAGACAATGAAGAGATCTCCAAGAGAAAATCACAACGAATTCACGTACTGTGGCAGAATGGGTCAGGCCCATGCAGAGCACCTGAATCCTGGAGGACAAGAGGTTCCAGGCCAAGTGTGAGGCTGAGTCTCTCCATTTCCCACCTGGAGTCTCTCAACCCCCTATCCTAAGAGTTCCAGTATGTTCTGGAAGTTACAGGGCTACCTTACTTAGAAAACAAAAACAAATCCAAAAAAAAAAAAAAAACCAACAACAACTGTGTCACCAGAGGGACAACCATTCTGGAGTAGGTGTCTTCTCTGAAGACCTGGAAGACCTTGTCCTGCTGGTCAGGGAGGGCGATGCCCATGGGAGGTCAGTGGTTTGGGGGAGGTGGGCAGCAGGCAGCCAGCCAGCAGGGTGGCAAGGGCAGCCCACCCGGAGGACAGTGTAGGGGACAATATACATGAAAGATGCGACTGCACAGCCGAGTGATGGCAGAATTAGCCACTTTTGCCGTACAGCATATTTTAACTTTTATTCGAAGTATTAGCTTTTGCCAGATCTTGAAATCATCAGAGCTCAGCCTATGGTTGAGTTCAACTGCATATATTTTCATTAACATTTACAAGTGGGCCTAGGATGGTACAGAGAAACAACAAAGAGACAACCAGGATGACATAAAGATAACACACAAAGAGCTACTGGGAGAGCTTGAGAAAAGCCATTTCTAGATGCAGAGGAACACATAGATAAAATTCAGGAGAGCCTGTTAAGACGGCGTTCTGCGAGATGCTAGCTGGGTTCCCCAGGATGGAGACCAGGCGGTCCTGGACTAAGCCTCCCTGGATTAAGAACCGAAGGGAAACCACAAAGGTGCATTGTTTTGTTTGTCCCTTGGTTTGGCTCCTGGCAACCTGTGCGCTTGGGATCTGACACACTGCCCGAGCTCCCCCTGCTGGCCGCTCTGCAGAACCTCACCGTCTGGATCCAAAGTGGAATCGGATTACGTAATTCTTCTTGAGCTTTGCCCACTCCTCTTTTTTTCTTTTAAATTTTTTCATTTTAATTTTTATTTCCCAAGTTCCTGGCCTAATGCTAGGGCTTGAATGCCCTGACTGCCAAGGTCCTACGGCCCAGCGAGGCAGTCCTTAGAGACCCATGCTAACGAGTGCATGCAAGAGGCTGGCTGAACAAACATTTATTGCACACGTGCCACATACAGAGTGCTGCGCAGAGGCCCAAAGGGATCTCATTTGGCCTTTAGTCTTCTTGCATTAAAAGTGATTCTAGAATTAAGCTGGCCTTCCGGGGTGGGGATGAGGGCACTCCCCTGTTCAGCTCTGACCACCGGAGCAGCCTTCCAAAATGAGTCCTGAGAAGAGCCTAGCAGGGCCACAGAGACGTGTCTCTCTTTTTCCTTTCCTTCTCGCTGTCCCCCTTCACCTCGTTCTCTTTCCTCTCTGCTTGGAGAGGAGGAATTGCAATATGCTAAGCCCCTGGGGCAGGAGGGAGAGAAACACAAGTCTCCCCAAAGGCCAACCTTATTTTACTACTAAGAATAGCCTTTATCTCTGGGGGAAGAACAGGAGACCCGGTCTCTCCCTTGCTCCCTTCCCCCCCCCTCTCTCAGCTGAAGGTTGATTATAAAAGGGACAGTGAGCCCTGTCTTTCCCAAAGTGATTGAGATCTGAGTCACAAAGGCTAGAGAGAGGTGTGTGGGAGGAGAGGACATCCGGAGGACGAGGGCAGGAGGGGAGGGAAAAGGCAAGAGAGGAATGAGGGGGAACAGGAAGAATAGGATACAGGAGCCTGCAGCCCCAAGCAGATTGATTGTTAGGGGTGGTGGATCCCTCAGAGAGGACCCTGGGGTCAGCAGTGGCCCCAGCTGGGGCTTTATTCAGCACCCCTCAACCATTCTGGCTGAATATGGGCATCACCTTGAGGGAGGGAGCAGATTTCCAGACCTCTTTGGGTGTGGCTCACAATGAGGAATCTTCATTCCCACTGCTCGCTCCCCTAGCTTCTCAGAGGCTAGAAATCCAAACTATCTTTCAAAAAAATTAAGTTTTCCCTTTATAAAAGTGCTGTGTTTTTCTCAGGGCTGAAAAGTATAAATGTTCCTAGAACATTAGGTCAGAGGCATGGGGCGAAAGCATCAGAAAGCATTCCCTTGCCTTTGTTAATGAAGAATTGAATAAATTTTACAGTTAACTGCATTGTAGAAAGCAGCAGGGGCACTCGGGGAACTAGAGTCACTTATGCTTTGGTTCCCTGACTTTGTGCCCTTGCCACCGTTTCTTTCTCTTGTCCATCTTCCCTCCCCAGCTCTGCCCTGTTCCTCTCACCACTGGCTCAGCCTCTTGCTCACACTATCTCAGGGCTCCCCCAGCCCTGGCTTCCTGCCCCACTCACCTGCTCTGTTGCTCCTGGATCTGCTTCCCTGGTCAAGGTGCTGTTATGGGAGGAAGGGGAAGAAAATGTTGGAATGTCCGGTTGGGGGCCCAAAATGTCTGATGCCCTGCAGATTCCTAGCTGGGCTGACAGATATCTCACCTGAGGAGAATCAGGTTCTGGGTCTTTCTTTACTAAACATTCAGTGTGTAAACCCCCTCTAAAAAATTACTAGACAGCTGACAGCCTGTACATTGTATTATTTCTTATCTCGAATAGCCCTTGTCCATCTCTACCACAGAGAAGTATTTCAGTGACTCATGAGTCACTAGGCACAGAAGGGCCTCGGCAGGCACTGCATAAACACATATAATGGTTATTTATCACGAATGAAAGCGGCTCATAAATAACTGAAACTGGCCCAGTTCTGCTTCTGTTGAATAAAAGGAAAAAACCCACAAACATCAAAAAATAAAAGAGGAATGCTCTGCAGAAGATGCCATTTCTTTGTGCTGTTATCGCTGAATAAATTGTAGCAATTTCTAAAATGCTCCTGGGGAATAGACGATGTTAGAAGTAACCTGCTCAGCTGCCCCCACGGTGGGTCTGGGCTGCCCATGACCAGCAGAGGGCAGACTTCAGTTGCAAACGGGAGACTGTAGCGCAGAAAAGTGGGAAGTGGCAAGAAGATTCCAAGGTTGCAAGATGTTTATTCTGCTCTGTGAATACTCGCTTTGGGTCTATGCATACTGCACAGATCATAGCCAAAGATTCTTGATAGGTTATGAGAGCTTAGAATAGATTTCAAGGAACTAGCTCATTAACATATTTCTTTGTTTATAGGATTAAAACCTTGGCAGAAAAGGCTGATTCTGCATACCCGCCTCTGGGTGTCATAAGCTGCTATTTAATGTGTAGTCACTGCAGTGACTTGTCCCTGTCCCAGGCCTGACACAGTCACTCAGAGCTGCATGTTGTTTGGAGTCGGGGTGTTGGGCTTTGTACCTGACTTGGAGATGCGGGTGCTGTGTCATGGACTCGGTGAAGTCCCTACGGGTGGTCATTCTCTTTTGTTTCATGAAAATAGAGAAACCTGCTCACTGGGAAGCAGAGAGATGGGAATGAAGACGATTGGAAATGTTTCCATTTTTTTTTTTTTTTTTTTACAGAGTCTTGCTCTGTTGACCCAGCTAGAGTGCAGTGGTGTCATCATAACTCACTGCAACCACAAACTCCTGGGCTCAAGTGATCCTCCTGCCTCAGCCTCCTGAGTAGCTGGGACTACAGGTGTGCACCACCATGCCTGGCTAATTTTTTTCTATTTTTGGTAGACACGGGGTCTCGCTCTTGCTGAGACGGGTCTTGAACTCCAGAAATCAAGCGATCCTCCCACCTTGGCCTCCCGGAGTGCTAGGATTACAGGCATGAGCCACTGGTCCCAGCCTGGAAATATTTCCTTAAGATTTGGACCAGCCTAGCAACTTGACTCTACGTATATACCCAAGAGAATAGAAAGCATACATCCACACAAAAACCTGTGCATGAATGCACATAGCAGCATTATTCATCGTAGCCAAAAGGTAGAAACAACCCAAGTGTCCGTCGACTGATGACTGGCTAAACAAAATGTGGTATATTCAGTCATAAAAATGAATGAAGTATTGATATGTTGCAGCATGGATGAACCTTGAAAACTTCATGCTAATTGAAAGAAGCCAGTCACAAAAGTCCAATATTGTATGATTTCACTTATATGAAATGTTCAGAGTAGATGAATCCATAGGAATAGAAAATTGATTACTGGTTGCTAGAGGCAGGGGACAGGGGGAAGGAGGAATGGGAAATGTCTACTAATGACAATGGGATTGCTTTTTGTGGTGATGAAATGTTCTGAAATTAGATAGTGGTGTTGGTTGCACAACTCAGTGACTATACTAAAAACCATTGAATTGTATACTTTAAAGGGGTGAATTTTATCTCAATAAAACTGTTATTGACAAAAAAAGATTTAGACCCAGACAGACATTATAGACAGAAACTTAGAGCAGGAAACAAGACAAATATAAAGGGAATATTTGACTTCTGAGAGAGCCAACCCTACCCCCATCCAAAAAAATATTTTGGATACAAACAGAGTAGATTTAGTGCAGGCTAGAGACAGAGGTAGTCAGATTCAGTGCAGGAAGCAAGGAGAATTATCCACGAAGCTGAACTGACCCTCCATCTTCTCCAACCGACTTCTAAAGACTTTACACCTCTCTGATGATGCTGGTCTTGGTGATATGGGTGCTATTTCACTCAAGGCAAGAGGGCTGCAAAAGGGTTGATGTCATGGTGACCCCCTGTGCAGAGGAAAATAAGAGAGAATAACACTTTTCAGGCCACAGAACAAGAAAGACTTCCCAACCTCTCGGGAGCTGGCAAGGAAGGAAGGTGATAATAGTAAAGTCACCATCTCAGCTGCCAGGGGGCCTCACAGTCGCACTTGAGTTCCAGGCAAACTGTCAATACCACCCATAGGAGGACAGAAGCCTGTGCTCTGTTCCTTCAGAACCACACCCCCGACCCCAGCACCTTGCAGAGGCTGAGCCTATGGGAACCCTCAGTAAATACTTGGAAAAGGTGGAGCAGTGAAGAAATAGATGAGCACACAACTGAAAAGGCCTAGGGAAGTACCCTGGATGACTGAGCCAGGATTAGGTGCAGCCTTGGTCAGCGCATCAGAGAGGAAGTAACCCTGGGTGAGAAGGACAAGGAGAGATGACCTTATTTGTCAGCTCTTCATAAGAACCATCCACTCAGGCGTCACTGGACCTGCCTTGTTGAGTTTAAGCAGCGCAACGTCTCACGCATATCTGACATGCACTTCTGCTACTGCACGCTTGGTATGTCTTTCCCTTCCTACCTTCATCCAATTCCTGGACAGAAACTGTCATTTGTTAATATCATTGTGTGCTATCAAGACAAAATTTGTTTCATTTCTAAGATGCACTGTGAAGAAACTCTACATAAGAGCATGCATTTTAAAATTTTTGTTTACAGATTTAAAAAAAAAAACATTTCTGTTCTGTAATTGCTCATGGTGACCAAGGAGAGCAATGATGCAATGATACTGGAATATGATAAAATCTTTTCTTTTTTTCTTTTCTTTTCTTTCTTTCTTTTTTTTTTCTTTGAGACAGAGTCTTGCTCTGTTGCCCTGGGCAGAATGCAGAGGCATCATCATAGCTCACAGCAACCTCAAACTCCTGGGCTCAAGCAATCCTCCTGCCTCAGTCTCCCAAGTAGCTGGGACTACAGGCTCACCCACCACGCCTGGCTATTTTTTTCTATTTTTGGTAGAGACAGGGTCTCACTGTTGCTCAGGATGGTCTCGAACTACTCACCTCAAGCAATCCTCCCACCTCTGCCTCCCAGAGTGCTAGGATTACAGGTGTGAGCCACCGTACCCAGCTTAAAATGTTTTTAAGTCCTGTGTTTTGCTCCAAGTCTGGTCCTCTGGGTGAATGTTACGCATTTTAGGGAACTGGGGAATATATCTAACTACATCTTACAAAACTTCCTTAATTATAGATTCGGCCAAGACATGGGAGCTCAGTAACTAATTATGTAGCTAGAGCTTCATATGGGCATTGGAGCCAAAGCTCATAACACTTCCAGTCACATAGTAAATAAGGAGTTAAAAACAACTGGCCAAGTACCAATTGTTTTAAATAAATTATTTGAGTTCAGTAGTGGAAAGAATTGGATTTGGAAGTTGGGCAGATCTGGGCTTAAAGCCTGGCCCCTTCCTTCAGTTATTCCTTTAGTAAATGTGTATTGATCACCTATCATGTACCAGGCACTGTGTTAGGCATTGACAATAAAAGCACAATTGAGGAAGACAGTCTCTGTCCTCAGGGATCTTATAGTCCCGCAGCTACACTTAATATCTGTTATCTTTGAAAGTTACTAAATCTGTCTGCATCGAGATCTATAAAATGGAATCCCCCCAATTTGAAGGTTGTTGCAAGGATAAAACTGAATACTATAAATAAAATGCTAAAAAGCCTGGGCTATTGCATTAAAATAGTGTTACTTCCTTTTCCCTTACATACACCCTCTTGGTATCATTTTATCAATTGCTACTACATGCTACTACTTATGTTAATAATTGGACATTCCTAGCTTAAAGGAAGACCAAATGGGTCAGGGGTTTGAAACGGAAACCCACAGCAACTCCATTAGGAAACAGTGAGTGTTGTAGTTGAGAATATGGGGGTCGGTATCACAGAGATCCAAATTAGAAACCAGCTCTGCCACCTGCTGATTTGGGGAAAGTTATTTAACCCCTCTGAGCCTCAGTTTCCTCCTCTGTGAAATGGGGCTAATAACCCAATCCTCCTGGAGTTGTTGGAAGGTTTAGTAAGGTACTATATGTAAAACACTTAGCTCAGTGTCTGGTACATAATGGGTGTTTGGCAAAGGTTGCTATCATTATTGTCTTACTCTTAGAATATCAATTGTTAGGGCTGGCACCGGTCTTGAGTAGCATCATGGCCAAATCCTCATTTTACAGATGAGGAAACTGAACTTCAAAGTGGTTTGGCCAAGTCATATAGTTAGTTGGTGGTAGAACTGGAGTCTCTGATTCCTGCCTTAGTGTTCTTTGTCTCTACTTCATGTTCAGAAGGTGCATTTGACTAGAATATTGGTTGCGAGGAACATTAAGCTCAAGCATATAGTTTGTGTGGGAAGCCATCTTACCTCCCTGAGCCTCAGTTTCTCCATGTACAGTGATGGAGTTGGCTAAATGATTCTACTAAAGGTTCTAAGACATGATGTCTTTCTGAAGAGAAGCTAGACAACACGAGTAACCATGAATAAGTTCATCTGGCCCTTGCCAAGTTCAGGCTGTTGATCTATTTCAAAGATTAGGTACAAACAGATGTAGGATTGTCCTTCGTGCCCTCCCGTACAAGGCAACCATGCCTGACCTAATAGGTGGCTGCTGTTTCAACAGGAACGATTTTCAAACTGCAGATCATAACCGATTAGTGAGTCTTGAAATAAGTTTAGTGGGCCAGCATTTCAAAAAATGAAGTACAATAGAATTAAAAATATTAAAGTGCATCACAAGTAACAATAATACTACTTTGTGAAACCTTTGTTATATATGTCATATGTGTGTGTTGATTGATATACTGTTATGTCACAATTTAAAAATATTTTTTACTGTTGGCTGTGGTCCAAAAAGATTGAAAGCTACTGCCTTGAGACATGATATGCATTACCTGCAATTTTTAGGAAATTTTAATTACATATTTGTTCATTCACTCAACAAATATGTATTGAGTGCCTACTAAATGCCAGGCACTCTTCTAGGCATTGGGAATACGGCAGTGAACAAAATAAACAAAATTCCTGCACTCTTGGGGCTTATCTTGCGGTAAGGGAAACACAAGTGATACATAGGTAAGGTATGAAGTTTAGGAAACACAGAAAGAGAAAGTCAAGAAGGAAAGAAGGATGGAAAGAGGAAGGAAGGTGGGAGGGAGAAAAGGAGAGAGAGAGGGAGGGAGGGAAGAAGGAATTCAGGACATTCATAATCCTATAACCCAGAAAAAACACTGTTAGCATTTTGGTTTATGTCCCTACAGACTTTTCTTCATATGCGTATGTCATTTATCTTGTCATTTAGAGGACTCCAGGGTAACAGGTATTGCATAAATGCACAGGATGGCTGCTGACCAAAATCCAGTCCTCTGAAGCATGAAAGGAGAGTCAAAGTCTCTGCTTTCCTCTCTGTCTGCTTCCCTATTTCTCCCCCTTTTATCTGGGCTCCATGCTGCCGCTTCTTTCTCTTCTGTAGTAATCACACTGTCAGGTCCTCAGCTTTAGAGTCAGAGACTTCTGTTACATTTGAAAGAGGCACAGCACCGGCTGACCCTGCTCACCTGGGAAGTTCTGCGTTAGGTTTCTGTTGAATACTGACTTTTAATGATTTAATCATTTTGTAGATTGAAAAACTTGAGGTCCAGAGAGGTTGTGACTTACCCAAGATCTCACACAAATGGGAGGTAGAGACGAGTCTGGAACGCTTTGTGCACCATCGTTTGAAAATTTTGGTTTGGCCTCTCTCTCTGCCATGTGTTTCAGATTCCTTTCTTATCGTGCCAATATATTTAAAAAAATTTTTTTCAGATACTAAGGCTGTTTTAGTTGTTTTAAGTTGCTGTTTTCTAAACAGTACAACTGGTTAGACTTATCCTGGTTTAAGAGACCATTAACTTAGAAAATCTCCTTGGATTTTTCGACTGTTATGCTAAAAGCCTTAAAAATAAATGTAATAAGAAGCTGCACTTGGGTCCTGCAGACAAGAAGACAGAATTGGAACCTTTCCGAAGCCAGTGTTCATGCTTAGATGCCTCAGGCTTTCCCATTTACTTTAATGAGCTATTTCACAGGTAACTTTATCTTTAAAGAAAGGGAAGATGGTTTTCA